>NW_023270265.1:33292300-33349675 GCF_011800145.1 Mirounga leonina
TATATATATATATATATATATATATATATATATATATATATATATATTAGTCCTAAAATTATCTTTTGAATAGGACAATTACATTGTAATTTCAGGTATGTGTTTGTGTATTTATAAAAGTACTATTTGTATATCTAATGCATGCCATAGTTTTATAAGCCTGTCTGGACAATTATTTAATTTCCATATACCAGCATTCACAAAAAGAGGAGGTAGGCCAAGCTTACTTTGACCCCTGCAAAGTCCTGGTTTTATTTCCTGATACTTGGAGGTTTTGAAAGTTTGTTTGTGTGTGACTTTTTATCAAATGTAGATGTTATCTTGGTGCCCTGGAAACAGCACAACTGCAAAGAATGTCCCTGGACTGTGATTTACCTAAAAGCTGGGCCCATTGAGTGCACGTACTATATCCTCAGAGCATCTGGGCTCTGAGAGCAGGTGACTCTGTGTCATATTCTAAGGGCCACATAGCATGGGGTGGGGGGGGACATGGGACTCTGGAGATGAAACGAAAAATCTCTAGTATATCATATGCAATTATTTATCTCCTCTAATAACCAATATGCTTTGGGGAATATTCTTACATGCTTCCCTAAGATGACTCTTTAAAGGAAGTACAGTAAACATTCATCTATTTTATCCCCTTCATTGTCATTTCCTGGGGCTTCATCTCAGAGGAATCTTGGTAACACAGTAAATATTTAAATTTCCAAATGACTAAATATATGTTGAGGCCATCATTTTTAACCCTGCATGGAGATATCACAGTGGTATAGTAGGTATCTCTTCTAATGAATTACCCCTACTCTTAAAATTGTTATTAATACATCTAATTATCCTTACCATGTGCTCAATATCAATAGCACCCTAGTAAAATACTAAACTTCTAAGATCCCACCAAAAAGATCTGTAATTCTTACCTGCTGGCAGAAGTAGTCTTTTTTTTTTTTTTAAGATTTGTTTATTTTAGAGAGGGGGGAGGGGTGGAGAGGGAGGGAAAGAGAGTCTTAAGCAGACTCTGTGCTGAGCATGGAGCCCACAGAGGGCTCAATCTCAAGACCCTAAGATTACAAACTGAGCCAAACCAAGAGTCAGACACTTAACTGACTGTACCACCCAGGTGCCCCGGAGTTGTCTTTCTAAAATGAATCTGGAAACTTAACCACTGTTCTTTATCACTTTTTATCTGAAAGCATCTTGAAATTCTTAGAATGGAGAGCTCAGGACCTGCCACACACAGAAATTAAATGTGCCTTATTTAGAGTAGGGCCTCTGAATGGCTATTAATATTCACCGATGCCCATTAATACACCCGAGAGATTTTCTCCAGTAAATCAGTCATCAAAAAATCAGAAGTTTTCAGCAAATTAGTGTCAAGGCTGCAAAGAAGCAGCAGGATTCTAATAGGTGAGATCTGAACTATCATAATTAGAAATTACTGGCTACCTTTCAATGCTTTTTTTTCTTTTCAGCAACCAGTTTTCATTGCAGGTAAAAGTAATGGTTGTTTAGTGCTTATGTTTTAGTTGTTTTGCTTTTTTTTCAGGGTGTATCAGTTGCTTTATATGCTTTCCATTATTCTCAGAGTAATCATGAAATCTAAGGAATATCAAATGTATAACTGGGGTTCATAAAGATCAAAGCACATCTTAAAGGTCATCCTTATTAAAATAGTAGAGTCAGGATGAAAAGCAAAACTGAGACTCTAAAGCCTCCATATTGCCTTTTGGCCTAGTAAAGATTGGTGATTGTCCACTTGGTATGGAAATCTGAATTCATATTTGGATAACAAAGAATGGCTGAGAGGGAAGGGGGAAAGTGGAGCTGAGCAGTGAGATGTCCAGGCAGAGACTGTGGGGCAGAATGCAAGAGGGATGGAAATAAGGCCCAAAGGCTGAATAAGGAAGGTCTACTTATTTCCCTGAGACTGCCTCCAGCAATGCCCTGGGGGATTTTTGACCTTGTGCAGCACTGCTCATTCCAGACACTCCTTTGTGCTCCTGTGTTCTTTTGTTCTCCATCTTCAGTGACTTAAGTTATCACAACAAAATGAAGATGGATGTCATCATAGGAAAATTGTACTGGACAGAGTTAAAAAGATAAGGAAGATTTTACTTATGACTATTGCAGTGAGGTAAGAGAGACTGAACTCAGGTTCACTGAAACAGAAGGTAAAAGGGTTTTTCACTGCTAAGGCAAGCCAGTAGAAAAATACTGGCAGATATTAGAGAGGAGGTTGGCCTGTGTGATTAGACCATCTGGTTTTGTTAATTGGTGTTCATCAATGTTAGGTTCCTATGTTCCCCAGACACTGGGAGATAAGGACCCTATCTTTCTTGATGATAACATTTGAAAGGGATAATTACCAGGTCCCTGAGAAAAACATTCCTGGGATATAAAGCTGGGCAGAGACTAGGAGAAGATTTAAATCTCAAAGGGACATAGAAAGGATTTATAGTTCCAAGTTTTCTAAAGCAAGTGCTTTGAGAACAGAGAGGTCAAGTGCTTATTGTCAAGAAGAAACCTGTCTAAAGTTTCCTTAAGCTGAGGAAAATGTTAAGGTTGGCATGCCCAATGTCTTCCAGCCCAACATTGTTCTTCTCTTGAAGACTGGAAGGGCAGATAATAGCAAAGAGGAATTCTATTTTAAATAGATACATGAAAATACAGCTTATTGAATTGAAAGTGGCTGTCACTAGGGAACAAAAGTTGGGGGGGGTGGAGAGAAGTGGAAAAAGAAAGGACTGAATATATTGTTGTTGGTAATAAAATGAGAACTATTTAACATTTTAAAATAAGTGCTTGAAATAATTTGATAGGATAAGTGTAATAATAAGAAGAAGAACAACTGCTAGACCATTATAAAATGAATACAGAACACTGTCAGGGAAGAGACAGATAGCTAGTTGTTCCTGTCTTGAGGGATGTGAGTCTCTGTATTGTGACCAGGTCCCAGTATGTACTGAAAACTCTTGAGATGCACCCATAGGAAGGATTCAGCTCTTAGCACATTGTGGATTCTCAAGATGTGACTGTTGTATGTATCTTGTCTCTGCCTTTCAGTATAACTAACTGCCTGGCTAGTTCTCCCAGCCACCCAACATGTTTTGGGTCAACTTCAACCAATTTTCAGTCACATGTGGATGTCTGGGAGTAAGAACTGATTTCACATTAGCTAGAATGAAAAGTAATTAGGAAAGTAAATCTCCTATAAATAAAGTAGTCCAGAATCAAATAAAAAGGATGCCCATGATCTTAACAAACCCCACCAAGTAAACATAGGACTATGACACCATGCTTGTTAGATTTGGAGTCAGTCAGGACTCCCCTTCTACCTCATCAAAGGAAGTGGTGCAGGAGAAAGTAAGCATAAATATTGATGAATTACACAAAGGGCATATTAGCTTGGGGCTGGTTATCTGAGTTATTTAGCATATATATCTTATTATGTTACTCAGAAGCATGCCTAGACAAGAGCATCAGTGAAAGGAGTTCATTTGGAAGATTAAAGAAACACTGTCAAGGGATTTGGTAAATGAGATAGGGAATAGATGACATCCAGTAAAGGGTTATTGTCTTCTGAGTAGGGATCAAGAAGCAGACCCTGAAATGAGGATGCTTGTGAAAGTGTTTTATTATGACGTATTTCCAGGAAAGAACAAACCAAATCAACCACAAAAATCCCCTAAGATGTAGGCAAGTAGACAAGAAAGGGAACAAAACTAAGTATGTGTGTGATTTTCATCTGTCTTTGTCCATGGCTGTGCCAGCCTCTTACTCTCCTGTTCCATCTTTACCTTCCTTATTACATCCCTATATGACAAGTCTTTCATGTATTCATATTTCTGTGAATATGCAAATTCACATAGGCAATATACAGAATAATGATGGGTCATTAAAATGTTTAGGACACTTGCAAACATCTAAAATAAAATTAGCTATCATTGGGAGGCACCTTGAATTGCTTTTGCTTTAATTTTATTGAAAGATTGTTCTCCAAGTCTGGACCTCTTACACTCCTCACAATTACATATTCCTTATTATGAAAGATCACAACAACAATAAATAAAAGCCCTGTGATGACGTGTGGCTTCTGAGCTGTTGGTTGGGTGGGGATGAGAAGGGGAAGATTCTAGCTGCATCTCACTGAGATGTAAAGTTCTAAAGCCAGTACCTGAAGATCAACCTAACATTGCTCCTGAAGACTGCTCAGAAAGAAGCCACAAAGGAGAGCACAATACTGTCTCTCAGGGAAATCACCACAATCCAGTTTCCCACCAGAGTAATAATGGTTCCTTTGCTTTCAGGACTGATGAATTATTTGGCTTGTGTTTAGAGGCCATAGTGAATGGATAACTAATATATTTAAACACCAAGATGATATATAGGACAGCAACATGGTCATAATATAAGGAGCATTTGTGAAACACTCTGTGGAGGTGAACAGCAGAGTCAGGTCTTATCCCTTCTAGGGTCAGAAAAAGCAATTGTAAGAGGCAGTGTCATGCACTGTTTCATGATAGTTTTCCTCTTTGTTTCTCTCTCTTTATCTCTCTCTGTCCTTTCTCGCTCCCTCCCTCTCTTTCTCCACACTTGCTCCTAGACATAGCACATATTCCACTTAAGCATAATGGTTAAAAGTTATATTTAACAGCTACATTACTGCACTTTAATTCAGGTTTCTTATTTTCTTGTGATATCACCTTAGGCAAGATCCTTAGCTTCTCCATGCATCAGTTTTCTCCTATACCGGGTTATTGGAAGACTGAATAAGATAGCAATTACACAGCACTTAGCATAGTGCATCTATCTTAGTAAGCACTCAGTGAGTATCTGTTATAATTGGTGTCTGGTGGTCCATTGGTAGAGATCTTTGTGCCCATTGGAGTCTTGAATCCAAGAGCCTCTCCAGCGCCTGGTGTATTTCAGTGAATCCCCATATTGGCCCTGGTCCAGGATTTAGCATGCCTTATCTAAAGAATGTGTTCTATTATTTAGCTTGACATTTACTGCTAGTGATTTTGATGATGTCTACTCAGTGTTCACAGAGTTAGATTTTATGAAAATCATCTGTGGTCCAGGCTGGTATTTATGTTCATGTTTAAGGTGGGTCTCTGCACTAGCCTATTATGATAAACACAAAGTAGCTAGTAAAGAAGAAAGAATCTTAACAGTGTTTCTGAGGGATTTCCTATTACCAGCTTATGCTATTTCTTAATATTTTGACTTCCTAGTCCTTTCCTCTGTACTTTCTCAGCTCTTGGTGAGTGGGCAGTGGGGTTAATTCAACAAGCTATAAAGCTGGAGGAAACTGAACAGAATAAGTGCCAACAGTCGCAACATCCTGCTGTGCACTCATCAAATAACTCCTTTGGGTAGATGCTGTTACCTTGAAAATACTATATTGGAAGATAGATATTTGAAAAATGAGCACACTATAAGGATATGAGCAGTGAAAATGAACTTTTGGTATTATAGAAAAATTAGAGGGGAGAGCAAACACCCAGCGCCTGAGGAGCCAACATTGGTGTCTATCAGGGGACAGTACCATCCATCTTAGTATATTGAGCAGAAGTGTAAATAATGAAAGATTCATGAAGGGGGATGAAAGCAGGGAAGTTGAGTTATAACTGAGGGCTCTAGTCTGTGTGTGCACTAGGCTGACAGAATAAAGAGAAAAGCAGAAAAGGATACACACAAGGACAATTTTCCATGTTCAAATTTTAATCTTCTGTGTTTATAAAATTTCACTTAGAAAATGACACAACAGATAAAGGGCTGATATCCAAGATCTATAAAGAACTTCTCAAACTCAACACCCAAAAAACAAATAATCAAGTCAAAAAATGGGCAGAAGACATGAACAGACACTTCTCCAAAGAAGACATACAAATGGCTAACAGACACATGAAAAAATGTTCATCATCATTAGCCATCAGGGAAATTCAAATCAAAACCACTCTGAGACTACCTTACACCAGTTAGAATGACAAAGATGGACAGGAAAAGAAACAACAAATGTTGGAGAAGTTGTGGAGAAAGGGGAACCCTCTTACACTGTTGGTGGGAATGCAAGTTGGTACAGCCACTTTGGAAAACAGTGTGGAGGTGCCTCAGAAAATTAAAAATAGAACTACCCTATGACCCAGCAATTGCACTCCTGGGTATTTTCCCCAAAGACACATATGTAGTGAAAAGAAGGGCCATATGCACCCCAATGTTCATAGCAGCAATGTCTGCAATAGCCAAACTGTGGAAAGAGCCGAGATGCCCTGCAACAGACGAATGGATAAAGAAGATGTGGTCCACATATAAAAGGGAATATTACTCAGCCATCAGAAAGGATGAATACCCAACTTTTACATCAACATGGATGGGACTGGAGATTATGCTAAGTGAAATAAGTCAAGCAGAGAAAGTCAATTATTGTATGGTTTCACTTATTTGTGGAACATAAGGAATAACATGGAGGACATTAGGAGAAGGAAGGGAAAAATGAAGGGGGGGAAATCGGAGGAAGAGATGAACCATGAGAGACTATGGACTCTGAGACACAAACAGGGTTTTAGAGGGGAGGAGGGTGGGGGGATTGGTTAGCCCGGTGATGGGTATTAAGGAGGGCACGTACTGCATGGAGCACTGAGTGTTATATGAAAACAATGAATCGTGGATCACTACATCAAAAACTAATGATGTATGGTGACTAACATAACATAATAAATTTAAAAAAAGAGAGAAAATGACAATACCATAAAATAAAAATAATTTTTATGTAGTCCAGCAGGAAACTTTTGAGAATAGGTCCAGGCTTGACCAGATCTTTCTGGGAGTTCTATCTCCTGGGAATCCTGCTATATGATATTCATCTACAAACCAGTGGGTGGCAGTACACTCCATGCAGAGGGGAATAGAATGACCAGAGACTAGTGGTTTTGACTTCTCTCTTGCATACTGGGAAGCTAGAAATCAGTTAGCTCTACACTGAGATGATGCTGCCCTGATGGGAATGAAGGCAGGTGAGAAACTTCACTGATAAAAGATGAGCCCAAAATGTCAGTGGGGAAATCCTGGTGAGGGGCTAGTCCATGGGATCCTCAGGAATAAGGCTCTCTGCTTATCAAAATCTCTTTGAATCGAAGCACTTTGTCTCTGCAATAATTAAACTGGAGTAATTTACTTTTTTACATGAAAAATAAATGCATTTGTAGAAAGACAACTAAGGTGACAGAAGACTATGTAAGAGGATATGAATCCACTGATCAAATCTGCCAATGATGCACTTGCATATTTTGCTCCTAAGATGTAAAAGAAAGGTAACAAATTGTGCTTAAACATGTAAAGTGCTTGGAGAGCTAAAACACTATTTGTAATAATATAGAAGTGGTACAAGCTCTTCTCCATTAGATGTACTTTAGTTTACATTTTATCTTGGGGCATTTTTAATTACCTTTAGCAATTTTGATATTTTTAGGAAAGATTGTCCAGTTTGTCATTTAAGTAGGAGTGATAAAATGTTAAGGTAATACTCTACATAGTGTCTATGGGAGAGAAGAACACTTAGTAATTGATAAATCCAAAGGATATTAGCAAGTTGAATTATAGGGTAGCTTTCCCTTCTATACTGAACAATAATTTAAGTGAAAAATAGTGTAAGTAGATTCTTGATGTAAAACAATAAAATTTATGAAATTAAAACAGAAATGTGGAAATAGAAACACATTTTACTTTACCAGTAACACTAGTATCTTTAGTTAAAGTAGATTTTCTCCATAAAAAGGTATAATTGACCTTGAGTGATGGAAATGTGCCTACTGAATTTACTTGTTATTTAACTTTGCTCCAGATCTGAGATGGGTCTCTTTGGCTGTGGCACACACATTTGTGATGCATGAGTTACTGGTTTGTGTGTAAGAATCATGTTGTTGGTTACCATCTGTGTAAGCAGATGCAGGGACCAGTTGAAGTTCACCTGTTCCTCCCATACTGTTATCACTGACTGCACTTCAGTAAGAATTATTGCTTTAGAGACTGTGGTTGTAGGCAACTTTGAACCAAAGCATTTGTTCAAACTCAGCACACTGTACCTCTTAATGTCTATTACCAGACCAGGAAGGTGTTGTGTTTTCCAAGACGTCTTTAACTATACCTCTGTACTGTCATGTTGGAATCAAGATACTGTAAGGTATCTCAAATACTTTCCCTGTAACCCACACCACAGCCATTTGGGTATAGATGCAATACAATTTGTAATGTAAGCTCATCATAATACTGTGAACCAATTTAATAACTAGCTAACAAAGTAAATATGGGATGAGTTGAGCTTCTGTGAGTTGTTTACACTGATGATTGTGCAAATTCCTAGCTACCTCTGCTACACTGTCAGGCTGTTCAAAAAAGCCACAAGATGACTAAAAGCTTATAACTACTGCTAGATGCTAGATGTCAGGATTCTGACTACCATTTGCTTTTCTTCCAACCATTTAAATTTATTGTGACCTGCTTCTAACACTCATTTTAACCGTAAGAGCAGCAGGCCTCCTATGAAGAATATGTTTGTTTCCCTACAGGGACTTTTTGTTCTGGCATTTTTTTTCTGGCTTTTCTCTAAATATCTTAAACCAGAAAAGATTTAAGGTTGTAGGAAGGCTTAAATGGTGGCATCTGCTAAGCTGAATTTCCACATTGGGCTTTAATGATGACTGTAGGGATGCATCAGATTGGGGCATAAGTCCTATCCAGAGTTGGTGGTGCCCATTGGTTGTCAAGGGTACCTTTATAAGCAACTGCACAATTTACTCTGGAAGTTTCTACATGACAGCCCTGTCCTGGGGCAATGTGGTCAAATTGAGGTGGAAATGGAGAATAGTGTAGAGTGGGGCCCAGGATTGTCAAAACTGAATCCGTATGTCAGTTAAAAGCCAACACAAACTCATTTGATTCCATGGCAAAATTCTGATGATCTGAAATGTAGGGATCCTTGAGAAAAGCAATTTCTAATGAGAAGAGATCAATAACTCATTTTGTCATAGGAGAATAGAGCACACACCAAAATCTGTGAAGACAGCCTTCTCATCTAATTGTTCTTAAACTCATGTAAGCGTAATTTCTTCATATGTTGATTGTATTTTTCTTCTCCTGTCACAGTATCCCCATTCTAGCCCCTTAATTTTCTCTGCTGTGACATTTCCTCATCTCACTTAACAAAATACACTTATTTTTCTTATTTTTGCACTTAAGCATGGGCTGTTGCTAATGAGGGGAAAAACTGATTCCAAAAGGATATTTCCATTCAGTGTTGCTAACACCTGCAGCTGAGGCTGAATGTCCTACTGGCTAGTCTGACTCCTTTTCCACATTGAACTGCTCCCCCTGCTCAAATATACCTCAAACAATACTACACACATATACTTATCCATTGCAGCATGATTGTACATAGTGTAAATATATTAAATGTTCATATAAAAGAGAGTAGTTGAATGAACTATCATGTATAAATCCTGTGGAGTACTATGAAGCTTTATGAAAAAGGGGGCAGTTCTCCATGAACTGATGAGTTATTATTATTATCTGGATATATTTCTGATTGCAAAGAGCAAACTGCAAGGGAGTATCTATATATGTTATCTTTTGTGTAAAAAAAATAAAGATATATATATACATATATATATACATATATACACACACACATATATTTACTCATTCATGCAAAAGAATCCCAGGAAGGACAGATTAGAAATTCATGAGATTGGCTCTCAAAGCGGGTATGTGGGGACTGGTGAAAGGATTGGCAATGGGAACATGGTGGAATAGAGTTCGAGGACTGATCAAAGGAAATTGAGTGGTAACACCTCTCTGAGTAGAGCATTTTTAAAAATAACTGGCTTTTATAACCATGTTTCATTTCACATACTTGAAAAACGTAAATAATAAATCAGCAAAGATGGGGAAATGAAATATGAACAGAAACGCATGAATTTAACTATTTCAAATGAATAACAAGTTGGGGATGGGAGAATAATCCTTGAACACAGTATTTTGACTGTATGTTCTCAGGCAGAAGACAAAATGTTTGTTTTAAATGACTCTAGGTAGTTTGTCTTCCACGATCGTATGCATTAGCCATTCTGAAATGACTTGATATATGTTTCAGAATTGAACTTCTAATTGAAATCTATTGTAAATAGTGAGAGTTAGTCTCTGTCCGAGAAGAAAGTTAAAATTGTGGAAAGCCAGTAGCTGAAATAAACACTATCATATTAGAATGAAATTGGAGGTCTTAGTGTGAATGTGTGTGTTTTTTTTTAATATCTAGATATAAACATGGATATGCATATCAATATAGCTTTAGATTTAAATTTATGAATAAGTGGACAGATACAGAAATACAGGTGTAATGTAATTTTAGTACTCATCTGATTTAATGCTTTTCAATCTTACTAAAACTATTGCACAAACCTCAGATAAAATTAAATTTCTAAAATTTATGTTCCACTACTCACTTCCTTTTCCCCAAATACTTTATTTTTTCCCATGAGTCCCCTTTAATTTCTTCCAACTGAAAATTTAACAATTCTTATAACAGCCAGAGCATCCTGAACACACATATCATAAATTGATAATAAACCAATAAATAAGGCAAAATGAAATACAGGAGACTTTCAGCACATAAATTGTTTCTCCAGGACACTAATCGATAGATTTGTCAATGTTAGATGAGCACAGGGCAGGAGAGGAGAGCAGAAGGAGACAAAGTTGACAGTGTTTGAAGTATTTGATGGACTATGTGACACACAGTAAAAGAAGAGCTTATGAGCTGAGGATGTGTATGGATTGTGGAGGGACAAGCCTGCTCCCTTCATGAAGCCTTATTATTTTGGATTCTGAAGGTCACATGCAAGATTATAATCATCCAAGAATGGTTTTCTCTCTCTCTCTCTCTCTTTTTTTTTTTTTCTGTAAATGCTTGACAAGTCTACATGTGCAAAAACCATTTAGCAAAATGCCAACACAGGCTTCACAGTTTGTAATTTTAAAAAGCAATGGCACAGATCTACTGCAACTTGTAAAATATTCAATACAGTGTAGTGTTTTGAATAAGATTGAAAAATTGAAGGAAAATAGGTGTTCCCAGCAGGCAAAATATTACTGACATTTTTAATAATAATGAAACATAAGACTTAGGTAGGGCAAAACAAAAATCCATTTCGCATGTCAAAGACTTGTTTGCATCTAGTTTAGGTTACTTTGTTAGATTTTGTGACTCTAATTGAATAAGCTCAAGGTTAAGAAAAGTAAAACAAATGTCTAAATGATAATGAGGAAGCTAACTTTTCCGACAAGGTTCTGAAAGATGAGAAATCTTTATGCAAGAAATAAATTCTTCATCTTTGCTTCATGAATGCAATTTTGTTTCACTTTCAAGACAAAAAGGAAATCAAAATATCTGCCTAGTAGGCTTTATATAATCTATGTTCTCTTGGCTATGCATAAATTTAAGGATTTAAGCTGTGTTTTTTGTTGTATCTGGTGAGATTTTATTTATTTGTTACATTTTTCAACCTCAGAAAAACCCAATAATTCAAGTCTGTCTGAATTTAAATATATGGTAGTTTATTAGCACATTATTAAATCCTTCTGTGAAAAGAGGTAAGGAAAAATTTAGCATAAAATAAGCTTTATAGATCAGCAACTATAATTGAAGAAACACAATAGTGGAACTTCAGTTGGTATGAAATAATACAATTTAAAGATAGTTTTTAAATCCTTAAAGTATAACTAAAAGGTTAATCTTCAGCTATTTATGACTAGTTTGTATCAATTACCAGTGAAATGTCTTTGGATGATTAGATGATTGATATGGGGGGGAAATCTTTCATTGACTTTCATTTCCAATTAATTTCAGTCTTTTTTTTTATTTAAAGATCTTTGAGAGAATGTGATTGATGCTTAAAACATTATTCCCACTTAGTGAGAAAGCATGAGGTCCTTTGGGAAAATTATTCAGTTGGTTGTAATTGACTTAGCAAGAGAAAACTGAGTTTTCAAGAGCCTCTAGCTCATGAAAAAACACTCTCTAAAAATTGATCTTGGGGGGCGCCTGGGTGGCTCACTCGTTAAGCGTCTGCCTTTGGCTCAGGTCATGATCTCAGGGTCCTGGGATCGAGCCCTGCATCGGGCTCTCTGCTCCGCGGGAAGCCTGCTTCTCCCTCTCCCACTCCCCCTGCTTGTGTTCCCTCTCTTGCTGTCTCTCTCTCTGTCAAATAAATAAATACAATCTTTAAAAAAATAAAAATAAAAATTGATCTTGGGTTCCATAGAAACAACCATGTTGATTTGCCAACCTGTGATGTCCCTAACTCAGACTGGTTGAAGCTATGTTCAGGACTGCTAGCATCATGGGTAGAAAACTATATACACAAGCTTTAAGATTTCATGAACTTTCATTGACTGATGACTGAATTAGTTTAAAATGAGAGTACAGGTGTCAGTTGCTTGGCCATGAAGTTAGGTGAAATCTCCTTCAGTGTTTTCTTGAATATATTCATGGCTTTTCCTAATGTTTCTCTGTAGCTCTCATGGGCTTTCACTGTGACATTTTATAGTCCCTTCTCCTCTCTTGCCTGGGTTCTGCTTCTGGCTTTACTTTCTACTTGTATCAGTAAAAATACCTAACCCCTCCTATTGACATAAAAGGGGTAGAAATTTCCATCCTCGGATTTGTAAAACTTAGTGTATACACACCTAGTGCTTAGCATAGAGCCAGGTGCATAGAAACCTTTCAAAAGATGTTAGCAGTTATCAATATTGCTATTGTTATCAACAAATAAAAACATTTCCTTAAAACCTTGCTACCTCAAGTGGGAATTATGGATTAGCAGATGAACTAATCTGAACAATGGGTTTTCTTCTCAGGGGATGAAATGTTTTGATGAAGGCACATTTATCTTTATTTTTTTTAATCAGATCCTTTTTCAGTGTTCACTTTTGTGTGTAATGAGATTATACAAGAATGTTGTGATATAGGAAAGGAAGCCATCTTGCTATAATCATGTGCTAAACAGCCCTAAAAAGTTCAAAAGCAATGGATGTAAGAAAAATTTGCTAAATAATGTTCACAGGAAAAACAAACAAACAAAAAAATAAATCTTACTCTATATTTAAACCTGTCCAAATTATAGAAGACCTCCAACTTCCATTTAAAAAAATTGTATCAAGTTTTGATGGAATTATTTTATGTAATTGAAAAGCATCATTTTTCAGTCTTAGAACTAGGTTAATTTCAGTATCAGTTTTGGTCCCTAGACTCTTCATTATAAGAGAGATTTATTATATTAAATATGAGACGTGTAATTTTAAAAGTACTGAGAGAATGGTTAGAAATTATAGTGTGGATTTCCTCTGAAGTCTGAACTTCAAGAGTAATATTACAGCTCAAATATCCTCTACCTGCTTTTCCTGCCCTCCCGCCCACCCCCCACACCAGGTATCTAATACATACATAAACAAATATTAGAAGTGGTAGAGAAACACACATTTCCAAACTTCATATTTTAAAAAAAAGCATAAAATGATGAGCAGTTAAACCTAGTAAGTGAAAGTAAATAATCACTCAATTATTTTCAATGAAAATAAGAATTTAAGATACAAGTGCATTTAGAATGAGGACTTTGCCTAGAATGATTAACAACTTACATGCCATGGCAAAGAAAAAAAAAAAAAGTCCTGGTTTAATAATATTTAGTATATTGAAAACATCTGTTTATTTATTAAATGGGTATTCTCTGGTTATGTGCCACATGACAATATGTTGAAAAATGAGAAAGGAAGGACAGAGCTGCTGCTTGTCTAGAGCTTACTTTTTAGTTAGAGGTTGGGGAACAGTTGAAGGAATACAGATAATAACCAAGTAAAAAATAGATGAATATGATGAGTTTGAATAGTGATATAAGCCATGAAGTAAGCAAATCAAAGGCATGTGTGAGAGACTGACAAGGATGCTGTTTTAATTTGAGTGGTCAGGTTAGACCTCTTTGAAAAGGTGAGAAAAATGTTCGTGTTTTGTTTGCTAAATGAGGCTTCATCTCCCTGCCATTGTCAAACTCCCCTCCCTATCACCACCCTAAAGAACTGAAGATTTACCATGGGGAGAGACTCGAGAAAATGGTCATATTAAAATGTACAGTACCCTATTATATGCTGAGAGGAAAAGCTTGGAGGACTAAATGAATCAAGAGCTCTTAAGCATACTCAGTAGGGGAGGGTAAAGACAGGGACTCAGTTCAAAACAAACAAACAAGAAAAACCTATCTGATAAGGGGTTGATGTCCAACATATATAAGGAACTCAATAGCATAAAAACAAATAACCTGATTTGAAAATGGGCAAATGACTTGAAACTTTTTTCCCCCAAAGAAGATATACAAATAGCCAACAGATACAAGAAAAGGTACTCAATATCACTAATTATCAGGGAAATGCAAGTCAAAACCACAATGAGATGATACCTCTTAGCCTATTAGGATGGCTATTAACAAAGACAAGAGATAACAAATGTTGGCAAGGATGTAGAGAAAAGGGCACCCTTGTGCACTGTTGGTGGAAGTGTAAATTGGTGGAGTCATTACACTGACAGTATGGAGGTAGACCCAAAAATTAAAAATAGAATTACCATATGATCCAGCAATCCCACTTCTGGGGTTAATATACAAAGGAAATGAAATCAGTGTCTTGAAGAGATAACTGAATTTCTATGATCATTGCAGTGTTATTCATACTTGAGATTTGCTGAGAGAGGATACATTAGGTGTTCAACACACACAATGACTATGAGGTGATGGATATGTGAATTAGCTTGATTGTGGTAAGCATTTCACAATGGACGCATATATCAAATTGCACACCTTAAATATACAGTTATATTCATGATATATATATAAATATTATTTTTATTTGTCAATTATACCTCAGTAAAGCTGGAAAAAATATTAAGACACCTCACAAAGAGAAAAGGACACTGAAGTTCCCAGAAACCAGCCCACGGAATGAAAAGCATTAATTACTGAGTAAATGAATAAGCTTTGCTTGTCTCATAGGAATTTCCAGTGCGAACATCCAGAATCTACACTAAATATCGAATGTTTGATAAATACACTACACTGTATGTTAGTTAAAATATTAATCCATATTGGGGATATATTCCATAACTCTAAGAAAGGGGGCATACTAGCCAGATAAATCCCATATAACTAATTATCTTAGAGAATTTGTGATAAAAGAACTGGTTGAAGAAGCTACCCTTGACTTTACAGTAAGATTTTTGAGGTCAGGAACTCTCTCTCGTACCAATTTATATAAATAAATATCTAGCAGCATTGGCTGTTGGCATTTCAAACTGTAATTGGAGATCATTGAATGGGAATTCTTTCAATTGTAAGTTACAAGTTGATGCAAGAATGGAAGGCTACAGGCTTCATGAAGGCAGGGACCAAGTTAAATTATTACCTCGGGACTTGGCAAATGGCAGATACTCAAAAGTGACTACTGAATTATTTGGTATTTTTAGCCTGCTGAAGAGAACTTAAGAGACCTGCTAGTTAACTTCAAATACCTAAAAAAATTGGTTCTGTATTATTTTAATTAAACTTGATTTGTTTACGACTAAAGCACTAAACCAGGGACTGGGAATTACAAGCAAGAAATTCCAAAATAAGGATGAATATTGTTGTCGTTGGTTAGTTTTACCTGTTCCTGGATTCTTAAGTCCCTGAGTTAGGTGTCCCATGATTAAGCCTAACACCAGGAGAACAGGGAAGAATATTCCTTCCATGCCAAAGAGAAGAAATTAGTGGATATTTATTGACTAATAATCTCATTTCTTTAACATAATGCCCGTTTGAATCTTCATCTTCAAGGATTCCATTATATTTGATACCTTTTTTACCTATATGTAGCAATACCTCTTTATATAGTTGTTAAGGAATCCATATAAAGAATATTTCATCAACCCAGAAAGTTGCTGTATTCAATGTTACTTCCCATCCAACCACAGGGAACTGCTACTATGATTTTTATCACTAGAGATTAAATTTGCCTGTTATTGAACTTCATTTAAAAACAAAATGGAGGGGTACCTGGGTCGCTCAGTCTGTTAAGCATCTGCCTTCAGCTCAGGTCATGATCTCAGGGTCCTGCTCAGTGGGGAGCCTGTTTCTCCCTCTCTCTGCCCCTCTGATCATTCTCACCATCTCTCTCTCTCTTTCTCTCTCTCTCAAATGAATAAATCTTTAAAACAAAACAAAACAAAACAAAATGTAATCTTGCAATCTGTATATGTTTTGCCTGGCTTTTTCCATTCACCATAGTGATTTGAGATGCATTGATGTTTTTGTGTTTGGTAATAGTTCATTGTTTTTTATTGCTGAATAATATTTATATGCATATGACAACATATGTTCTCTTATTGATTGACATTTGAGTTATTCCAGTTTGGGACTATTTTAAATAACTGTTTTAAAATTCTTGTACAAGTCTTTCAGAGGCCACACATGTTTAATTTCTCTTGGATAAACTCGTAACAGTGAACTATGGGATAAGGACATGTTTAACTTTATGAGAAAAACTTAACAATTTTCTTTCTTTTTTTTTTTTAAGATTTTATTTATTTATTTGAGAGTGAGAATGAGAGAGAGAGAGAGAGCATGAGAGGGGGAGGGTCAGAGGGAGAAGCAGACTCCCCGCCGAGCAGGGAGCCTGATGTGGGACTCCATCCCGGGACTCCAGGATCATGACCTGAGGCGAAGGCAGTCGCTTAACCAACTGAGCCACCCAGGCGCCCGAGAAAAACTTAACAATTTTCTAAAGGTGTTTTGCTTTTTTTATACACTATCAATAATGTCATGAGAGTTCCGGTTCTTCCAGATTGTCATCAACATGTACTGTTGTGATTTCATTTATTTATATATTTATTTATTTATTTATTTTTATTTTTTTAGTGAAATTTCTGTTCATGTCTTTTGGACATGTTATTAATTAGATTGTCATTTAATTATTGATATGTAGGGGTTTTGTATGTTCAGATAGGTACAAGGTCTTCTTTAATTTTGTATTGCAAATATTTTCTTAGAATATGTCTTATCTTTGTTGTGGTTAATGGTGATCCATGATGAGAATTTTTGTTTGAGTATAGTTGATGCAATGTTACATTGATTTCAGGTGTACAATGTAGTGATTCAGCAACTCTACATATGTCAATCTCACCACAAGTTAGCTACCACCTGTCAGCATACAGTGCTATTAAAATACAATTGACTATATTGCCTATGCTGTACCTTTTGTTCTGGTGATTTAGACATTCCATAACTGGAAGCCTGCATATCCCACTTTCCTTTATCTATTTTGCCCACCTTCCCACCCCTCCTCTAGCAACCATTAATTTTCTGTATTCATATGTCTGATTCTGCTTTTTGTTTATTCCTTTTTATTAGATTCCATTCATAAGTGAAATCATGTGGTATTTGCATTTCTCTGTATGACTTATTACACTTAGCATAAAACCCTCTAGGTCCATCCATGTTGTCACAAATAGCAAGATCCCACACTTCTATCAATGCATATGTGGGTTGCTTCCATATCTCGGCTATAAACATAAGGGTGCATATATCTTTTTTAATTAGTATTTTTGTTTTCTTTGGGTAAATACCCAGTAGTGGAAATACTGAGTCATACGGTATTTCTGTTTATTTATTTGTTTGTTTTTGTTTGTTTTTGAGGAGCCTCCATTCCACATTGGCTGTACCAATTTACATTCCCACCAACAGTGCGCAAAGATTCTTTTTCTCTTCACATCCTTCACATCACTTGTTATTTCTTGGCTTTTTGATTCTAGCCATTCTGACAGGTATGAGGTGATATCACATTGTGGATTTGATTTGCATTTCCCTGATGATTAGTGATGTCAAGCATCTTTTCATGCATCTGTTGGCCATCTGTATGCCTTTGGAAAAATGTATATTTAGGTTCTTTTCCAATCTTTTAATTGGATTGTTTTTCTGGTGTTGAATTGTGTGCATTCTTTATATATTTCAGATATCAGCCCCGTATCAGATATATCATTTGCAAATATCCTCTCCCACTCAGTAGGTTGCCTTTCTGCTTCGTTGATGGTTTCCTTTGCTGTGCAAAAGTTTTTAGTTAGATGTAGTCTCAGTTATTTATGTTTGCTTTTGTCATCCTTGCTCAAGGAGACAGATACTCCCAAATATTGCTAAGACCAATATCCAAGAGTTTACAGCTTATGTTTTCTCTTAGGAGTTTCATGGTTTCAGGTCTTATATTTAAGTCTTTAATCCATTTGAGTTTATTTTAGTATATGGTGTAAGAAGGTTGTCCAGTTTCATTCTTTTGCATATAGCTGTCTAGTTTTCCTAATACTATTTATTAAAGAGATGATCTCTTTGCTCGTTATATGTTCTTATGTTTCTTGCCTCCTGTGACATAAATTAACCATATAAGTGTAAATTTATTTCCAGGCTCTCTATTCCACAGATTTGTGTCTATTTTTATACCAGTATCATACTATTTTGATTACTATACCTTTGTAATATAGTTTGAAATCTGGGATGATAATACCTCCAGCTTTGTTCTTTCTCAAGATTACTTTGGTATTTGGGGTCTTCTGTGGTTCCATACAAATTTCAGAACTATTATAGTTCTGTGAAAAAAACTATTGGTATTTTGATAGGGATTGCATCAAATCTGTAGATAGTTTTGGGTAGTGTTGATATTTAAAGAATATTAATTCTTCCAAATCTTGAGCATGGCATATCTTTCCTTTTTTGTGTGTGCTATCTTCAGTTTCTTTCACCATTGTCATAGTTTTTAAGAATATAAGTCTTTCACTTCCTTGGTTAAATATATTCATAGGTATTTTATTCTTTTGACACAATTGTAAAAGAGATTGCTTTCTTAATTTCTCTTTCTGCTAGTTTGTTATTAGTATATAGAAACACAACAAATTTCTGTATAGTAATTCTGCATCCTACAACTTTACTGAATGTATTAGTTCTAATAGTTTTTCAGTGGAGTCTTTCAGGTTTTCTATATTAAGTGTCATGTCATCTGCAAATAGTGACAGTTTTACTTCTTACCAATTTGGATGTCTTTTATTTCTTTTACTTGTCTGACTGTTGTGCCTAAACCTTTCAGTACTGTGTTGAATTAAAGTGACAAGAGTGGACATCCCTGTCTTGTTCTTAATCTTAGAGAAAAAAACTTTAGGCTTCTTGCCATTGGGTATGTTAGTTGTGGGTTTGTCATATGTGGCCCTTATTATGCTGAGGTATGTTCCCTCTAAACACAATTTGTTGAGAGTTTTTTAATCAGAATGGGTGTTGAATTTTGTCAAGTGCTTCTTCTACATCTATTGAGACCATTATATGATTTCTACTGTTCATTTTGTTGTATGATGTATCATGTAGATTGACTTCCAAATAGTAAACCATCCTTCATCCCTGGAATAAATCCAACTTGATTGTGGTGAATTATTCTTTTAATGTATTGGTGAATTCGGTTTGCTAATATTTTGTCAAAAATTTGTACATCTATGTTCATCAGGAATATTGGCCTGTAATTTCCTACCTTCTTTCTTCCCTCCCTCCCTCCCTCCACCAGAAAAAGTGGTTTTTATTGATGAGTTATCTCAAGAAACCAAAAAGACAATGTACCCTTTTTCAGCACACCCGATTTCTCTGGGATCTCACATTGCTCCACCTGGGGAAGGGATATAGATTGACTTTTGGCTTTCCAAAGCCCAAGTCTTTCCTCTCCAGGAGTAGCCTTGAAATTCAGTAGCAACAATGTGGTGGTGTTTTTAAGCAATGCCTGCTGTGGCTACTTAGTAACAATTATGGGCAAAGAGGTGTGGGGAAGCATTTAGATTAGAAGAGTGATGCACAGAAAACAGAAATGTAGCCCATCAAAAGTCTCTCTGTCCTGCCTCAGTGGCTTGATCCTTCACTGGTTGCATTTCTCTTTATGCTGCATCATGCCCTTCTGAATCCAATCAGGGATTTGTACCGCCAGTTATGTACCCAGCCCCAGAGCCACGAGGTGAGCTAGTTCAAACTTGGGCACGTTTCTGGCCCACAATGGCTTAAAGTGATCAGTGGGATATATTTTGCCACCCCTGTACATCTTTCTTGTTTTTCCATCCAGCTCAGGTTGTTTTTTCATCCAGCTCAGGGACTGCAATTTCTGAAGCACTAGTGGAATGGATATATGGTAGGAATGTCAAATTTGATGTCAAACACATATTTAGAACCATGAGTGTAACAGCATTTTCCAAATACCAAGTCCCTTCCTTGTTGTACTCCTGTCAAAAGCAAACATTGTTCACTTTCTTATTATTATCCACATACTGAATATAAGATTGGTAGTCCTCTTTGAGTTGCTGCACCCACAACTCCCAATCTCAGGTCCAGTGATAGTCTTCAGAATTGGGATCTTAGGCATGACACACCAGGTGACTTCACGTACTCTCTTGGACTAGGGTGCTAATTTTCTCTTTGTGTGTATGTTGTCTTTGTTTGGTTTTGGTGTCAGAGTAATGCTGTCCTCAAAGAATGAATTTGGAAGCATTCCTTCCTCTTCATTTTTTTGAAATAATTTGAGAAGCATAGATATTAATTCTTTAAATGTTTGGTAGAATTCACCTGGGAAGCCATCTGGTCCTGGACTTTTGGTTTTTGATTATTGATTCAATTTCATTACTAGTATTCAGGCTGTTTGTTTTATATTTCTTTCTGATTAAGTCTTGGAAGATTCTATGTTTCTAGGAATTTATTCAATTCTTCTAAATTGTCCAATATACTGGCATATAATTTTTTGGAGTAGTCTCATAATCTTTTGTGGTGTCAGTTATAACTTCTCTTTCATTTTCTTATTTATTTGAGTCCTCTCGTTTGTTTTTTTCTTAATTAGCTTGGATAAATATTTATAAGTTTTGTTCATCTTTCAAATATCTGGATTTAATTTCATTAATCTTTTCTATTGTTTTTTAGCCTATATTTTATTTATTTCTGCTCTGATCTTTATGTCCATTTTCCTGTTACCTTTGAGCTTTGTTTTTTTCTATTTCCTTTGGTTGAAAGGTTAGATTATTTATTTGTTTGAGATTTTTCTTGTTTCTTGATGTAGGCCTGAATCACCATCAACTTCCCTCCTAGAATTGCTTCTGCTGTGTTCCAAAAATTTTTGCATTTCTGTTTTCATTTATCTCAAGATCTTTTTTTAATTTCCTCTTTGATATGCTGTGGTAGGAAAAGATGCTTGATATGATTTTAATCCTCTTAAATTTATTGGGACTTGTCTTGTGGCCTAACATGTGATCTATCCTAGAGAATGACCCCTGTGCACTTGGAAAGAATGTGTATTCTGCTGTTTTGGGATGGAATATTCTGTATTTATCAGTTCAGTCCATATGGTCTAATGTATTATTCCAAAAGCACTGTTTTCTTATTGATTTTCTGTGGGATGATCCAGCCATTGATGTAAAGGGGTAAAGTCCCCTACTATTATTATACTATTATTATATTACTATTATATTACTGTTAATTTCTCCCTTTATGTCTGTTAATATACTTTATAATATATATATTACATATATATTATATATAGGGCGCATAGATATTTACAATTGTTATATCCTTCTTTGCATTGTTCCCTTCATCATTATGTAATGCCCTTCTTTTTTTCCTGTTAGTCCTTGTTTTAAAGTCTATTTTATCTGATATAACTATCGCTACCATGCTTTGTTTTGTTTTTCTTCCATTCACATGGAATATTTTTTTCCATCCCTCCACTTTCAGTCTGTATGTGTCTTTAGGTCAAAAGTGAGTCTTTTGTAGTCAGCATATAAATGTGTCTTTTTTTTTTTAATCCATTCAGTCACTATGTCATTCGATTGAAGCATTTAGTCCATTTACATTTAAAGAAATTATTGATAGGTATGTACTTAATGTCATTTTGATAACTGTTTTTTAGTTTTTGCAGTTCTCTGTTCCTTTCTTTTTCTCTTTCTCTTTTCCCTTGTGATTTAATGACTTTCTTTATTGTGCTTGGATTTCTTTCTCTTTATTTTCTTTTTTCTATCTATTACAGGCTTTTGTCTTATGATTACCATGAGGTTTATATATAACATCTTATGTATATAGAAGTCTGCTTAAAGTTTTTATGGCCACTTAAATTCAAACACATTCTAAAAGGACTACATTTTGGGGTGCCTGAGTGGCTCAGTCATTAAGCATCTGCCTTCAGCTCAGGTCATAATCCCAGGGTCCTGGATCAAGCCCTGCATCCAGCCCCGCATCCCACTCCCTGCTCAGTGGGAAGCCTGCTTCTCCCTCTCTCACTCCCCCTGCTTGTGCTCCCGCTCTCGCTGTGTCTCTCTCTGTCAAATAAATAAAATCTTAAAAAAAAAAAAAGCACTACATTTTTACTCGCCCCTCCATGTTTTATGTGTATGACATTAAATTTTACATCTTTTTAGTTTGTGTATCCCTTAGCTACTAATTATAGATAAAATTGATTTTACTACCTTTGTCTTTTAGCCTTCATACTAGCTTTATAAGTGGTTGATCTACTTCCTTTACTGTATGTTTGCTTTTACCAATGAAGATTTTTTTTTCCTTTCATAATTTTCTTCTAGTTACGATCTTTTCCTTTTTGCTCAAGGAAGTCCCTTTAACATTTCTTATAAGGCCAATTTAGTGGCAATGAATTCCTTTAACTTTTGTTTGTCTGGGAAACTTTCTCTTCAATTCTTAATGGTAGCCTTGCTGGGTGGAGTATTCTTGGCTGTAGTGTTTTTTGTTATTGTTTTTGTTTTTTGGCTTTTTTTTTTGTTTTTTCTTTCAGCACTTGAATATATCATGTCACTCCCTTCTGGCATGCATAGTTTCTGTTGAAATATCAGGTGGTAGCCATATGGAGTTTTGCTTATACATAAACAGTTGCTTTTCTATTGCTGCTTTCAAGATTCTTTATTTTTTGTCATTTTAATTATTATATGTCTTACTGTGGACCTCCTTGGGTTCATCCTCTTGGGGGTTTTCTGTGCTTCTAGGAACTGAACATCATTTTCCTTCTCTAGGGTAGGGAAGTTCTCAGCTCTTTCCTTCCTCTCTTCTCTTTCTGGGACCCTTATAATACAAATGTCAGTATGCGTAATGTTGTTCTAGAAGTGTCTTACCTATCTTCATTTTTAAATTATTTTTTTGAGTTTGGATTATTTCTACTACTCTGCCTTCCAGATTGCTAATTCATTTTTGTGCTTCCTCTACTGTTTTTTTATACTGTCTAGCGTATTTTTTTTTTCATTTAGGTTCCTGTATTCTTTTTTTTTAATTTTATTATGTTAATCACCATACATTACAACATTAGTTTTTGATGTAGTGTTCCATGATTCATTGTTTGTGTATAACACCCAGTGCTCCATTCAGTACGTGCCCTCTTTAATACCCATCACGAGGCTAACCCATCCCCCCACACCCCTCCCCTCTAGAACCCTCAGTTTGTTTCTCAGAGTCCATAGTCTCTCATGGTTCGTCTCCCCCACCGATTTCCCCCCCTTCATTTCTCCCTTCCTACTATCTTTTTTTTTTTAACATATAATGTATTATTTGTTTCAGAGGTACAGGTCTGTGATTCAACGGTCTTACACAATTCACAGAGCTCACCATAGCACATACCCTCTCCAATGTCTATCACCCAGCCACCCCATCCCTCCCACCTCCCACCACCCCAGCAACCCTCAGTTTATTTCCTGAGATTAAGAATTCCTCATATCAGTGAGATCATATGATACATGTCTTTCTCTGATTGATATATAGGTTACTGTATTCTTTACCTCTGATTGGTTCATTTTTCTATTGTCTGTCTCTTTGTTGAGATTCTCACTGAGTTCATTTACTATTTCTCAAGTCCAGTAAGCATCGTTATAACCTCTATTTTGAATTCTTAATTGGGTAGATTATTTCATTTAGTTCTTTTTTCTGACGTTTTGTCTTTTCTGTTTGGAACATATTCATCTGTTTCCTCATTTTGTCTGACTCTCTGTGATTATTTCTATGTGTTAGGTCAGCTGAGTCTCTCAGTCTTGAAAGTAGTGGCCGTGTGTAGAAGATGTACTGTGGGGTCGAGCTGAACCAGACGTTCCAGTGGTGCCCCTTGTGTGGGCTGTAGGCACCTTCCTGTTGTGACTCAGTCATAACTGCTGAGGGCACATTGGTGGGGCTGGCTGAGAGATCTGGCTCCAGTTGCTGCACGCTTGCTGGTAGGTGGAGTCATTCCCCTCACCATGGCAGGGATTGCTTAAGAGGAGTACTGGTTCTGGCTGGGGATGTCCACCAATTAGGTGGAATAGTAGTCTCTTTGGGGGAACGCTGTTCCTGACCAAGCCTGCCTGCTGAGTGTAGCAGGGTAGGAGCTGCTTTAGATAGAGGGGTGCCTGCCAGGACAGGCATGTTGGGTGGGGTGGATCCACAGGTGAATTGCTGGGCAGAGCAAGTGGTGCTAAAAGGCAGACAGAAAGTGCCAGAACTGTCTCTCACCAGCATCAGGACAAGGCTGAAGGGAGCACAACAAATATGGTACCTCCTAGCATTTCCTTTCCTGGAGAAAGTTCCTACAGATCCCTACCCCTCTGGTATAGGTTTAAAAATTATTCAATAGATCTCCACATATAATCCAGGCATTTTTCAGACTTCTGTTTCTGTGCTTGGTCTCCTGGTGAGTAAGATTGTATACAGATTCTCAGTTCCCTATAGCTCTCTGGATTTCATAGAGTTCAGCCCTACTGATTTTCAAACCCAGCCATTATTGGAGCTCATCTTCCTGGTGTACATCCCCAAGGTGGGGAGTGCTCAGTGTGGGGCTTGATCTCTTTGCTCCTCAGGGATAATATTTGTGCCCAGGAAACATCTACTATGGGTTCCTGTACTAGGGATTTGGTTCCCAGCTGTGTCTCTGCCTCTCCTATCCTTGATATGGCTTTTTGTTTATATCTCCAACTGCAAAAGAGCTGTTTTGCTCATCTTTAGACTGTTTTCAAAGTGAGTTGCACTGTATGTAGTTGTAGTCTTGCTGTGTCTGTGGGTGGAGGTGAGTCAGGATCCTCCTAATTTGCCATCTTCCCAAGTCTCAACCACCATAATCTTATTCTTCATGCCAGTGATTAGGTTAATAGTGTTCATGCAATTGACCAAAGAGATGTAAGAGGCCTTGGGGTACTTACCAGAAATAAAGTAAATACAAATCAAAGATGCTGGAAGTACCAAAATAGTCTAGATGCCACCAACATGGTTCTGGTTAGATAACGAAGTGACATGCAGCCTTTGATAATAACAGTAGCAACATTAATATATAATTTAGTGAGATGAAAAGTAAATGGTGTTATCTCATTTTTAAAATCTGTCATATATATGAAAAAAAAACAACAAAATGTTAGCAATTTTTCTTTATGTGATAAGACTGTATATATTATTTCTCTGTTTGAATTATTTATATTGTATATACACTTTATACTTAAACAACCAATTTGGGGGGTAAATTCAAAATGAAAAACATTGGCAATATTTAAAATCTGAGTTTCACATCCTCATTTTCCCCAAAGTGTTGTCAATATTTTGCTCAACTAGTAACTGAAGAAAAGATAAAGCTTTTTGAACAGGAATGTTTAAAATAAAAATCCAAGAAAAATACAAAGGAATTATTGCTACTTTTCTTTACAATACCATATGTTATCTCATGGTGAGATAATTATAACAAGTTATGGAGAAATTTTGAACAAATTATGTTCAATTAGTTCCACAAGCTATTGTATTAACCTTCACCTCTGAATAATGCTGGCATAGAGATTTTTATCTGGAGGTGTAAACTGTGTGAATTTCCCCCCTCTCATTGTGAATTGCCACCAGGTTAAGAGATTATTAGATTATTACTCCACCTACTATATGATATACTGTTTTAGCAATGTCTATAAAATATTAATAAAGATAAGTCTCAATAGTATGACAAGATAAAGTAAAAACTACTAAGGAGAGAGAGATTTCATCAAAGCCCTGAGACTTAGTATGTTTGCTATAAAATTGAGCAGGAGGTGGTCTCAAGCCATTTATTGCTTATCATAGCAAATTGCTTAATTTCTCTAAGCCTCAGTTCCCTTCATATATAAAATGGATAGTAACAAATTAATAGTACTATCAAAAGGATTAAATGACTAATGCATAAAAACGCTTTGATAATCCCTGACACATAGTAGGTATTTCATAAACATTTTTTTTTTTTTTAATGAATTCTTGAATGTGCTTTGCAGATGCTGTTATCTTAATTCTACAGGTTAGGGAGTAGAGGCTTGGAGAGCTTAAGAAAATTAAGAGATTAGCAAAGATCTCAGAATTAGTGAGTGACAGAGCTGTGTTTGTAACCAAGGCCATCTGACTGAAAGCCCATAAGCATAACACCTTCCCCTATTGGGTTTTAGAAAACCTCAAGTAGTGTGATGCAGATTTCCCTATGCCATTTCTGTAACAAGGAACATTCATCTTTCTCTCCCTCATTTTTCATATCTAAATGCATTGTACCAATGTAATAACTTTCTGTTTTTAGTAAAGTAATTGAGCAACATCTACATGACAGACACCATATGAGGTACTGCATAAGACACAACGAGAAATTACACAAAATATCTCTTTATAATCAAGTACATGTTCTGTGCATATATGTAGTTTTTCTTTCCTATGGATTTGTACGTATTAGAATGTTTTCTCAAGAATTTGCAAAGAGGATTTGAGGGAACAAAAAAATGTAAGATGCCAAAGCAATGCAATCCTTCCCCAAATTGATAATGAAAAACCT
This sequence comes from Mirounga leonina, assembly GCF_011800145.1. NCBI lineage: Eukaryota > Metazoa > Chordata > Mammalia > Carnivora > Phocidae > Mirounga > Mirounga leonina. Next base: position 33,319,211 of record NW_023270265.1, read on the forward strand.
TCAAGCAAAGCAAAAATGAAAACTGGGGTGGGAGGGGGACAAAAACCAAGATTTTCATAATAATAAGCTTAGGGAAGCTTTTGGTATGAGGCATAAAACCAACCTATGAGAAACCTAAGAACCAATGCAAAAATGTATATGCTATATATAACAGTTCTTACTAATTCAAGTAATTTAGTCCAAGTTTTAACTATTTTTAACAGTTCTAAACTCAGATATTTCTCATTCTGTTTTTATAGAAGATACTGGATAGCCTAAATATAATATTTTACAGCACAGGTTTATTCAACATATATCTTCCTTTAATACCTAAAAACTCTTTAAAAATACTCCATATTTACACAAATCCAGGAGCCATAACTAACAGATTAAAAACTTTGAAAGGATTTTTTTTTTCTTTCCAGCAGACATTAAGGTCTTTTGGATTTTAACCAGTTGAAGCAGAAGAAGGGGGGAGAGAACTCTAAAACAGATGCTGTCTCTGCCTTGGGAAGTTTGCACTCTATCAGGGAGAAGAGATATTGCACAATAATTAGAAATGTACAACAGAAATGAGGGGGTGAGTTTACAAATAGGTGTGACAAATACACTCAATCTTTTCTAAGGCAAGGATGTTTCAAAAAACACAGAAGAATGAGTAGAAATGAAGTAGGAAATCACTACATAAAGAAATGGGAGGAGGTATGTGATATGGAGAAAGAAGCTCTAGATAAATTAAAAACAATTTGGGCAAGTTTCTACTGATGGGAAAGAACAAAGTGTGTATTAGGAAGTTAAAGAAGTCTCCTGTGGTTAGCAAGTAATGACTGAGGAGGAAAACGAGACTAGAGAAATGAGCAGGGATTGTTATGAAATCAAAAGGAACTAATAATGTGTTCAATAGTGTATGACAATAATGGTGAATGTTCAACCATGTTTATGTTGTTACTGTATTTATCATTTATTCTGCCATTCACTTAAAATTGCATGTCTCATTCATGATAGGCTTACAAAGAAAAATAATTTCCTCTGAGTTGGTTTAAAAAAAAAGGAGTTCATGCTGAAATAAGGGAGGCATCTCAGGACTCCACCAACAGTTGTGACTTTCCAGCCAGTTTCTGTGCAGGGAAGAAAGTACATTTTCTCTGTTGAAAAAGCTGAACTATTTCTTCAAATATGAAACACTGTTTCCAAATCTTATTCAACAGCCTGGACTCTGAGAAACAAAGTTTGTTTTACATCAATTTCATTTCATTGAGAAAAGACAATAAACATATGAACCTGTGTTACATGATCAAAACTATTTTCAAATATTGATGTATTTTACAGGGTTTTTTTTTTCTTTCCTGGATAACAGAAAAAAAATGTACCCTTTAAAGTACATATGTATTTGTTGCATTCAGATCTCAGGGAGGTGATCGCCAAGTGTAATGCCTCTGCAGGAAAGAACAATAATTGCAGTTTAAAAACCGTAGAGTTTGGTTAGTTATATGAATTCCATGTTTCTAAATGAAGAATTGGAAAGTCATGCCAACAAAAATAGAAGCAGAAAAATAACTGTCATGCCTGTAATTAGAGAAGAGTGAACTGTAGAAAATTAGAAGCCATCTTATTTGTGAATCAGTGACTAGGGAAAGAGAAAGAAAGTGTAGGTTTTCACTAAAACATTTTTAAAAACCTTTGGATATTTATTTATATATTTAATATCTATCTATTTATTTGTGATGGGAATCTCAAAGCCACACAGTTTCTTCATGATGGCTGGGTTTTCATTTTGCACACAAATACCTGGCAAACTTGTTTAGGAAATCCACTGGTATTCAGAAATAGCAGGACTCATCCTTAGGCATATCTGGAAAGCAAAATTAATGACTTATACCAAGCTGAGATGCATGTTGAGAGTCTGAACCTGCCTTTAAATCAGGTAGAGGGAAGACTGGAATCTATGAGCAGATTAGGGACTCATGGCAACCTTGGCTCCATTGAAAACCCTCACTTACTCATAGTGATTATTTCTGCCTTACTTATAATAGAAGTAATTAATGGTACAGTTTTATAACACATTTTTAATTGCCTCATATATTTAGGATTTTATTATTATTTTACCTAGATACATTGCTTGTAAGTTTCCCAAATTAAATGAGAAGGGTAAGAACTGCAATTTGCCTGAGCCTCATGGGAAATTACAATATAAAGAAGTAAGACTGGAGATATAAATTTGGGCCAAGTGGTAATTAATTAAAGTATATATGTATGTCTCAATTTAAAGGAGCTCATCCTCTAAAAGTCTATTTTGAAACTTTTTTTTAAAACCAGGGGAGCTACATAATTATTTTTTAAAATGTTTGAAAAATACTTTAGTAACTGAGTGCTTCTTGAATCCTTTGGCGTTTTGGTGTAGGGACTTCATAGTTGTAATCATAAAATTAATCACCAGAACCACTCTATGAAGTAGATAACTTGAATCCCATTTTATATGTCACCAATCTGAGAGAACTTGGGAAACATGCTTCTGTTCACTAATCTGATAGGAAGTAGATTTTCTTCTGGATCAAACCCTTAAGCTTCTCATCAGGGCTGGGAGGAGGGCACTGTAAGCAAAGTACAGAGGGTGCAAAATTTTAAATTTAAGGAGACACTCATTCTCAAGGTCTTGCAAGTCCCAACCCTATACTAACATGATTCTAAGAGTGAATTCCTCCTTAAATTTTTCATCAGTCCTGCTGTCCCTAAGTTGTTGGAAATGAGGAGCCTTCCCATTCCCATAACTACACAAAAGATGTTGGGAAACTTCTGTATTCAAAAAATTCCAAAGGTATGATTCAGTACAGATTTCTAACCAATGTGCCCACATTCACTCAACATCTCCAATCCATTTTCCACAAAACTGTCCCAGAATATTTTCGAAAAGTCATATCATCTCTCTTTCCTGCTTAGAGTTTTTTCAGTATATTCTCATTTGACTTAGGGATGAGCCTAAAATCCTTCATATGGGTATCAAATTCCTGCTTATTTTCTATCAAATGCATGTCTATTTTTCTCATTTTCTGCCACTTCATACCCTTTTACCTCATTTTATCAATTTTATCATTAGTTCTATGAATGTAGTGAATCTCTTCAGACCTCAGGGCCTTTGCTTTAGCTTTTCTTCCTGTAATTCTTCTACTTCTTTTCACACTCCACCAAGACTCATCACTGAGGACTTAGTATCCAGGTCTCTTCCTTAGAGATGTCTTTTCTTTTCAAAAAGATAGCTTTATTGAAATATAATTCACTTAAGATATAGCTCACCTACTTAGTATATAATTCAATCTTTTTTAGTATATTCACATATATGTGCAATCCTTATATTCCCACCTCCACCCCAGCCTTAAGCAACAACTAATCTTCTTTCTGTCTCAATAGCTTTTCCTATTCTGGACTTTCATATCAATAGAAACATAGAGTATGTGGGCTTTGTAGCCAGCTTTTCTTACTTACTATAATGTTTTCAAGGTTCATTCATGTTGTGGTATTTCATTTTTATAACTGTATCATAATCCATTGTGTTAATACAGCACGTTTTGTTTGCCCATTTGTCTATCGATCAACATTTAGGATGTTTCCATCTTTTGGCTATTATGAAAAATGCTGCTGTATTCATGTACAAGCTTTTGCATATGCATATGTTTTCTTTTCTCTTGGATATATACCTAGAAGTTAAATTGGCCATTTGTATATGTTCCTTGGAGAAATATCTATTCACATCCTTTGCCCATTTTTAATGGAGTTAGCTTTTTATTATTTAGGTGTAAGTGTTCTTTACATATTCCAGATACAAGTTCCTTATCAGATGTGCAGTTTGCAAACATTTTCTCTCATTTTATGGGTTGTGTTGCTACTTTCTTAGTACCCTTTGAAATACAACATTACTTTTTTATTTTAATTAAAATCAATTTATCTCCTTTTTTTTTTTGTGCTTTTTGGTGTCATAACTAATTCTATGCCAAATCAAAAGTCAGGAATTAAAAAACTACCTACTTTGCACTATCCAGGGAAATAGTTATATGAAAAAGCGAGTTTTGTCGCCTTATTTTGTAAGGATGGTGGCAAATGGATAATGCAAATTGTATTTTAGTTAATAAAAATGTTGTGACCAGAGCTTCATAAAAACATAAACCTGTATTTCTTCTAGGAGGTATACTTAAACATTTATTAATTTGATGTTCATTGTGACTTTAGAGAACACAGCAACTTATTATCCACCACATTCCGGCCTCTATTATTTCTGCTAAAGAAGTCAGCTGTTAATCTTATTGGAGTTCCTCTGTAAATGATGAGTCATTTTTCAGTTGCTACTTTCAAGATTTTCTCTTTATATTTGACTGTCAGCATTTTTACTATAAGGTATCTGTTTGTAGATCTCTTTGTGTTTATGTTTTTTGGAGGTGGTTTGTTTTTTTTTTTTTGAGCTTCCCGGATGTATAGGTATTTCTTTATAAAATAATTCTTATTTGGATAGTTTACTACGATTATTACTTTAAAAAACTATTTTGAATTACCCTTTCTCTCTCGTCTCCTTCCACTCCCTTTATATACAAATTAGTGTTCTTGATGGTGGTGTCTCTGAGACACTAATTTTTTTTCATTTGTTTTTCCTCTCTGTTCTTTGGTGTGAATAATCTCTATCAGAATCTCTTCAATTTCACAAATTATTTGGCCAATTCAAATCTACTCCTGTGCCTCTATAGTAATGTTTTAAATTTCATTTATTTTACCTTCATGTCTTAAATGGCTCTCTTTGATTGTTTTGGGCAGGGTTTAGTCCCTGTGACATTAGTGGGCCAGCTTGGGGCTACCTTGGACTTAAGTCAGACTAGGCATTTGTTAGATATGCAGTAGCACAGAAATGCAGGCTGCTTTCTTTGTGTTGTCACCCTGAGAAACTTTCATTTGTGGGTGGGGCCTGTAGTCAGACCAGGTCTCTGTCCCAAGCCCATTGCTGGGGCTGCAATTGGACTTGTGTGTGTGGTTATCCTTCACTATCCCTAAGCAGGAGTCACTTTGTTGTGGTGCTGGTATTTTTGGGGGCTGCTTGGACACTGCTAGGCTTGTGTCAAGGCTTTGGATGGGCTATATTGGAGGGGGCAGGTCCACACAATGATTTGAGGGCAGGGCATGCAGTGTTAGCAAAGTCTGTGCAGGTTATTGTGGAAGGAGACCTGGAGATACTTTAGAAAACTCCTGCTTCAGGGCTAGAGGTGGCAAGCCAGCAGGAGATGGAGGGCACAGGGGTGGGGTGCGCAGTGACAACAATGTCCGTGTCAGTCTATTGCAGAAGTGTCCCGTGGCCACTGGGACCAAGGCCAACAGGATTGGAGGGGGTGAGTCTGCAGAAGAACTGGGGGAGGGGGGGCAAGATATGCACTGTTAGCAAGCAAAGTTTGCTATGGAAGGAGACCTGGAGGTGAGGCCTGGCTGGAGGGGGCCTGTCAGCAGGAAAATGCTGGGACAGCAGGAGCTGTTACCAAGTTAGGTGGAGACTACTGGTGCTGTACTGGCTGCCACAGGTTCCGTGTATCTAGGCTGGGGGCTTGGAGAAGGAAAGGTACTTCCCAGCTCCTTTGTTGCTGGGAAAGTCTCCTAAAGGTCTCTGGCCCTCCAGAACGTGGTCTGAGATTTATAAATAAATCTTCTCACATACCCCCAGCACTTTTCAAATTGCTGCTTCTATGCTGTATCTCAGCAGGACTGTTTACAGTGCTCTCTCTTTAAGGACAAGGACTCAGTTTCCTATCTCCCTCTTGACCCTCCCAGAGTTGAGCCTGCTAATTTTTAAAGTTCCAGGTGTTAAGCCCTGCTGATTATAAGCACACACAAAATTGGGCCCCTATTTGGGGATTTGTCTTCCCTGTGTGGGTTTTCCGTGCCTGAGGTACTCGATGTGAGGGTTTGCTTCTCCCCTGTCTCTGCACCTGTGATGTCTCTCCCTCCCACGGGTGGTCCAATGAGTTTGTTTAGTTCCCTAACACATTTCTATCCTTCCTACCCTCTTCTATGTGGCCTCTTCTCTGCATTTAGCTGTGGAGAGTCTGCTTTGCTGGTCTTGGCATTATTAACACTAATGTGGTGGTTACCTAGTTGTATCCATGGGGCAAGGTGAGCTTAGGATCTTACTATTCTGTGATCTTCCACAGAAGTCCAGAGGCTTAAATTTTTTTATAAATTAACTTTCTTTAGTTTTATTGGGCTGTGAATCAGAGTTCGATACACTGAGGGGCTGATTGTCAGTCAAGAATCTTTTCTGATGCACTTTTTTTAGGATTTTATTTGAGAGAGAGAGAGAGCATGGGCAGGCTGAGGGGCAGAGGGACAAGAATACTCCCTACTGAGCAGGAAGCACCATGTGGGGCTTGATCCCAGGACCCTAACATCATGATCTGAGCTGAAGTCAGGTGCTTAACTGACTGAGCCACCCAGGTGCTCCTGACGTACTTTTCTAAATTAGAGCCCTTTGTGATACTATCTCATGTATTCCTGTTCAATTTTCTTCCTATATATTGTCATTGTGGCATAATTATAAATGTTTATAATAATGTTTTAATGTTAGCTTTCTAAGTCAACCCTAACTTCTTGAGGTTAGAGACTGTGTATTTTATTCCACAACTATATCACTATTGACTAGTACCTGGCTCCTCAAACACTTACTGAGTGAATAGCTGAACACAGTTAATAGGGTGACTAGACTGTTGGTTATAAGAACCTGTGTGTGTACAGAAGAAGGGATAGTAGCAATTTTAAAATGAGTCCAGACCTTCAAACCTGCTAGATAGGGTGGATAGAGACCCTACTGAGTTAAACAGAGAATACTGAACACAAATCATATTTGTGGTGAACTTCTTTAAGTCTGAATACTGAGAGGCATTTTGCATTATAGTTAGGCTTTTTTTTTTTAGTGGGGGGGAGTTCTTATTCACAAGAGACCAGGATGAAACACCAGTTTTCAGAAGACCCTGGTTGGGACAAGAGAAGTCATTTTTTCTGCCCTACCCAAGGGGAGTCTTCCCAAGACAAAGGGCCCTCAGGCATTGAAATCTCTTGGCTTACACAGTCCCTATGCCGTTGGGACGTTCAGAGAGCTGCATGATTTGCTTTGGTCAGAAGATGAGAGCCAAGGGACAGAAGTTGGGACTCTGGATAGGAACTGGACGACAGGAATGGTGTCTAAATTTAGGACACAAACCAAAGGACCAGGAGTAGGTCAAAATAAGATTGTGGTTAAGAATGTCAACAATTTGGATCACCTGGGTGGCTCAGTCAGTTAAGTGTCTGACTCTTGGTTTCAGCTCAGGTCATGATCTCAGGGTTGTGGGATCAAGCCCCTCATCAGGCTCCACACTCAGCGCAGAGTTTGCTTGAGATCTTGAGATTCTTTCCCCCTCACTCTCCCTCTGCTCCTCCCTCTATTTGTGCTCCTTCACTCTAAAATAATAAAATCTTTTTTTTAATGTCAATTTCTGAATATAAGTCTGGGAAAGCAAAATAAGAGTTCCATCTTACATGACCCTAAATCCACTGGGGGCCTGAACAGAACAAGAAGGCAGGGTAAGGGAGAATTCATGCTCTCTGCCTTTTTTTGAGAAGGGACAAAATCAGTCTTCTCCTGCCTTCAGACTTGGATTCAGACGGAGCTTACTTACATCATTGGCTCTCCTGGTCCTCAGTCCTTCAGATCTTTTAGATATTTTAAGTTTGACTTGAGAATAGAACTTTAGGGGCTCCTGGGTGGCTCAGTCGGTTAAGCATCTGCCTTTGGCTCAGGTCATGGTCCTAGGATCCCAGGATCGAGCCCCACGTCAGGCTCCCTGCTCAGCAGGGAGCTTGCTTCTTCCTCTCCCCACCCTCCCACTCATGCTCTCTCTCTCTCTCTTTCAAAAAATAAAATCTTAAAAAAAAAAGGACTTTAACCAATAAATATTGATTGTGTCTCCACTACACAAAACATGGAGTTAGGAACAGAGGGGTCAGTAAGATGGACTCTCCTCGTGTCACTAATAGTCTACAAAGGAAAATGGCCATGAGAAGAAAATAATCATCTAAGGCATATACCCTCAGTACCTAATGAGGCATTTAGAAGTAAGTGCTATGGAACACGGAGTAGAAATCCTGTATAGAATAGGAAGTCTGTTCATGTATTACTTCAACAAACATTAATTAGTTACACTTCTCTGGGTTCTGTGCTAGGTGCAGCTGATATATTAATGCAAAAGACACATCTGGCTCCAGACCTTTTAGACATTCTAATCAACTTATAAAAATAGTAAATATTAAAAAATGCATATAATGAACAAGTATGCAATTGTGTAGCAAAGTGTAAGCTCCTAAGAAAGAAATATTACAAGGATCTAGTTTATTTTAGGATCATGAATGTCCCCTTAGAAGTAATAAATTTTAGTGTAAAGGATTTGAAGGGACCTGTTGGATGAAGGGGAAAGCTGTGGTTTTGAAATAATAGGTCAGATGAGTTTTCTGAGAAAAAGAAGTACCCAGTGCTTAGGAACTAAAGTGAAAATATGTTTGGTCCATTCAAATAACGGGGGAATAAAACCAATATGATTGGTATGGGGGAGAGAGAAAGAGGGAATATGGGAGGAATGGAGGGAGAGAGGATGAGCATTAGCATCAGGGAAACAAGACAAGGTTGGAGTAGTAAACAGGAGTTTTGTGGAAGAAACAGCGTTTGAGGTTTGATGCTGTATTGAATGGTGTCCCTAATATCATGAGGTTGGGGAAACTTGACTCACTCTCACCCTTGGGAAGAAGGCATTAAATTGTTTTCTCTTGAAACAACTCAAAGCTCAGCAGTAGTCTGTAAGCCAGAAAAATTTTATTCATGAGTTAAATTCCACCCATCCTGAGAAAATTTCAAAGAAGCTTCTTGCAAAGGCAGAATATGAAAGAGATTAAATCAAACTGTTCCTCAGAGAAGGTCAGGTATGTGCTTATAAATCTTCTCGAGCTTCCCACATGAAAGAATATTTCAAACCATTTTCCTTCAAGTACTCTTGTTCAGGGCAAATATTGTTCTTTGTGAAAGAAAGGCCTTGTAGGGGTTACAGAAGTTGGTTTCTGCAATATCCAATTTTTCAAACCTCTTGGAGAACTGTCAGTGAGTTGCTTCAAACTTACTATTTCTAGGCACCAGTACACACAAGTAGGAAAAGGAGTTTGCACGGACTAATTTATTATTGTCCAATGACTTGTGCCCCACCACCCCCCATCTCCAGGGAAGACCAAATAGGAATGTCAGCATATGTATCCAGAGAATTTTCCTCTTAGAGCTCTTTGCAACAAGCCATTATTCTTCGAGAACGCTGAGAGCACTTCCATTGCCCTTGCCTTCCTAGAGGTGACAAGTTTTGCCTCTAATCTTCTTGAATTACTTTTATAATCTTTTCTTTTTCCAACCACAGTTCATACGTTCTACAGTAAGAGTATTTTTGCTTTGGGGGGATCTATAACCTGAAGCAGCCTGGGTTTGTTCTGATTAGGGTATTGATAATATCCCTTTTTGAAAATAAATGAGAACTTACATTAACTGTTTGCTCCTATTAACCATGCCATTAGCTATTTCTAGTTCAGATAAGAGGTTACTTTCTGTGACCCAGGTAAAGAAAGCTCTGAGCTGTTAATTTAGTCCTCAGTCTGAGGAAGATGCTATTAATGAATTCATTACAATTGCTCCATTTAAATTTTTCCAGGAAGTTCAAAGCTTTCTACAGCTTCAGAAGTCATTTCAAGCTTGAAAATATGTGTTGTGCTGTGATGTTGATTAATGTTGGAGGAAAGCCAAGCTTTCAGGATTTTGGTTAATTTCATTGCAGGAGACAAGAAAACCATTCCAATAACTCAGCCCTGTTCCAATAGGCAACCTTGCTCTTCAACAATTATCTATACCCCGAATGCATGATATTCCCCTCTCAAAGCCAAGTCACCCAATTTTCTTACAAATTCTAAGGGTCAACTTTCAATATAGCCATCTTTTAACTTTTAAATTATCTTCTTCTAGAAAAAGAAGAGTAATAGTTACTTGTTCGGCATTTACTTTAGGGAAATTAAGTACTGTATGAAGTACTTTACATGCATAATTAAATTTTATAGCAATTTTATAATATGGGCATTATCACCTCTATGATGTATATTAGGATATTGAAGTTTTTAGAGACTAGTAAACCTTCCCAAGTTCTCTCAGGTAGTGTTTGGTAAAAAAATATTTGAAATGAGTCCATTGTACCCATGGCTTCTAAGCTGTCAGGGCACCCATGGAAAGACGTGATGGGTGGGAAATATTTGTGGAGATTTGGAATTAGGAGGACTGAATGTAAACTCCTTTTCTCCCATGTATCCAAGTGACCCTGGGCAACATCTCTTTAATGTGGTTTCTTATATGTGAAAAGGGAAATTATTCCCTTGTGAGAGTGTAATGCATTAATGTTAACAAGAGTATTGGGTATATTAGGGATCATGGCTTGGCTCTGAATTCTAGAAATATCCAACATGTTCAACAACAACCCATACTTTTAGTTCCCTTGAGATCATTTTGCATTCATGAGAAGTATTCTGTGAGTAATTAAATGCCTTTCAAATAATTGAATAATCCTCCTTATCACTCTAGTGGAACAGTTTATTTCCAGCACAGAGGATGGGTAGGGATGTCTATGTACTGGGAATAATCACCTGGACTATGAAGGAGTTCAGAGAGGGTTTGAATTGTACTGATAATGCTTTATTTTTATTTCTTTCAGTTGAGAGTTAAGTATCCACAGATCATTATGTTTTGTTTTAGTTTGTTTTTTTCATATTTGAAAAAAAAAAATGAAGCCAGAGAAAACCAGCTTCACATCTATAGTTTTCAGAAAGAAGTATTCTTAAGGTCTTCCTCTTCCAGGAACACACCCAGAGGCAGATACCCCCCTCCCTTGAACTGTGGTCTTTCTCCAAAGTATTTTGTTTAAAGTCACAGTAAGTCCTGTCCGGGTTACCATTTGTAACATATGAGGTTAAGTACCATATGTCACATTATTTTTCCTCATGTTATTAGGCATACTGCAGAACACATGAGACAAAATGTAAACAGGAACAGGAGATCAGTTTGTATTTTATTACTGGATTTTCAATACCTAAGATAAGGTCTATGAAGTCACTCAACATAGCTGGCTTTTTTGATAGGGAGTATTAGAATTTCTTAAGCCCTTATAACTGAGGATGAGTTCCTCAAATTTTAAACTTTAATATTAAAGTTAATTTTGTTTGAATTTTGGGGCACCTGGGTGGGCTCAGTTGGTTAAATGTCTGCCTTCAGCTCAGGTCATGATCCTGGGGGCCTGAGATCAAGCCCCAGATCGGGCTCCCTGCTCAGCAGAGTCTGCTTCTCCCTTTTTCTCTCCCTCTGCTGGCTTGCTCAAAAATAAATAACATCTTTAAAATAAATAAATAAATAAACAAATAGTTAATTTTAATTGCATTAAACAGTGAATATGAGTCAGGGCTAGAAATTACTAAAAAACAATAACAGTATCATTAACACCAACAATAAATATATTTGCACTTGCTTAGTGTTTACCATGTGTCATATACTATGTTAAGTGATATTACATTTAGTCATAACAAGCAATCATTGTGATTCCTGTTGTTAGGAAAAGGCACAGCAAGTTTAAATAACTTGCTCAAGTCATAAAGCTGGAAAATGACATAGACATAATTTTAACTTAAGCAGTCTGTTGTCAAGCCCCCACTCTTAACCCCTGTGCACCGCTTCCCAGTCAGAATTCATAACAGTTTCTGTAATAAATCTCCCAATTATATGAGACAAAATCACAGAAAGAATATGTGATAACCTTAACTTTTGTCTGGCACTTGTTCCAAGTTAGTAGAATATATCTGTAGATTTCACACCTTTTCCTTTGGCAGTCTGGTTGTGGACAGGATGTTTAGAATAGTATGAGAGTCCTTGTTCAGTCTTATTAGCTGGGTTACTTTGGGCAAATTGTTAACCTTTCCAAACTAATTCTCTGATTTGTAAAATGGTAATGATGGTACCCATTTCCAAAGTGTATGTGAGCCTGGCTTACAGCGTACATGCAAAGTACTCAAGCATGGAACAGAAAAAACAGTAGTCACAAAATAAATGTAAGTTATCATCATCAGGAATTCTTGGGTTTTCTAGAAGTTCCTTTTGGAACTATTAAGAGAATTTTGACTGTAAATACTGGCTCATTTTGTAGACTTTTGATCAAGAGTACCCTCACATTTCTTTATTCTTCCCATTTGGTGGTTCCCAAATGGATCACCAGAATAAATTATGTGATTAAAGAGGTTGTATATTCCCAACTGAACAGTTGAACATATGGTCTGATGAAGAACATTTCTTAATTATACTTAAAACTAAAAGCTTACTAAACACTGAAAAGTAAATTGAGTTGTGTTTCCATGGAATTTCCCTTGTTGAGAAAAACAAATCACACAAAATCATGACTATCTGAAAATTCAGTGACCTTATATATAATATGTGGTGTTTACAGGGGTAGATTTTTGTTCTTTATGACTCAATTCTCTATGTGAAATATATTCCTCTTTGTGGTAAATAGATTTTTCAAATACCCATTTGGAGAAGGACTTACTTCCTAGCTGTTAGAAGTGGGGTCTGCACCAGGAGTACAGTACCATATCACCCATGATCCTGCTTTTCCAAGGCAACTGCATTCGGTCACTCAGCAGTGCAGGGTTATAGAGGTTTGGCTGATCAGGATACTCTGATGGGGACTATTCACTCCAGAGCCCCTTACCAGGTTGGCTAAGTCTTTCATTTCCACTTTTTCCTCTGCCCAATCCTGTTTCTCTTCCCTTTTTCCCAAAGATGTTAATCCCTGACTAATATCTTTCACTTCAACCACAATCTCTGCTTTCCCCTTCCCTGCCACTGGGTGACCCAAACTGCTTCAGTTAGCAATGAAAGTGCAGTTGTCTGAGAACACAGGTAAATGATGGAGTTTTGGAGCTGGATCACTCATTTCTGTACTAGCAATAAGGATCCCTTCATGGCAATGTGGAGCACAGGTGATTTTAGTTTGTTGAACTTTCATTAATGACAAAATGTAAGGTTGTACTGGTAGAGGGGATGCACTAGCAAGTGGAATGCATTAGGCATTTTAGGCTATGGAGGAAATAGTAGCTATTAGGATAAAAGGATTGAATGGTTACTTGCTAAATGGCATTGATGATCTGAAGAAAGGAAATGAACAGTTTAAATAGGTAGTTGAAGACCAGGTGTGAAAGCCAAAATGGCCTCTTTTATTTGCATACCAAAAAGCACTCTTCTTGCAGAAGCAAGGCTGAGAATGTCAAAGATTGGGCCTCAGCTCTAATAGTCTGAGTGGGGACATGCCCACTCAAGAAAGTTAAAAGACAAATCAAGGGAGAGCTGTTATGCCAAAACCAGTACATTGGATGAGAAAAACTGGAACCCTGACATATGAGATAGTGGCATATAGATGGAAGTTCCCAAATATTTTAGATATCCAAGCTCCTTGGAACCTTTAAACTCGGTCCTAAGTAGCCTGGCCCTCCTTAAAAAAAAAGAAAAAAAAAGAAGAAGGAGCTACTGTTCCTTGTGTTTCATTAGATAATGCAGAGGACTATATTCCTCAAAAATCAAACAAAACAAAGCATAAAACAGGTACTCCCCTCAAGCTATTTATTTGATAAACATACACTGAGAAAGAAGATTCCCAACATTAAAAAAATAATAATACAATATTTTTAAAAACTTAAATTTTCTGAAATATTGCAAGGATAGTAAAATAATTCCTATATATCACATATAGCTTCCCTTATTATAACTTTACATTGTATGGGACATTTGTTTAATTCAATTGTTGACAGAATATAATTATCATTATTTTAATTAATTTTTAGATTTTAAATCCAGTATAGTTAACATACAGTGTTATGTTCAATTCAGTTGTACAATAGAGTAATTCAACAATTCCATATCTTACTCAGTGCTCATCAAGATAAGTGTCCTTTTAATCCCCTTTACCTATTTCATCTACCCCCCACCACCACCTCCCCTCTGGTAACCATCTGTTTGTCTCTATAGTTAAGAGTCTGTTGTTGGGTTTGTCTCATTTTTTTCTCCTTTGTTCATTTGTATCTTAAATTCCATGAGTAAAATCATATGGTATTTGTCTTCCTCTGACTGACTTATTTCACTTAGCATTATACTCTCTTGTTCCATTCATGTGGTTGCAAATGGCAAGATTTCATACATACTGAGTAATATTCCATTGTGTGTATATATACAAACACCACATCTTCTTTATCCATTCATCTATCACTGGGTACTCCGGCTACTTCCATAATTTGGCTATTGTAAATAATGCTGCAATAAATATAGGGGTACATGTATCCCTTTTATTAGTGTTTTTGTATTCTTTGGGTAAATACCCACTAGTGTGATTGCTGGATTGTAAGGTAGTTCTATTTTTAATTTTTGGAGGACATTACATACTGTCTTTCCTGTGGCTGCACAGTTTGCATTGCCCCCCAATAGTGCACAAGGGGTCCCCCTTTCTCCACATCCTCACCAATATTTGCTGTTTATGTTTTTGATTTTAGTCATTCTGACAGGTGTGAGGTGAAATCTCATGGTGGTATTGACTGGCACTTCCCTGATGATGAGTGATGTTGAGCAACTTTCCATGGGTCTGTTGGCCATGTCTGTATGTTTCCTTTGGAGAAATATCTGCTCATGTCTTCTGCCCACTTTTTAAATTGGATTATTTGGTTTTATGGTGTTGAGTTGTATAAGGTCTTTATATATTTTGCACACTAACCCTTTATCAGATACATCATTTTCAAATACCTTCTCTCATTCAGTAGTTTTTTAGTTTTGTTGTTTCCTTTGCTGTGCAAAAGATTTTTCTTTTAATGTAGTCTCAGTAGTTTATTTTTGCTTCTGTTTGCCTTGCCTCAGGAGATATATCAGGAAAAATGTTGCTATGGCTGTTGTCAGAGACCTTACTGCCTGTGTTCTCATCTAGGATTTTTATGATTTCGGGTCTCAGATTTAGGTCCTCAATCCATTTTGAGTTTATTTTTGTGTATGGTGTAAGAAAGTGGTCAAGAGACTGTCTTTTCTCCATTGCATATTATAGCTCACTTTGTCAAAGATTAATTGACCATATAATTGTGGGTTTATTTCTGGGGTTTATACTCTGTTCTATTGATTTATGTGTTTGCTTTTGGGTCAGTACCATACTGCCTTGATTACTACAGCTTTGTAATATAACGTGAAGCCCAGAATTGTGATATCTCTATTTGGTTTTTTGTTGTTTTTGTTTTCTTTCCTTTTTCAGGGTTGCTTTAGCTATTCAGGATCTTTTGTGGATTTATATAAATTTTAAATTGTTTGTTCTAGCTCTGTAAAAATTCTGTTGGTATTTTGATAGGAATTGCATTAAATGTGTAGATTGCGGGGCGCCTGGGTGGCTCAGATGGTTAAGCGTCTGCCTTCGGCTCAGGTCATGATCCCAGCATCCTGGGATCAAGTCCCGCATCGGGCTCCCTGCTCCTTGGGAGCCTGTTTCTCCCTCTGCCTCTCTCTCTCTCTCTGTGTCTCATGAATAAATAAATAAAATCTTAAAAAAAAAACATAAATGTGTAGATTGCTTTGTGTAATAAAGACATTTTAACAATATTAGTTCTTCCAATCCATGAGCATGGAATGTCTATTTCTTTGTGTCATCCTTCATTTCTTTCGGCAATGTTTTATAGTATTCAGAGTACAGGTCTTTAACTTCTTTGATTAGGTTTATTCCTAGGTATCTTAAAGGTTTTGGTGTGATTGTAAGTGGGATTACTTTCTAAATTTCTCTATCTGCTGCTTCATTATTGCTGCTTCGTACATTGATTTTGTATCCTGTGAGTTTACTGAAATCATTTATCAGTTCTAGTACTTTTAGTGGAGACTTTTGAGTTTTTTTTATACTTACATGTCATCTGCAAATAGTAAAAGCTTTACTTCTTCCTTACCAATTTGAATGTCTTTTATTTCTTTTTGTTGTCTGATTGCTGTGGCTGGGACTTCCAGCACTATGTTGAAGAACAGTGGTGAGAGTGGAAATCCTTGTCTTATCATTGACCTTAGGGGAAAAGCGCTTAGTTTTTCACCATTGAGTATGATGTAACTTTTGGATCTTACATATATAGACTTTATTATGTTAAAGTATATTCTCTCTAAACTTTATTGAGGATTTTTATGAAGAATGGATGCTATACTTTGTCAAGTGCTTTTTCTGTTTCTATTCAAATGATTATATGGTTTTTATCCTTTCTCTTACTGATGTGATATATCATGTTGATTGATTTGTGAATACTGAACCACCTTGCATCCCAGGGATATATTGCCTCGATCATGGTGAATGACTTTTTAAATGTATCATTGGATTTGGTTTGCTGGTATTTTGTTGAGGATTTTTGCATCTATTTTTCATCAGAGGTATTGACTGGCAGTTTTCTTTTTTTATAGTGTCATTACTGATTTTGGAATCAGGATAATGTTGGCCTCATAGAATGACTTTGGAAGTATTCCTTCCTCTTCTATTTTTTTGAGAAGAATAGGTATTAACTATCCTTAACTATCCTTAAAGTTGGTAGAATTCACCTGTGAAGCCATCTGGTCCTGAACTTTGGGAATTTTTGGATTACTGACTCAATTCTATTGCTGGTAGTAGGTCTGTTTAAATATTCTATTTCATCCCAACAATTTTGGGCCATTGTGTTTTCATTTTCATTTGTCTCCATGTATTTTCTGTTTTCTTCTTTGTTTAGTAGCATGTTATTTAACCTCCATGTATTTGTGCTCCTTCCTGATTTTTCTTGTGGTTGATTTCTAGTTTTATTGTATTGTGGTCAGAAAAGATGAATGGTATAACTTCAATCTTTTTGAAATTATTGAGACTTGTTTTGCGAACTAATATGTGATCTACTTTGGAGAATGTTCTGTGTGCACTTGAAAAGAATGTATATTCTACTGTTTTAGGATTGAGTATGTTATTTAAAGCAATGGTTTCCTTGTTGATTTTCTGTTTAGATGATCTGTCCATTGATGTAAGTAGGGTGTTAAAGTCCCCTACTATTATTGTATTACTATATATTACTTCCTTTATATTTGTTATTAGCTATTTTATGTATTTGGGTGCTCTCATGTTGGATGCATAATTATTTACAGTTGTTATGTCTTCTTGTTATAGTCCTTCTTTGTCTCTTGTTAGTCTTTGCTTTAAAGTCACTTTTGTTGTTGGGGGGCGCTTGGGTGGCTCAGTTGTTAAGCATCTGCCTTCGGCTCAAGTCATGATCCCAGGGTCCTGGGATCGAGCCCAACATCAGGCTCCCTGCTCCACGGGAAGCCAGCTTCTCCGTCTCCCACTCCCCTTCTGTTCCCTCTCTTGCTGTGTCTCTCTCTGTCAAATGAATAGATAAAATCTTTAAAAATAAAAATAAAAAAATAAAGGCAGTTTTATTGGGTGTCTGGGTGGCTCGGTCTGTTAAGCATCCAACTCTTGGTTTTGGCTCAGGTCATAATCTCAGGGTTGTGAGATCAAGCCCTGAGTCATGCTCCAACTCAGTGTAGAGTCTGCTTCTCCTCTCCCTTTGCTCCTCCCCCTGCTTGTGCATGCAGACACACTCTCTCTCTCTAAATAAAATTTTAAATAATTTAAAAAATAAAGTTAATTTTGTCTGATATAAATAATGCTACTCCACCTTTCCTTTGACATTCATTTGCATGATATATGTTTCTCCATCACTTCACTTTCAACCTGCATGTGTCTTTAGGTCTGAAGTACATCTCTTGTAGTTAGCATAACAGACAGAATGGTGGAATGGATAAAAAAAAATAAGACTTATGTCTTTTGAATGGAGCATTTAAAGTAATTATTTATAGGTATGTATTTATTGCCTTTTTAAAATTTGTTTTATGTTTGTTTTTGTGGATTTTCTCTGTTCCTTTCTTCCCTTGCTCTCTTTTCTCACCATAAGTTGGCTTTCTTTAGTGATATATTTGGATTCCTTTCTCTTTATTTTTTGCATATCTATTACTGGTTTCTGATTTGTCATTACCATTAGGTTTGTATATAACATCTTCTGCATATAGCAGTCTATATCTTCAGTTGATAGTCACTTAAGTTTGAACCCATTCTTTACTCCTTGTCCCTTGACATTTTAGGTATATGGTGTCATACTTGACTTCATTTATTTTGTGAATCCTGTAACAGATTTTTACAGATATACTTATTTTTACAACTTTTGTGATTCCTACTTTTCTTACTCCTGCTTATGGTCTTCCCTATCATCTTAGAGTCTACTGTAACATTTCTTATAATGATGGATTAGTGACCATGAACTCCTTTAACTTTTGTTTGGGAAACTCACTCTCCTTCTAATCTGAATGCTAGCCTCACTGGATACAATTTCTTGTATGCACATTTCTTTTTTTCTTTCAGCACTTTGAGTATATCATGCCATTCTCTTCTGGCCTGCAAAGTTTCTGTTGAAAAATCTGATAGCCTTATGGGGTTTCCCCTTTTATGTAACTGTTTTCTTTTCTCTTGCTGCTTTTTAAAATTCTTTCCTTATCATTGCCTTTTACCATTTTCATTATTATGTGTCTTGATATAGACCTTCTTGGGTTGATTTTTTGGGGAGGGATTTCTGTGCTTCCTGAATCTGAATTTGTTTCCTTTTCAAATTCAGTAATTTTTCAGTTATTTTTTTTTTTCAAATGGATTTTTGGCCCACTTTCCTCTTCTGCTGGAATCCCTCTAATGCAAATGTTATTACACTTGATGGAGTTACTGAGTTCCCTAAATCTAGTCTCATTTTGCATATTTTTTCCCCCTCTTACCTGTTCAGCTTGATTACTTTCCATTACTCTGCCCTCCAGGTGACTGATTTGTTCTTCGGCTTCTTCTAGCTTGCTATTTATCCCAGCTAGTGTATTTTTATTTATTATATTTTGCACATCTATGACATTTATTTCAATAATGAGAATCAGGTACAAATGACACTTCCAACAAGCAACAATCCAGATAGTGTATTTTTAATTTCAGTTATTGCGTTCTTCATCTCTGATTGGTTCTTTTATATGTCTGCATTAAGGGTTGCACTGATTTCCTCTGCTCTTTTCTCAAGCCCAATGAGCATCTTTATGATCATTACTTTAAATTCTCTATCAGGTGCATCACTTATCTCCACTTCATTTAGGTCTCTTGCTATGATTTTTGTCCAGTTCTTTCATGTGGAACATATGCCTCTGTCTCCTCATTTTGTCTAAATCTCTTGCTCTTCAAAGTAGTGGGCAGGCATGCACTTCTAACAAGGTGGTGCTAGGGATGCACAGCCCCTAGAGAGACTGAGGCTGGTTGGGGCTACTCCACAAAGCATGTGTGGGCAAAGGTGCACTTTTAACAAGGTTTGCATGTCCCCTACAAGAGATGACAAGCTGCTGCTGGTGGGACGAAGGTCCTGCAAAGCATGCAGTTGGGAGATGCAGTGTTGAGGTAATGTGCTGGCTCTGGCGGAAGGGACTCACAGTTATGGAACTGAGGCAGGCCCAGCTGGAAGGGATAGGGTACGGTTTAAGCACGTTAGGTAGTGAATGCTGGTGTTGAGCCGGTTCCTGCAGGTGGCCATGTGTTTATGCTGGCAGTGGGGGTGGGAGATGGTTTCTGCCATGTCCTTTGTTCCTGGAGAAATCCCTTAGTGAGCTCTGAGATTAGTAGATAACTCTTCTTCCCGTATGCCCCAGGCATTTTTCAAACTGCTACTTCTATTCTCCATCTCCATAGGCTGTTTGTCATTTTGTCTCATTACAGGCAAGGGCAGGGACTCCACTTCCTGTAGTCCTTCCAACTCTTCCAGAGCCAAGCCCACTGATTCTTTAAGTTCCAGGCTTTAAGTCCTTCTAGTTATACAAACTCACAAAATTCAGCCCCTGATTTTTAAAGCCAAATGCTATGGGATTTATCTTCCCCATACAGCCTCCCCCATGTGATAGTCTGTTTCTCACGCCTTTGCACATCTACCTCCCTCCCTCTGGTGGTCAGACCCATGAGGTAAAACTCCCCACCAGATATCTGCCCTTTCTACCTTCTTCTACGTAGCTTCTTCTCTACATTTGGTTGTGGAGTTCTTTCTGCCAGTCTTGGGTCATTTTCTGGGTTGTTTACACTGATGCCAGTGTTATCTAGTTGCATCTATGGGATGATATAAGTTTAGGGTCCTCCTACTCTGCCATCTTCCCTGGAAGTCCTTGATACATTATTATTAACTGAAGTCCATACTTTATTCAGACTCCTTTAGTTTTTCCCCAGTGTGTCCTTCTGTTCTTGGATTCTATCAAAGACACCAAATTACATTTAGTCATCTTGTCTCCTTAGGTTCCTGTTGACTCTAACAGTTTCTCAGACTTTTCTTGTTGTTAATTATCTTGACAGTTTTGAGGAGCACTGGTCATGTATTTTATGGGATGTCTTTTAATTAGGAGTTGTCTGTTTTTCTTATTATTATACAGGGGTTATGGGTTTAGAGGAAGAAGACCACAGAGGTAAAATGCTATTTTCATCATATCACAGCAAGGGTACATATTATTAAATTCATTTATGATGGATAATGTTGAACCTGATGACCTGGCTAAAGTAGTATTTGTGAGGTTTCTCCACTAAAGCTACTCTTTCTCACCCCCTTTGTATATTGTACTCTTTGGAAGAAAGTCATTATGCACAGACCACTCTTAAAGGGTGGAATGTTATGTTTTGCCTCCTTTAGGGCTGAGTATCCACATAAATTATTTGGAATTCTTATGCATGGGAAATATGTATGTTCTTCAACATTTATTCAATTACTTATTTATACTACTATGGACATTCATTTTTATACTTTGGGTTATAATCTAAAATTCTTTATATATTCAAATTACTTGAACTTTGGCCATAGGAAACTCTTTCAATTGACTTGTGTATTCCTACATCCATCATTTTGTGTATGTGTACATGCACATGTGCACGCACTTCTGTGTTTTGAGCACTCTAATTTCTGATGCTAGAAGGAGCTTTAGGCTCATCGTGTATAGATCCTGCCCCTGTCTTCAAATGAGATATTCAGCCATTTCTCCCAGGAGCACTGTTTCCTTTTGTTGAAGAACAATTAAAATTTAAGATCTGGGAACTAGTTGTGCTCATTACTAATGGAGTGTCAGTGCTTCTAGGCCCTATCAGCTGACAGAATGAGGAAATATGTGTGTATATTAAACTATGTAAATGCACATATCTATAAATATTTCTATATGTAAACATCTCTATCAAACTAACCCTACATTTATACTGATGTCTCCAGCTCTAATTCATCACCACATTTATAGTTCTAGGCTGTCCTCTTACCTGTTGGAATACGTCCTATGCCAACAGTGAGAAATCTGACTCCCAGTATCTGTTATCCCTTTACTAAATTGTTCAATTCCAGTTTGTATTACACATGCATAATGGCTTCAGAACTGTTAGCCCATGCCCCTGTGAGAAACACCTTACTTAACTAGAGTACAATACTTACGTACAATTCATTTTGCTTTTAGTTTGACAGACTTTGGTCATTTTAAAATTATGTGGGTCAGCACCCTTTTCTCCCACACACTTCAGTACACACATTTGTAAAACAGATTGTTTTATCATATTCTGCATTTCATCCTGTAAGTCCTCAAATCCCTATTTATTAATTTGCATCATTAATCATCATTATTTATAAGGCTCATTTATTCTTCCGCCACCACTTCCTTTTTTTACACAGAACTATCAGTTCACCCTAAAAATCTTTTTAAAACATGTTTTATAGGGCAGGCTTCTAGCCATGAATTCTCTTAGATGCTGTTTGTCTAAATCAATCAATATTTATCCTCCAATTTTTAAGGATAATTTCACTGGATATAAAATTTTAAGCTGTTCTTTTTTTCTTCTTTCAATGCTTGAAATATTTCACTCCTCTCTCACCTAAGGTATTTCCCCCCCATCTGAATTATTTCAAGGTTTTTCTCTTTGTCCTTGTTTTTTGTTTTTTGGGTTTTTTTTTAATAATTTGATTATGATAAGCTCAGGTGTCTTTTTTGTTGTTGTTTAATTCCTCTTTGGTGTCATTAATTTTTTATGTTCTCAGTCATTATTACTTTAAACATTCCACCTGCTGCTTGTTTTTTCTTTCCTTCTGATATTCCAGTTATACACATTACACCTTTTTAAATGTTCTGTCGTTCTTGGGCGCTTGGGTGGCTCAGTTGGTTAAGCGACTGCCTTCAGCTGAGGTCATGTTCCTGGAGTCCCGGGATCGAGTCCCGCATCGGGCTCCCTGCTCGGCAGGGAGCCTGCTTCTGCCTCTGACCCTCCCCCCTCTCATATGCGCTCTCTCTCTCTCTCTCAAATAAATAAATAAAATCTTTAAAAATAAATAAATAAATAAAAATTAAAAAAAAAAAGTTCTGTAGTTCTTGAATGTCCTCTTCTTTTTTCTCTTTGAATTTCAGTTTGGGAAATTTCTATCAAACTACATTCAGGCTCAATTATTATTTTCATGGTTGTGTCTAGACTACTGTTAAGCCCATCAAAGGCATACTTCATGTCTGTTTTTTTTCCCATCGTTTTCTATTTATTTCCTGTTTAAAGTCTCATATTCTTCTGCACGCTGTCTACTTTTCCATGAAAGCCTGTAATGGGTTGAAAAGTCATATCCACCCACAACTTGTAAATGTGACCTTATTTGGAGGTAGAGTCTTTGCAGTGATAATCAAGTAAGACAAGGTCATACTGGATTAAGGCAGGCCCTGAATTCAATATGACTGGTGTCCTTGTAAGAAGAGAGAAATTTGGACAAAGAGATTCAGATACACAGAATACCACGTGGTAATGAGGAAGAGGTTTCAGTTACATTGCCACAAACCAAGGAACATCAGGGATTGCTCACAACTCCTAGAAACAAGAAGGGAGAGAGGCATGGAACAGAGTCTCTGAATCCACAAGAGGGAATCACCCTGCCAACACCTTTATTTTATACTTCTGGCATCCAGAACTGTTAAAACAACATTGTATTTTCTAAACCACTTAGTTTGTGGTAATTTGTTATATCAACCCTCGGAAACTAATATCAAAGCCTTATCATGTTAAGCATAGTTATATTAATTTTCTTGTCTCATAATTTCAACATTTGCACCATATCTGAGTCTGGTTTCGATGCTTGCTTTGTCGCTTGAGACTGTTTCTTCTTATCTTCATCATGCCTTGTAATTTTTTGCTGTTGTTGAAAGCCAAACATGTTGGATTTGGTAATAGGCATTGAGGTAATATAACTTTTATGTGAGAATTTATGCTAATTTGGCTAGGAGATGGGCTGTGTTAAAAGTCTGCTGAAGTTATGGTGCCAGAAACTTAAAAATCCTTTAGTGTCTTTTTCTTTGTCTCCCCTCTTGACTTTTGGCTTCTCTAAGGAATCTACATCTTGCCTCTCTTTGAGTTGTAATCCACTATTATTATATTAGAGCCCTCTTGAAGTAGTGTTAAGTTGTAGAGTAGGGGAAGCAGTCTATATTTTTATGATTAAATCTCATTCTTTACTCTCCTTGTGTCCCTGGTCTGTGATACACATGCTTTTCTATTGGCATGGATTTTTTCCTCCTTATGGGAGACAGGAAGGTTAAAAGTTGCTGGAAAGAGATAGATGTCCTTTCTCCCAGTAGAATAAGACTCTGGAAAGTCCTTTACCTTAGAGAGTAGGCCTTTATTATGGAAAATTGGGGGGGCATATTTCACAATGATTATTCGTCCCTACCCCTGCCAGAGCCACAAGGGATCTTTTTGAATCATCATCATCAGAAGTTGGTGGATTCCTATAGGTAAAACCCACAAAAGTGTAAGAGCTCCTGTAAATATACAGCCCCCAGAGTTTCTTACTTTCAACCTAGTCTACATCTAGCCCAAGGAAGTCATCATAACTACCACTGAAATGTTCATACAAGTTTATAGCCTCATAGGCTTCTGTACCAGGTTTGCAGAAAGCGAATCTCAGCTGTGACTTTCTGTATTTGCCTTTTCCTTTAGCTTTTGGGGTGGCAGTTTCCCCTATAATTTCTATTCTTTGATGAGTCCAAGAAAAGTTATGGGATTTCAGTTTGTTCAATTTTGTCTTGTTATATCCACAAGAGAAATGACTTCCAAGCTATGTAAGTGTCAGGGCTTTAAGGACTATTGGACAAAGGAGGTGATTTAACATTGCTATCCAGAGACCTGAAACATCAACACGCCCACCTTGTGAGAGTAGGGGCATTTAGGATCCAGGTAATAAATGACATCCTGGTCAAAGTTCAGCAACCCACAGTGAGGTTACTATGAACCCCAACAGAGTACACTTTTATCAGAGAATAGATCAAAAGTCCCACTGATGGTTGTTTGCACACTCTGGACTTTTTATGCCTAGGAATTAGGAGTCACCATATGAATAAGGGAATTGACCTTCATCATCCAGAGAAAACAAAGCTACTATTACATAATGAGTTTAGGAATAAATAAGTTTGAGACCCAGATGATCCATTTTAGTATCTATAAGCATTTCCTTATGTAATCAAGATGATACATAAACAGGTATGGCAACTCAAACCTTAGAAGAACATAATGACTGGGTCTTCAAATCCCTAAGAAATGAAGGCCTGGGTCACACTACCAGGTAAACTCACCAATACCATTAGAAGTGCCCTCTAAATATGAGGAGAATCTATAATGTATAGTAGAGAAGAGAGAAAATGAGAATCAGTTGTACTCCAGAGCTCAGCTGCATTAGTAGGGGTTCTGCTTCAGTCCTACTAATCTTTGTTTAGGTTTCCTCAGGAAGAGAGATACGCCAGAATTCTGAAGGATCTGCTTCCCAGGCCTATATGGTAAAGTTCATCCAAAAGGTGCAGTAAAGGGGCATGGAGATCCAGAATCTAGATTCCCATCAAATGACAGACCTGTTGCCCCAGCTACTGAAAGTGTTGTCAGGGGTGGCATCTAGCTGGAAGCACCTTTAGGGATTGCTTCAGTGGCAAAGTGCTACCTAATCCAAGGTTTTATCCTTCCTGGAGCAGCCTGTATCTAGTGACTGTTAAATTGATATCAAGGTCCAGCCTATTTGGTCTGCTATCAGATGCTCTGATGGGAAATTTCACTCCAGCACTCACAGCCAGATGACTGAGTCTTTATCAGGCATGAATCCCAGTTCAACTTCTCTCTTGGCTTCAAAGTTTTCTTCTTCCATTCACAGATGTCTATTCCTAACAAACACTGTACTCCAAAAACCATTTTACCATCTGCTTCCAATGATTTCAACCTATGACACACATTTTTTCAAGCTCAAACTCCCTATTTTTTTCCTAAAATGAATGGTGGATACTTCATTACCCAGCATCATTGCTCCCTATTTTATTCTTCTGGATCAGTAGTTCCAAAGTGTGTTCATGTTCATGACCCTCAGGGAATTTTCTTACCATGGCCCATATTGCCCCAGCATTTTCCTGACTGTAAGTTACATTACATAATTCAACATTTGGTTCTTTAAAAATTACTTTTTATTAGCCCCTGCATTTATTGCAGTTGTTTCTGCAGCCATAGAGAGCAATTTGAAGAGCCCAGTAGCTCTTCTAGAATCAAAATATGGGATTGTTGTTAAAAGCTCTGTCTCTAGAGTTGGTAGAACATGATTCAAATCTTGACTCTACCACTTTGAATCCCTGTTCCCTCAAGCAAGTTACAATTCTTTAAGCCTATCTTCCTATCTTCATTTGTAATTTCAGTATAACAAAACTTCCTACGGTTGTTTTGAGGATAAAATGAGTTAACATGAAAGAACCTACCACATAACCTGACACATAGTAAGTGTACAATAAAAACTGTCATTCTTATTATCAGTGATATCTCTCTGTATCTATCTAAATAGAATTACCTCAAGCTTTTTTACATTTTATTTTCCTATTGTGTGGACAGGTCTGTCATTTGATGGGAATCTAGATTCTGGATCTCCATGCCCCTTTACTGCACCTTTTGGATGAACTTTACCATATAGGCCTGGGAAGCAGATCCTTCAGAATTCTGGCGTATCTCTCTTCCTGAGGAAACCCCCAACTTGCTATAGTTTAGTTTGCTGTTGCAAAAGAAGATTGATGCCATAGGGGCTAAAAATGGAGACATAAGACTCCTATATGTAGAAAACAGAGAGTTGAGCAATCAAAAGTTTATACAATATTTTGTTGCATTGAAAACATAAATTATGCTCTTTTATATTGTTTGAGTAAAAATCAGAAAAAAAGATGGCTGATTACAATAGGACATTTCAGAAGAACAACTAAAAATCCACACATCTTCCTTCTACCTAAGTTTTGAGTGCAGTATATCACCTTGCTTATATTGTGGATGGTCTTCCAGATGGATTGTGAATAATTTAGATATGTCAAGCTCTAGGAAGCATAATTCTTTTACCTGACCATATTCACCAATAGAGCAGTTTAGGGAAAATTCATGAAAACATGTTTAAACTAAATTGTGTCCTTAAGTCTTGATTTTTTAAACTTCTTTCCTATTAACATTGTCCTATGTCTCAAAAATTAACTAGAATATTATAGCTATCTTTTTTTTATTCAGGCACCTAAATATAAATTTATTACTATTTTCCACAAGGTTTTTTGATTAAAAAATAATATGTCTTCAAAGGAGTTCATGTATGACATAAATTGCTATTTGAAAACTTTATGACTGAACAAATGAAAACAGAATTTAACACTTCTTTCTAAAAGGGGGCTATTGATTAATAAAAATATTGTTTTTCCTTAAAAATATGTAGTCACAGGGAAGCAGAAAACCAGTTGGTTGTTTTGCTTAGATACTACCACTTCCCATTTGCTGGAATGCTCATCTTTATGCTGGCTTTTATTGCTTACTTGCCTTCTTAGGGATACAAGACTTAGGATGCAAATATAAATGTTTAGTTAACTCTCTCCTCATATAGAGGTTGATTTGCTTCATATCTGAAGCTATAACAAAACTTGACAATACCTTCCTTTCAAAAAAATAAGATATGTAATATAGGACATGAAATAAATACATGCATCAAGTAAATATTTTAAGTAATTTTTTAAAACAAATATTTTCATAATCTCTAATTTACTGGAGAAAATCTAAATGCTGAAATTATCTGGCACTTTTTCAGAAGTTACTCAAATAGTTGGAGTATTTATTTCTTCCCTCAGAATGGGATATACTGAATTTCAGTGCATGTTTCATAGGATGTTTTGGATAGTGGTTATTTTGATGTTGTCATCTGCATTTTGGTGTGCCAAAGGGTTCTTTTTATAGAAACTTAAGCCAAGACATTCATTTCAACACATCTTTAGGTATTATTTGCTGTGTTTATGTGAACTACTACCCTTTTCTATCCACTCAAAAGAATAGCAACAAAGCTCAGATTTAAGATCAGCTGGGTGGCTGAACAAGACATCCCTCACATCTCTCCATCAACCAAGTAATTTGATAGTCATCCATGGACAAAGTACCTCTGTGAGAGCTTTGGAATATCATGTAGGAGACTGTGAAACCTCAGCAAAGTCCAAAGCTGAGAAAGCAGGTTCTCACCCAGGTGGCTGACTCATGGAACATAGTCCTAGCTACAGACCTGGAAACACATATCTGCATCCCTTAGGACTCAGCTATAGCTGTTTGGCTTTGTCCTGTCACCAATACCACATGTCAAGAGACCTGGGAGCAGTCACACCCACGTGTATATTAGGCATACAGAAATTTGTCCCAGCTATAGACCATGAAGTGGCCCATGAACTGGCTCCATCCCCACTTGGCCATGTCTGGGAGACACTAAAAGTAAGCCCACTAAATTCAGTCAGACTGTAGATTCTGATAAGACCCTACAACTGGGCCCAACCTGTTCTAGCTGCAGTCTGCTAATAGGACAGCTAGCACAGGGACCAGAAGACAATAAATCCATCAGAGATCCTAAGGGTCCTATATGAGGTTCCAGTTACTTCACAGCCACAGTCAACTGGCAGTCCTGCAGGTCTAAGGACCCAGAGGGAGACACTTCTATCGGTGTAACTCTGGAGATCCTAAGCAGCCCCATCCTGGGTTCCTAGCCCCATCATAGCTAGAGTCCACCAGGAGACCCAAAAGCTTAGCAACCCAACAGAGACACATTGGTCAATACTCGAAGCAATCCTGAGAAGTCCCTATACTCAGGTCCAGTCCCTCCCCACCATAGTCCTGCCAGCACAGGGACCCAGCTAAAGGCACTCAAGTCTATGCTGAAGGAGATACACAAAAGACCTCCCACTATAGTCAGACAGCAGTCTAGCCAGACCAGGGAACTGGCAAAGACATGCTCATCTTTGCCTCCAGAACCAGGTCTGAAGATTTCGATCTTGACTAGGGAACCTCAAACAATCCTTTTACTTCGTTCCAGTCCCTCTCAACCATGGTCCTGGGCCAGTCCTTCCCAGCCATCTATACAATTGGAATAGGCCTCTGTCTGAGGACTAAGCTGTGGACCCTTTTCCCTAGGACCAGACAGTATCCACATCTTTCCATTTGCAATAACATGGATGAGCTTTGAAGCCATTATGTAAAGTCAGAAAAAGACAAATACTGTATGATCTCATTTATAGGTGGAATCTTAAGAGAAAAAAAAAAGCTGAACTTGTAGAAATGGAGACTAGAATGGTGGTTGCCAAGGGCTGGAACAAGCAGGAAGAGAATAGGGAGATGTTGGTCAAAGAGCACAAACTTCCAGTTATCTAATATTTAACAGGGTGGCTATAGTTAACAGTACAGTTGCTAGGAGAGCAGATCTAAAATATTCTCACCACAAAAACAAAAAAAAAAGTTGTAGTTATTGAGGCACTGGATTTGTTAACTAACCTTATTGTGGTAATCATTTAGCAATATAAATCATCACATTTTACACTTATACAAAGTTATATGCCAATTATATATCAATAAATCTGGAAAAATAAAAGGTAATTTATATTTTTAAAATGACTATATCACATTCACTGTAAACAAATAGCCACCATTTGCTTAGGGCCCACTATGTGATGGAAGCTTTGAATGTATTATCTCTAATCTTCACAACAAATCTGCAGGTGATGGTGAGCTGGAATTAACCCCCAGATTGTTTTTTTTTTTTTAATTACATGCCACTCTATGCTACTGGACACATGTACATACTAGTGCATACAAGTTAGAACTCAGATACAAAGAAAATTCTTCTCATACTCAAACTAAGTGCAGAGGAAGAAAGGAAAAAGAAATGAACTCTACATATAGAAACTGATGAGGGTAGAAGTCTATGGTGAAAATATATTTTTCAAACCAAATCCTGCAAAGCATCTGTTAAACGATCAGAAAGGATAACTTTGAGTCCAAACATATGAACTCCAGTTTGGGATGCAGTTTGTGTTACTATAAATTTCCTGTGGCCAGGTGAAGATATATTAAGAAACAAACTGAAAAACATCTAGTAAGAACAGAACCTGAATGTTGGTCCTATTAAAATTTGGTGAAAGAATATCCATTTAGCTAATAATTTTAAAGAATGCTTCGTCATGGTCATTGGCTATATGTCTATTGTTCATAATTTGCATAAGTCCTTATTTCCTTAGTCAATTTTGGACAGACCCATAGTATGCTTATTACTGGATATTCAAAATTCAAACATTTTTATGTAACCCTAAAGAAAGAAATATTTTCACATTGGTTTAGAAAATATTTTTGGCTCATAAAGGATAATTATAAAAGTGAACATGACTATTGATCCAAATACAACTTAGGAAAGTGTCTAATACCTAACAGTAGATTAATATTTGCTGAAATAGTCAATGCATGTCAATGTCAGTATGTTAACCTATCTTTATAACATGCAGAATACTTACTAATGTTCAGAAGTTCAATGGGCATGGGCAAAACATCAATCGCAATGTGAAATTTTATTGAAACATATTGACAAATAATGTTTTATTCTGGTAAGAATGGAGTACAATATAGTCTTACATTTGAGTCTGATGTGGGAAACAAAGGCAAAAGAAAAATTAAATTTCCTTGCTACCTATAGCCCACTGATGAGTCCTTAAAACAGGCAGAGTGACATTCCTCTAGGAATTCAGCTACCTCAATGTTAATACTTTGCTAAGGGTAAAAGGCAATCTTAGCCCAACCTCCAGGATCCTGTAAGCGTACTTTAACATATTAAAATTTCTTTGGAAACATTCCTTTATTTATGTTGGCAATCATCCCCCAACACTATGACCCACCAATATACATCTGAAGGGCCTCATGACCCCTTGGTTTTATTAGACAGTAATAAATGACCTTTTCCCAACAA
>NW_023270265.1:33349685-33434003 GCF_011800145.1 Mirounga leonina
GACCCCTTGGTTTTATTAGACAGTAATAAATGACCTTTTCCCAACAATAGCTAGACCCCTTCAAGGTCCTGGAAACCTTGCTTCCAAAACTTCTTAGAGACTTAAGCTATCCCTAGCCCCCTCTCAACTTGAGAGTATATAATCAACTATTCCTCATGACCCCAGTGCAGCTCTTTCTGCCCATGAGTCCTGTCCCTGTGCTTTATTAAAACCACCTTTTTGCACCAAAGATGTCTCAAGAATTCTTTCTTGGCCATTGGTTCCGAGCCCTAACATCTTTCCTAAATCAAATCTTTCACTAAAATGATTTTTATCCATCAACATTGACATTTTTCTCAATGGAAACACAGCAGGAATAACCATTAGCAACTATTCCCCAAAGAGGATTTGAAGGAGGGCAGAATGTTTCTCTCTACTTGAGTTCCTTTTCAGAATATTTATTTTCTAGAAACTAATATACCATCTTCCAAAATTAATGGATATTTTTAGTAGACTAAAGATCTCTAAAATAATAATTGAATTTTAGAAGACATTGGGATTTTAACAACACTGATAAACAACTACTTCCTTTGTTCTTTGGGAGAGATTCAGAAATAATCCTATTTCAGTAGCTACTACTCTGGTTTTTATGTAATAAAATTAGTCTTGTTTTGGAAAAATAGGAAGTGAATAATAGGAAATAAGGTTAAGTATGATTCTAAAATAAGAGCATCGTTGCCTACCTGATAAAATAGTGAAAGTAAATGCTGAGCTCCTTTAGATAAATTATTCATCTAGTGGCTTTTTATAATATTATTATTGTTTTTAGAAAAAAAAAAGAGTGGGTGGATAATAAAGCTTGAATTTCAGAGTCAGCAGCTTGGTTAAAGAATAAAATTACCTTGTTTCAGAATGCAATTTCTCCACCCAGGTGGTTATAGTGCAAATGAAAGTTTTCCCATTTTAAAATAGGTTTTCTTTTTTGGTTATAAAATATGTAAAATGTTTTAAAAACCAGCATATTTGTATTTATTTGATAATTCCAAAATCACCAGTTTTCTTACTGGATGAATTGAAATATGTTAAGAAAACAACAGTCTATATTATTTAGCATAGCTTGATTAGAAGCTCTTTATTAAATATTTCGCTATATGCAAAGAGTTGTGTGTCCCTAGGGGGCATTTAACCTAGGAGGAAAAGGGGACATATATCTCATAAGTTAACTAATAGTCCCAGACAGTGTGAACTAAGACCCAAAGGGGAGGTGTAGCTATCCTCCAGGATTTACAAGAGAAAAGTTCTCTGACTTATGCTCTGGGGAACTAAGATTTATCTACTATTAAGGAGTCTGAGCCTTATGCAATACTCAGATGGAAGGCCTTTATCCAAAATCTTTTTATAGGCAAGGAAAAAAACATTCCCTTTGCTTTTGTATATTTATTGGAGTCCACTTATCAGCCATCCAAGGTTGTTGGTACAATTTCTCAGTGATTCTGCCAGATGAGAGGGAACAGAGGTGGATTAAACAATCTACAGTGTCAGTATATTTTCCCTACAATATCTAATGTGTTTTCTTGCATCCAAGTAAGGAAAATTGTTATTGAAAAACTCAAAACCTTTTATCTTAGGACATTTACAAATAACATTCAGTTTTTCATTATATAGATGTCATAGCTGACAAATTGTACTTGATCTAATTGGGTATTTTTCTCATTTTACTTTAAGTATTATGCTATTATAATTAGCTTTCTAGTTTTTCAAAGACTAAAAAAAAAATCTATTTTGGTTTTTGGTTTATTTTCTTTAAGGTTTTATGACAGTATTTTGTGTTTGTAATGGAATGTTTAAACTGCAAATAAAGATACCCAGGGTCTAAGTAAATAGCTTGGGAATCAGGTCAATGTGCAAATCCTTGATATACTCTGTATTCTCTTGAAATGATACTTAATTTCCGAACACCATGCTCCTGATGTTTCTTATATAAAAGAATTAAAAAGACTTTCGTCATGTCACTCTTTTTCCTTCATTGTTGTCTTTATGGATCTGGATTCAAAGGACATTTCAGTCAGTTTGAAAAAAATACAACCAAGTATTTACAGATTTTTTCTACCTCTTACACTGATTAACTATCTTCTTCCTGTCTGTTTTTTCTTTCAGTTGAGTATTCCCAATTGCCCAGAGTAGTTATGATATGGTTGTGAAGTGATGGGGTTCAGGGCTGACAGCCAAGAAAGAACTCAAGATTTCTTTGGTGCAAAAAGGTGGTTTTATATGAAAGCACTGAGACAGGATCCATGGGCAGAAAGAGCTGCACTGGGCTCCTGAGGAATAGCTGATTATGTACTTGGGAGTTGGGGGAGGAGAAGACAAAGAGAAGTCTCAAAATGACTTTCATATGCTAAAGAAGACTCACAGGATCCTGGAAGCCTAGCTATTGTCAAGTTAAGGTTGTTTTTCCCTCTAGCAAAGCATTAACATTAAAACAGTTGGGAGTTTCCTGGAGAATGTTATACTCCACCTGCCTCAAGTATTTGTCAGTGGGCTGCAGGTTATAAAGAAATTTAATTTTATCTACATTTCCTTCTTGTCTGTGTTCTCCACATCAGTTATATGTTCCCAAAAGGTGTAGAAAAACACCTACTGAAGTTCACTTCTCTCAACACTGAAGATATGGAATATCTATAGTCACTAACCAAGCCCCTCACAGGGTATAGTATCAGAAATCTATTTTATTGCCTTCCCCTTTCCCCTCCATGCCTCCTTCCTCCTCCTGTTTCTCCTTTCTGTACTCTCTGGGTTTTGATTTATGATAGAGTGATAGAGCCCCTACTTTCACTCTCCTTTTGAATTTGAATACCAATAGGTATCTGAGGGCACAGAGAAAACAGAAACTGCAGGGTTTCTTTCATTGCCTTGGCCTTTTTTTTTTCTCAGTCTAATTTATATATATATATTTTTTTTTTCATATATATATATATATATATATATATATATGAAAATCTCAGTGATGCCCATTGTGCATTCAAACAGATAAGTTTTGGCAAATGTGGATTTGATAGAGGAGGCTTAACAGATGGAAAATTATAGATCAAAACAGTCTTAGAAATTTCCCCACTTTGACTAAACTGAAGACAAGTTTTTTCTTGATTGTAGGCCCCTTCCCTCCCTTTCTTAAATAAATTGTAACTTTTCTTAAGTAAATGTTCTATCTGCCCCCTTTGAAATGCATATAAATCTCCTTTAAAGCTTCTTGCCAGTTTAAGGAACCAGGGAATGTCTTTATCAAGGACCTGTGAGTCATTCCTTATTAAATAATTATCAAGGAAGGTAACACTCCTATCTCCCAGTTGCTATGGTAGGATAGGTGCCTAATTTACTGGGTCTCTTGCTCAAAGCTGTGAAATTACTTCCTGTCTTAAAGATATGAGTAAATTAACTTTACCTTTTGGTAAGACCAAACACAGGTGGCCTATGATCCCCTTACCTAGTAGTTCTTAAAAACACCCCATAAGGGTTCAAGATGTCAATGTACAAAGACCCCAAACTCATCCCCTCCCATGGACAGCAAAACAAATGAATGAATGAATAAAATAAATTCTAAATATGGAATAATTTTCCTCTGAAAAGGACCTACAAACTAGATAATTGCACCTTCATAACAAAAGACAAAAGAGTCAAATGGAGAAAGGGTAGGTAAGGGAGACACAGCCAAAACTGGAACCCTACCTCATATGCAGTGACCCAAAAATTATTAAAAAAAAAAAAAATCAATGAAACTTTCCCTCAAGGAGTAAAGTGATTGCATACCACATCAGTCACTCCAACCCTGAGGGTATGTACTAGAAAGATCAGTCCAAAATGTCTCATTTTGAAAATCAATGGGTATTAAGACCAGGAAAATCAAAGAACTCACAAACTCACCCTGAGATCCAGTGCAAAAGGAGCAGATAGAAAAGTGACTAGACCAAAAGCAAAGGAGGATCTACCTACTAATTATAAAGCAGCTATCAGAGAGGCAGGAACCTGCAGGGACTTATCCAGGGCCAGAAATGCTGACAGGTGCCCTGTTAGGCTGCTAGCAATGGAGAAAGTGTTCTCCCCATCCCCAGCCCTAACTGGGCTGGATGAGTGTCTCACTTCTTACCCACCCATTGGAGCACTCAAACCACAATAGGGCCAGAAGAGCAGTCGGAGTGCTGTCTGACAAGCACCCAGCCATGCCAACCTTGGATAGAGACAAAACTGCAACCAGAATAGGCAAACAGCTGGAAATCTGCTCTCCTCACACAGTGTCTGAGCCACAACCAGACCAGGCAAGTAGGCCAAGCCCCACCTTCTCTCTGTAGCAGCTGCAACCCTATCATAGCCAATGGGCACACACACCCATGTGAGAGATATCTGGCTCTGGTGGTCAGGGGAAATTTCGCTTCTGAGCTGCACAGAACAGCTCCAACACACAATCACTCCCCTTCAAGACTGAGGGAAGTAACCATTTCAACTAATACATATAGAAAAACACACAGAAGCAAGCACAGAGACTTAGACAAAATGAGAAGACAGAGGAAATTGTCACAAGAGAAAGAACAGGACAAGGCCATGACCCGAGATCTAAGTAACATTCCTGATAGAGGATTTAAAGTAATGATCACAAAGATACTTGACTTGAGAAAAGAATAGAAGACATCAGTGAGACCATTAACACAGAGAAAAAGAATAACAGATACAAATGGCTCAATAAACAAAGTGAGAAACACGCATGATGGAAAGAACAGCAGGCTAGAAGAATCAAAGGAGCAAATCAATGTCCTAGAAGACAGAGTAGTGGAAGGCAATCAAGCTGAACAAAAAAGAGAAAAAAGAATCATGCAAAATGAGAACAGACTTAAGAACTCTGTGATTCCATCAAATGTAATAACATTCACATTATAGGAGTCCCAGAAGAAGAAGAGAAAGAAAAAGGGCAGAAAATTTATTTGAAGAAATAATAGATGAAAAATTCCCTAATCTGGGGGAGGAAACAGATATCCAGATCAAGGAGGCAGAAGAACCCCCAACAAAATCAACAAAAGCAGATCCACATCAAGACATATTATAATTAAAATGGCAAAATATATAAAATACAGAAAAAACTGTAAAAGCAGTAAGACAAAAGAAGACAGTTACATACAAGGAAAACCCCATAAGGCTACCAGGGGATTTTTAGCAGAAACTTCCCAAGCCAGAGGGAGTCACATTATATATTTAAAGTGCTGAATGGGAAAAATCTGTAGCAAAGAATGCTCTATCTAGCAAGGTTATCATTCAGAATAGAAGGAGACATAAATAGAATCTCCCAGACAAACAAAAACTAAAGGAGTTCATGACCACTAAACCACCTGTAACAAATATTAAAGGGGATTTTTTGAGTAGAAATATTAGTCAAAGGACTCACAAAATAAAAGGATATAAAATATGACACCATATACCTAAAGTATGGGAAGGGAGGAGAAAAGAAAGGTTCAAATTTAAACAACCATCAATTGAATATAGATTTCTATATGACGTGGAGTTTATATGCAAAACTAATGGTAACTACAAATCAAAAATGACTAATAAATATTCAAAGAATAAAGAAAATATTCAAATATACCACTAAAAATCAACAAGCCATGACAGAAAGATAAGAAAGGGTCAGAGAGAATCTTTAGATATGACCACAAAACAGGTAATAAAATGGCAATAAATACATATCAATAATTACTTTGAATGTTAATGGACTACATGGTCCAATTAAAAGACATTAGGTGGCAGAATAAATAAAAAATAAGACCCTTATACGTGCTGCCTCCAAGAGACTTAGTTTAGACCTAAAAATACCAGCAGACTGAAAATGAGGGAATAGACATTTATCACGCACATGGATGTTAATAAGAGCCAGAGTAGCATTACTTAGATTAGACAAAATTGACTTTAAAACAAAGACTGTAATAAGAGAAAAAGGACACATTTAATCACTGAGTGTACAATCCAACAAGAAGAAAGAACAATTGTAAATATTTATGCACCCAACATGAGAACACCTAAATACATGAAATAGTTATTAACAAACATAAAGGAACTAATTGATACAATAAGAGTGGGGTAGTTTTTTTTTTTAAGATTTTATTTACTTATTCATGAGAGACAGAGTGAGAGAGAAAGGCAGAGGGAGAAGCAGGCTCCCAAGGAGCAGGGAACCTGATGCAGGACTCGATCCCAGGACCCTGAGATCATGACCTGAGCTGAAAGCAGACACTTAACCATCTGAGCCAGCCAGGCGCCCAAGAATGGGGGAGCTTAACACCCCTACTTATATCAATAGAGCATCTAAACAGAAAATCAACAAGGAAACAATGGCTTTGAATGATTCACTGGAACAGATTGATAATAGATATATTCAGAATATTATATCTTAAAAAAAGCAAAATATACATTCAAGTGCACACAAAACATTCTCCAAAACAGATCACATATTAGGTCACAAAACAAGCCTCAATAAAATAAAAAAGATCGAAGTCATTCAATGCATCTTTCCTGAACACCATGCTATTGACACTAGAAGTCAACCACAAGAAAAAAATCTGGAAAGAGCACAAATACATACAGGTTAAATAACATGCTACCAAGCAATGGGTCAAAAAGGAAATAAAAGAAGAAATAAAAAAAAATACATGAAAACAAATGAAAGTAAAAATGAAAACACAACAGTTCAGAACCTTCAGGACACAGCAAAAGCAGTTTTATGAGGGAAGTTTGCAGCAGTACAGGCTTACCTCAGGAAATAAGAAAAATCTTAAATGAACACCCTAATCTTACACATAAGGAAGCTAGAAAAAGAACAAACAAAACCTAAAACCAGAAGAAAGGAAAGATTAAAGCAGAAGTAAATGATACAGAAACTAAAAAACAAAAACAAAAGACAAAACAAACAAAACACAATGGAATAGATCAATAGAATCCAGAGCTGGTTCTTTGAAAAAAATCAGTAAAATTGATAAACCTCTAGCCAGACTTATCAAGAAAGACACAGAAAAGATTCAAATAAAATCACAAATGACAAGGGAGAAATAACAACTAACACCACAGAAATACAAACAATTATAAGGGAATATTATGAAAAAGTATATACCAACAAATTGGACAACCTAGAAGAAATGAATAAATTCCTGGAAACATACAACCCACCAAAACTGGAAGAGGAAGAAATAGAAAATTTGAACCTACTGATAACCAGAAAAGAAATTGAATCAGTTATCCAAAAATGTCCAAGAAACAAAAATCCAGGACCAGATGTCTTCACAGGCAAATTCTGCCAAACATTTAAAGAACTATTAATACCTATTCTTCTCAAACTATTCCAAAAAATAGAAAAGGAAGGAAAACTAAATTAATTCTATGAGGCCAGCATTACCCTGATACCAAAACCAGATAAAGACACCACTAAAAAAGAAAACTACAGGCCCATATCCCTGGTGAACACAGATGCAAAAATCCTCAACAAAATACTAGCAAACCCAATCTAAAAATACATTTAAAAAATCATTCTCAACAATCAAGTGGGATTTATTCCTGGGTTGTAAGAGTGGTTCAATATTTGCAAGTCAATCAACCTGATATATCAGTATGAGAAAGGGTAAGAAACATGATCATTTCAATAGACACAGAAAAAGCATTTGACAAAGTACAACATCCATTCATGATAAAAACTGTCAACAAAGTAAGTTTAGAAGGGATATGATTCAACATAATAAAGGTCATATATGAAAACCCACAGCTAATGACATCCTTAATGGGGAAAAACAGAGCTTTTCCCCTAAGGTCAATAATAAGACAAGGATGTCCATTCTTACCACTTTTATTCAGCATAGTACTGGAAGTCCTGGCCACAGCAATCAAAGAACAAAAAGAAATAAAAGGCATTGAAATTGGTAAGGAAGAAGTAAAATTTTCACTATTTGCAGGTGACATGTGACTATATATAGAAAACCCAAAAGACTCTACTAAAAAACTGCTAGAACTGATAAATGAATTCAGTAAAGTCACGAAAATTAAAAAAAAAAAATCAATGTTTAGAAATACGTTGCATTTCTACACACTAATAATGAAGCAACAGAAGAGAAATTAAGAAAACAATCGCATTTACAATTGCACCAAAAATAATAAGATACCTAGGAATAAACTTAACCAAAGAGGTGAAAGATCTGAGCTTGGTAAACTATAAGAGCCTGATGAAGTTAAAGACAACACAAAGAAATGAAAAGATATTCTATGCTCATGAATTGGAAGAATAAATATTGTTAAAATTTCTATACTACCCAAAGTAATCTACATATTTAATGCATTCTCTATCAAAATACCAATAACATTGTCCACCAAGGTAGAACAAACAATCCTAAAATTTGTATGGAACCACAAAAGACATCAAATAGCCATAGCAATCTTGAAAAAGAAAAGCAAAGTTGGGGCATCCCAATTCTGGACTTCAAGTTATATTATAAAGCCATAGTAATCAAAACAGTATGGGACTGGCACAAAAATAGAGACATAGATCAATGGAAAGAAGAGAAAACCCAGAAATGAACCCTCAATTATATGGTGAATTAATCATCAATAAAGCAGGCAAGAAGATCCAATGGTAAAAAGATTATCTTTCAACAACTGGTGTTGGAAAAAGTGAACAACTTGAGAAAAATAATGAAACTGGACCACTTTCTTATACCATACACAAAAATAAATTCAAAATGGATTAAAGACCTAAATGTGAGATCTGAAACCATAAAAATCCTAGAAGAGCACAGGCTTGCAATTTCTCTGACATCAGCTATGGCACCTTATTTTTTTTTTCTTGATATGTCTCTGGAGGCAAGGAAAACAAATGAAAAAAACTATTGGGACTACATCAAAATAAAAAGCAGCTGCATGGCAAAGGAAATAAAACTAAAAAACAATCTATAGGAATGGAAGGCGATATTTGCAAATGACATATCTGATAAAGAGTTAGTATCCAAAATATATAAAGAACATACAAAACTTAAAACCAAAACCCAAATATTCCAACTAAAAACGGGCAGAAAACATGATCAGATATTTCTCCAAAGAAGACCTACAGGTGGCCAACAGACACATGAAAAATTTGCTAATCATCACTCACTACTCAGGGAAATGCAAATCAAAACTATAAGGCAGTATCACCTCACACCTGTCAGAATGACTAAAATCAGTAACACAAGAAACAACAGGTATTGGTGAGGATATGGAGAAAAAGGAATCCTCATGCAATGTTGGTAGGAATGCAAACTGGTGCAGCCACTGTGGAAAACAGTATGGAGATTCCTCAAAAAGTTAAAAATAGAACTACCCTATGATCCAACAAAGAAATAGATATTTGCCCAAAGAATACAAAAACACTAATTCAAAGAGACACATGAATCCCTATGTTTATAGCAGCATTATTTACAACAGCCAAGGTAAGAAAGCAGCCCAAGTGTCCATCAATTGTTGAAATGATAAAAATGTGGTAGATATATACAATGGAATATTAGTCATGAAAAAAGAATGAGATCCTGTCATTTGAAGCAACATGGATGGACCTAGAGGGTATAATGCTAAGTAAAATTAGTCAAAGACAAATGCCATATGATTTCATTCATATGTGGAATTTAAGAAACAAAACAAAGGAAAAAAAAACAGATAAATAACAACAACAAAAAGACTCTTAAATACAGAAAACAAACTGGTGGTTGCCAGAGGGGAGGTAGATAGGATGGGTGAAATAAAGGGGATTAAGAGTTATAGACTTTCAGTTATAAAATAAATAAGTCATGGGGTTGAAAGCATAGCATAGAGAATATAGTCAATAAATTTTAATAACATTGTTTGGTGACAGATGGTGACTACACTTATCATGGTGAACACTGAGTGATGAATAGAATTGTTCAGTCATTATGTTGTATAACTGAAACTAATATAACACTGCATATTAATTATACTTCAATAAAATAAAAAGAAAATAAGGAAAAATTGGCCTTAAATTACACATAATACGAGATAGACTTAGTAGAGATATGCAGAAAATTTCATCCAAAAACAGCAAAATACACATCTTTTTCAAGTGCACATGGAACATTCTTCAGGATAGATCACATGTTAGGCCACAAAACAAGTTAATAAATTTAAGAATATTAAAATCTTATCAAGCATCTTTTTGGCCATGATGGTATGAAACTAGAGATCAATTACAAAAAGGAAACTGAAAGGAAAAAATGTGATACTAAACAACATGGTATTGTACAACCAATGGTCAACAAGTCAAAGAAGAAATCAAAAAATACCTTGAGAAAAATAAAGTAGAAATACAACATTCCAAAATCTTTGGGACACAGCATATGCAATTCTAAGAGGGAAGTTTATAGCAATACAGGCCTACCTCAAGAAACAAGAAAAATCTCAGTCTAACCTTACACCTAAAGGAACTAGAAAAGAACAAATAATTGGTAGAAGGAAGGGAATAGTAAAGATCAAAATGGAAACAAATGAAAGAGAGACTTAAAAAAAAAAAAAATCAACCTTTAGCCAGACTCAAGAGAGCCCAAATAAAATCAGAAATGAAAGAGGAGAAATTACAAACAATACCACAGATACACAAAGGATCATAAGAGAATGCTATAAACACTTTATAATAATTTATATAGAACACTATACACACTAATTTATAAACAAATTAGACAACCTAGAAGAAATGGATATATTCCTTAGAAACATACAATCTTCTAAGACTGAATCATGAAAAAATAGAAAATCTGAACAGCACAATTATGAAATTGACATTGAATCAGTAATCAGGAAAAAAAACCCCACAAAAACTCAAAAGTCCAGATGACTTCACAGATGAAATCTACCAAACATTTAAAGAAGAACTAATATGTATCCTCCTCAAATCATTCTAAAAAAAAAGCAAAGAAGGAACACTTCCACTCATTTTATGAGGCCAGCATTATTCTGATGCCAAAACCAGATGACACTGGAAAAAAAAAAAAAGTGAGAGAGAATAAAGGCCAATATCCCTGATGAACTTAGATGTAAAAATCCTCAATGAAATATTAGCAGACCAAATTCAACAATAAATCAGAAGTATCACAATGACCAAGTGGGATTTACTCCAAGGATGCAAGGATGTCTTAACACCCACAAATCAATCATGATCCACCATATTAACAAAATAAGGGCTAGAAATCATATCTCAATAGATGCAGAAAAAAGCATTTGACAAACTATAACATTGATTCATGATAAAAACTTTCAACAAAGTAGGTTTAGAGGGATTATAAAGCCATATATGAAAAACCCACAACTAACATAATATGCAGCAATATAGAGCTGAAAGCTTTTCCTCCAGTAGGAGGTTCAGGAGAAAAGATGGCTACTCTTACTTTTATTCAACATAGTATTGGAAGTCCTAGCCACAGCAATTATACAAGAAAAAGAAATAAAAGGCATCAAAATTGAAAAGGAAGACACAAAACTGTAACTATTTACAGATGATATAATACTATATACAGAAAAACAAATATTATATCTAAAAACAAAACAGAACTAATTAAATTCAGTAAAGTTGCAGGATACAAAATATACTGATATCTGTTTCATTTCTATACACTAATAATAAACTATCAGAAAGAGAGCTAAAAAACAATCCCAGTTACAATTGTATCACAAAAGATATTTCTTCATCTTCACTCATTTTGGGGTCTTAAATACGTGCATGCTGTATCACTGATCAAAGGTTACCAGTATCTGAAATTCGACTATATTTGCCTTACCCTTTCTATGCCTGTTCCTTCTTTCCTTTAGTGTGGAAAATTTTAGCAAGAAATAATGTGGTCAGTAAAGAGTAAGCCAAAAAAAAAAAAAGAAGGAAGATAAAGACCAAACATGCTTAATCCTCAGGCAGTATACCTAAACCCAGGATAACAGAGTTAGCTCTGCATGTGGTGGTTCTAGA
Organism: Mirounga leonina; assembly: GCF_011800145.1. Taxonomy (NCBI): domain Eukaryota; kingdom Metazoa; phylum Chordata; class Mammalia; order Carnivora; family Phocidae; genus Mirounga; species Mirounga leonina. The sequence goes on from NW_023270265.1 coordinate 33,361,684, forward strand.
GGGTAACTGATTGTGGTTTATTGCAAAGCAATTTGGAGCTCTGTAGACCTAAATTTAAATCCTACCTCAGCTACCTTGTAACTGTGCAAAATTGGGCAAGTAAATTCTCTCTGGATCCCAATTTCTTTATCTGAAAATTAGGTTTATAGGAATACCTCTCTGAGAGCTTTATAGGAAAATTGTTTGAGCAAGAGCTAAGAACTTTCACTTTCAATGTTAACCAATGCATCAACAAAAGCAACACAAATAGTAGCTCCATTTTCTTTCCTTTATTCTTATTCTGCAAAGTCATGAAGAAAAGTCATATTGACTGTCTAGTCTCCAAATTAGATACACCCAGTGAGGTACGGGTGATGGCTAGTCTGGAATCAGAGTATGGGTGCTCCATGTTTATGAAACAGGTTTTATCTATAAGAAAGAACCTACCTGGGAATTTTCACTCTATAAAATTTCACAGACTCATTATCCATAATGCTGAGCTAAACAGCCTTGACCAATCAACATTAAATGTCATCTTGGCTTCAGTAGAGGGAGTGCTGTGCTTCCACAGTCTATCCACTGTGCACTTGGCCATGTGCCAGATGCTCTTTTTAAAGTTCCCCAAACCCCAATGATCCTGAACATGAATACATGTATTGAGCTGCCATAATCACTAATGACTAAAGGTAAATAAGAGGAAAATGAGAGTGTTAAAGAGACCTGACCCAATTTTGGATCCTGGCCAGATGTTCAAGGAGTGCTAACTGCTTTCGACACAGGTCACACCTGCTTAATTAACAGTAATAAGAGCTTTTGGAAGATCACAGGGAAATTAGTTACAGATAAATGATCTAGCAATTCTGTCTCAACCAGAAAAGGGACAGGATGCTATTTAATAACATGATCACAAGTGGAATTACAGGTTAATGACCTTGCATTTTATAATTTAATGGGGCACACACAGTACCAGGCTGAAAGTAAATGGATTGTTAAATACAAATGTATACACTGGCATTTTATAAATAAATTATTATAACACTAATTGCAGTTAAATTGCTGTATTTTAATATGGTCTAATAATTAAGTCATGAGTGGCTTACTGCCTGGTTCTTGCCTGAACTGGCACCAAATAAAACAATTTGATTCAGCAAAAGTAGTTCTGAATATAGTCTCAAGCTTTTATACAGGAATGGAGGCATATGAGATCCCAACTACCCCAATTTATAAAAATTAGGATTGCTTTCATTCCCCCACCTCTTGCCTTTTTGATGACTATTTGCAAAGGAAAACAATATCACAGTGAATTGGATAAACTCAAACCCCTTTTGCATCTCAAGAAATGCTGTAAATCCTGACTTAGTCTTCTTCTGAAATGATTTTCCCCCCTAAAGATTAGAGCTTCTCTAAGATTATCTAATTTCACCACCCAGTACTCAAAAATTAGTACTGAATGGATAACACCTTTGTCAGAAATACCACAACAGTTGTGAGCTCTGGTTGTGTCATGGGATTCCTTTGGATCACTTGCCCCACTCTGTGCTCCCATTATAACATGTTAGCCATGCTAGAGCATTATTTTCCCCACATTCCAGTCATCCATTCATGTGTCTATTTATGTGGTTTCCTGAGGGCGGGACCATGACCTGTATTTTCCTAAATCCTGCAATATATTAAGCACTCAAAAATATTGATTGGTTAAATGAAGGAAAGAAACAAAAGCTAATTCACAACTCACAACTTACAATCACTAACAGGCAATCTGTAATGATTAAGTCAATTTTTTTTTTAAGATTTTATTCATTTATTTGACACAGAGACAGAAAGTACAAGCGGAGGGAGCAGTAGGCAGAGGGAGTGGGAAAAGCAGAAACCCCTCTGAGCAGGGAGCCCGATGCAGAACTCCATCCCAGGACCCTGGGATTATGACCTGAGCTGAAGGCAGATGCTTAACCAAGAGAGCCACCCAGGTGCCCCTAAGTCAATTAATTCGTATTTATTTTAGTGTCTTCCAACTGTGAGAGTTTCTGTAGATACAGACATGTAAATTAAAATCCTGCCCTCAAATTAAATACAGTACATTTGCTAAAAACTATACCCACATAAAAATAAAATCACTTTTTGTAGACACTACATTGAAAACCACGTGAGCACTCCAATTTTCACCATGATGACATAAGTACTGTTATTATCCCTACTTCATATAGGAGGAAACTGAGGCACATAAAGATTAGGAAACTCCCAATTTCTCTCTCCTAGAAAAATGACATGGACAGGTTTCTGTTCCAGCCCAAATGGCTCCAGAGCCTGCACACTTAATTACCACAATATGTAATTTCAGAAATACTGTAGGTTTAAAGGAGACAAAGTTTACTGGTCTTTATGCATTAGGGAAACTAAAGACACTATCAGAGCAGAAGTCAACAATATCTTAAAGGGTGAGAGGAATTAGATGGAGAAAGAGAAAATGATGCGTGTGCTGAGTAAAGAAAGGAGGGGCAAAAGTGAACATGGTGTGACTAGAGCAAAGGATTCAGGTGGAATACATGAAAAATAAGACCTATAAAGTTGAATTGGGGAAGACTTTGCTATTCATGGTAAAGAAACTTTCAGATATTCCTGGCATCTGATATTTGCAGCCAGAGACCTCTGGTCACCCAGCACATCTATAAGTGAGATTTCCTGACTAAATAGCCATTGAAGCAATAACATTTTATTTCTCCCCAAGCCTGTCACATGGTCATTCAAGTAAGGTCCAAACAAGAGCAGCAAATAGATAAACTCTGCCCTGTCTTTTTATACCCAGCCATACACAGTAAGTCTCCAATGGGCAGACTGGCAGACACTGAAAGCTGCTTCCTCTTTGCAAGGTTTGACTGGGAGTGTTTCTTGATTTGTTAGCGCTTGGTATGTCAATGCTCCACTCCTATGCTTGAGGCCCCAGCCTTGGATTAACAAGGAAGGGATATGTTTGGACAATCACCTCATTTGTATTATTGCCTATCTACTTTGGCCCAAAAAGTTGGGAACAAAAGTTGTTTTATGCATCACTATTTTAATTAACAAGATATTTTATTAAATTAAGGTAAAGTGGGTGACAGGGATGCTTTTGGACCTATCAGTCAGGAGTGAGGTCTTGCTTGAAGAAAACAAGATGGACCCTGTCTTGTGAGTTACCAGTTAAGTTGCTGTCTCTGCAAAGACTGGAATCCTGGGTTAGTCTAGGATCAGATCAGATTCTGCCTTGCTGATACAGGCTTTCATCTAATGCAATCCCAACCCTTTATGCTCATCCTGACTCAATGAGAACAGTTTCCTACAGAGCAGGCCCTGACCTTTGGGAAGGCCCTGGGCAAATTTCTCTTAGAGTCAATTTCTTGAAAAAAAAAAAAAAAAAAAGTGTCCTGTAGAGATACTTGAAGATGGGGTTACTTGGGAATCATGGCCATAGGAATATTTTTAACTACTTCAGATTAATGTTACTACCAATTATACTAATGATAATAGCAAAGTTATTATAACTACAATTATCACCATTTTTTAAATCATAACAATCTCTAGAAGAGAACTGTACAACTCACTGGTTATAACAGAACGTGGTTTGCACTTACCTATTTTAGATTAACTTTTTTAACCTGATAACTGACCAAATTCACTCTAAGTACCAAATCAGAAATAGGTTGACATGGAAAGAAAACATATCCCAGACTTTCAAAAGATAAGCCACTAGTCAAGAAAAAGTTGATCTCTGTACATAATTCAAAATGACATTAACTGGGGAGGGGGGGAGTGAGGCTTGTCTAATTTTATGAACCTGAAGGATAAATTTTGCTGACAGATTTATGGGTTATAACCCACTAAATTCCTTCTGTTGAAATGTTCACTTGTTTCCTTCAAAGACAGGAAAATCAGTTAATCTTAAGGCCCCTCAGATGATCTTTCCTTAGGATTTGACGAACTGTAAATCTGTCTGAGAGGAAGTTAGTCATTCTGACTTAAAACTACAGATGGTAGTGGTCTGAAGACTTGAATTGTAGCAGCTCTAAAAGTGACACAGACCTTCCCAAGTGGTGTTTTACATGGAGGACAGAAAGCCTGCAATAATTAATACAGTCCAAATTAGAAATAGGATGGAGGCATTATTTGCAATCCTGAACCTCCTTTGAGGGGTCCACCTCATAAAATAGCTAAGCAACTCAAACCTCAGAACACTGTGACGACTGCTTAGTCACCCTATGTTCTTTTCACAATTTTTAGGAGAGGTGGAAATAAAAGAACTCAGAACCATATAATTCTCATCCTCAAACCAAGGGAATATGACAGGTAAAAAGAGTACCTTAAGTACACACTGAAAATTGGTTAAAAAGTACCATCTGAAAGACAAGTCAGAAGAAATGCTTTTATATCCAGGGTCGGCTGATCTCAAATCGGTATTTAAAAGTTTCAGAGTTAGCAAGTTCCAGAAAAAACTTTAATTTAGTATTGATAGTAATGGGGTGAAAAAAATAATTTTTAAAATTCCACTTAACATTTACCTTAGTTTTATTTTCTCTTCCTCTTTGTACTTTCTCTACTTCAAACTTCTTTTTTTTTTTTTCATTTTATTTTATTACATTATGTTAGTCTACTTCAAACTTCTAAAAAAATGTTTAGGCACAATAAAGAAAAATAGGAATAAGATTTTTTATGACATAAGTCTGAAAAAGTTTAGCAAATTGCCTGACACTAAGTTCTCAATAAAATGTTCCTTGCTTCTTCCTCACATAGGGCATCTTGTTCATCTCTTTGAGAGGTTCCTACTGAGTCAGGTAGAAGGGAAATGGCTAACTCTGTCCAAAGTACTGGGCCTGAGGATTCTTGGAGTCTCTGATAGAAACCTCTTCCCTCAATATGAAAAGGGCAACATTATCATCTGGGTAGTAAGGAGAAATCCCAGCTAACTCTCTCTCAGGACCAGCCTTAGGTACAGGCAGGGAGTGGTGCCTCCAGCTGATGACTGCACATGTTCTGCACCAGGCAAAAGGTTATCTAGAACTAAACAGCACTAATTTTTAACTCCATGGGACAAGGTACTTTTTCTGAACTATATATATAAAATGAAGTGAAAATATCTACTATGTAAAGCTGAGATAAGGAATAAATTAGATGATTATGGGAAGATATTAGTGTAGTGGTTAGTACTTAATAAGTATATATTAAGTGAGAAAATATTCAGTCAGTAACATCTCTGTGTGAATCAGTATCCCAGGTCTGTTTCCTGTATGAAAGGAGCTCACTGATGGAGGAGAGCACTAGATACATGAAAAAGAGGCAAGGATTCCCAAGTACAAAGTACAAACTTTGCTAAATTTTGTAGATTTCTACAAGTCACCAAAAATGTAGTATTCTTTAAGAATAATAATAAAGTTGGCCATTTGCCATATGTTCTCCTATTCTCTCAAATGTGTGCTGAAATGAAAACATTGCAAAGTCCACTGTAGTGCTCAGAATATGGGGTACCAGGAGCTACATGATGGATAAGAGAACTCAGAATTCCAAAGTAGAAAGAATAAAGATAAAAGCTCTAGCCATCATTCTTGATAGGAAAAAACTAAGGAAAAGAAACAGGAATAGAGAGAGGGGGTGGGGGAGAGAGAGAGAGAAAGAGAAAGCATCTAGTCCTAAGGGCAATTCTCTGGCATTTAGCTCTGAGCATTAAGGTAATTGGAATGTACTGAGAGCTTGTAAATAGCCCATGTATATGTCTGTTTTCAAATACCTGCCTACAGTTCTCCAGACTATGAGACTTTAGAGATTCTAGGAAGTGAAATAGTGGTTAGACTTCCAGACCTCAGAGACACACTGCATGAGTTTGAACACTGCAGTGAAACTTTATCAGCACTGTGACCTGGAGAGACACTCAACCTCTTTAAGCTCCAGCTTCTTTCTCTTAGAGAGGAACAAGTAATACTGCTTACACTGTAGGACTGACATGAGGATTTTAATGGGATGGTGCATTTTAAATCCTAAGCCAAGGACTGGACATATGATAAGCACAAAAAGTTTTTTTTTAACTTTTAATAGTTATATAATTTATTATTATAATTATTTCATCAACCTTAACTGCCTCATTAAGCAGCATGTAGAGATATTGTAAATAGCCCTATATTGGAGAATACTAAAGGAGTGCCTTTAAGTGTAAACCAGACTCTATCCTTATTAGCCCAGCTAAACCTTCAGATTTAGTCAGGTTAACGGAGCCTCAGTGCCTCAAAACAAAAAAACAAACAATAGCAAAAACAACAAACTCTAAGTCTAATAAAAGATACAGAGATTTTAAAAATAAGAAATACTTATTTGCATCCAGAAATAGGTATTCCCCATCCGTCTGCCACATACACACTTAAACCCCTTAAAAGAACATCTCCAAATAGAATCCCCCTTGTACTGATCCAAAGAATAAACAGAAATCCTTTTCAGTATGAGGGAAAAAAAAAAAAAAAAGATTCCAGAGTATGTAAAATTAAACATCCCTTTCCTAGACAATCAGTCATTTCTCCAAGAATCTCTGTTTTCTTTCAGTGAGGAGTGTTATTTCAAGGTCAAATATGGTTGATTAGAATGTATATTGCTACTGAGTTGTTCATTCCTTTTAGATATTTTTAGTGGATAAAACTAGAAGAGATACACATGCATGCATAAATACAGAGATAGTGACACAAATTTATTTTGAAACTTTAAAATTCAAAACTATAAATGTTCAATAGGTCCTTTATACCAATCTGTATTTTCTCTTTTCTTATAATAACTTTATATGAGCTTTGATCGAATACCTTCCTTTGCTTGTTTTTATGTAGGATTATTTTTTTTCCCGAACTTTTAATAAGCTTGGCTTAGGAAAGTTCTTCCAATTCCAGAGTTCCCTCTTCTGTTATTTTTGTTTGTTTAAAAACTGCAGGGGTTGTTTTCCAGAATGTCCTGAATCTGTTCACCTCTCTAACTGTATTCCGGACCTTTTCTTTGTTTATACTGTGCCTAACCTGCCCAGTTTGAGGTCCAACACTTTGCACTTCCTTGTGGGGCCCTGTACTGGGAGTCCTGTTTTATTGATTTTGAGGAGGCTACAGGCGCTTTAGAATTTTCTGCGGCATGCCCCTCACCCTTGGTCAATATTGGAGAGGGCGACACTCTTCCCAGTTTTAGCTTCTGTTCCTAAATAGACTTTCTGTTCTTTCTAGTCAATACCTGTTGGGTATTTTAGGGTGCTCCTAGTTTCATGTTAGTATTAATGGCAGTTTGGATGTTTTTTCACACACAGACACCACTGGATATTTATGATTACTAGTCATATATTGTGTTTGTGATTAGCTCTTATATTTTGGAGTTTGTGGGGTAACTTTACCATTTGGTTTGGTGCTATATGTTACCCATGGGTTTTGGTTTTGCTATCCAACTTTTCTGTCTAGTTTTACATGAAGATCCAGTGAGATTGAAAAATGTCATTTTCACATTTCCAGAATCCTTACCATTAAAGTCCCCACCCAATCTCCCTTTTAAATAATTGTTTTAAAAAACTTATTTTAGAATAGTTTGCAATTTACATAAGATTTGTAAAAAATAGTTCAGAGAGTTCCCATATAAGCCCTTTAAAAAACTGATCTTTAGTCTTCCGTTTGATGAGTTTGGATAATTGTAGATAAAATATATAATTGTATACCACCCAAATTATGTGGTTTACATCTTGTTAGCACTGTCTCTCTTGCTGCCACATTGTCCCTTGCCCTTACCCTTACTCACTCTGATGAAACATGTTGCCATGTTGTGAAGTGTTCTATGGAGAGGTCCCCAAGGCCTCTGGCCAATAGCTCCTGAGAAACTAAATCCTGCCAACTAGGAAGTAGATCCTTCACAGTTAAGCCTTGAACTGACCGTAGCTTTCTGAAACAAAACAAAACAAAACAAATAAAAACTAGAGCTAAAGGACCCAGCTAAGCCACGCTTAGTTTCTTGACCCATAGAAAATATGAGATGATATTTTTGTTTTAAGCCTCCATGTTTTAGGGCAATTTGTTCTGCAGCAATAGATAACTAACACATGGAACCAACTCTGCTTACAGCTCAGGATACAGTAGTAATTGCCATGGTCCCTGCTTTCATGGCACTTATGTTCAGGGCTGCTGGTGATTCTATAAGAATCCATGGCCCAAGGCTTACCAATTTTCTTCCATGAATGAAGCCCTGCAATGCCCCAAATCACAAAAAAAAAAAAAAAAAAAGCTAAATAAGAAGATAAAGCATCCTCTCACCAGAAGCTTGCATTTTTCAAATAGGCTGGAAGAAAAGTTTCTTCATGCACTCACTGCCTGTTTGACATCCCCCTCCTGGTTAATATTCATAGAAACTTGCAGGAATCCTTGTTAATACCCAGATTGGAAAATCTCAGAGCCAAATGCTATAGCCATGTGGCCTGATTTGCATCCATGAATATGCAGCAGCATGAGCCCCTTGCTTAGGATTTCTGCCCTTTGTTGGGTGTCAGTATTGTATGTACAGCTGTGAATTTTCCCTTCCTGAACTGAATGTCCAATTCAGGAAATAAAGTCAGAGCTGGAGAGCAGCAGATAGAAGCCATTCTTCCACTCTTCTATTGCAAAAGCTCATATTGGCCTCACCAATCCCTGAATTCTTTTCACTTCTAAATTTTGGAAAAGTTGATGCGACTTTGCAGCTTCCTCCAGCCCTAAGGTTTGAGAGATAGTGAGTAAACTATTTAACCATAGTCAATAGCTCTGCTAATTTACTCAGAATCAAACTAAAACACATAAACAAAAATAAGAAAACAGTGAAATATGATTAAATTTAAAAGACAAATTGCTCCCTTACAGAGATTAAAGAGAGATAGAGTTTAATATTTGATAATTTCAAGTATTATTATTTTCATTATATATATTCCCTGATATATATGATATATCAGGGAACGCCAGTACCTGGCCTGGTAAAAGCTTCTTCATTACTTTGTCTGCAGAACCAGGGCTGGCCCCATAGGTGAGACCTGAACATTTGGTTTATAATAACTATTACTACAATCTCCAGAACATCAGTTCTTCTCTAGAAGCAATAAGGAAATACAGCTGTTAAGAACAAAGACTCTAGAATCAGACTTTCTAGAACTGATTCCCACCTTGACCAACTATTTGCTTTTTAAGTGACCACGGACAAGTGAGCTTTGTTTCCTCCTCTGTAATAGAGCCTTTATAAATTGTAATTTGGATGATTTTAATAGGAACAGTCGTTGACAACACTTATTAATTTGTTTAGTTGAAATAAAGGAAGATGGTGACCTTCTGTGAATTTCAAAGAAGCACATCTCTTTTTTTTAAATGAAGAAGTTATGGGTCCTTCATCCAATTACAGAATATGTCAATCTGAACATTTTATTTTTTTTTTCAAATGTATCTAGTAAAGTATATGTCACTGAGGGGGAAGGGAAAAGATGGTGAGGAGTAGGGGACCCTATTCCAAACAGTCCCCTGAATTGAGCTGGATATCTACCAGACTACTCTGAACACCCACGAAATCAGCCTGAGATGTAAGAAGATATATCTGGATCTCTACAAACAGAACATTGCAGGTGGTTGGTTTTGAGGTATGAAGAGGGGAGCTGTGATTCTGCAGACAGATATCAGAAGATAAATGGAAGGGGGAGGGAGCCTTCGGAATCCTGCACCACCAGTGCATGAAAGCCTCCCTGCTGGGGACAGGGCACAGACTCGCAGACCGGTAGCAGTGGTAGCCCCCTGGACTGAAACCTGGAGCAGCGGGGCCACACATGCAAACTGGGGGAGGCTGGCAGTTTTAGAAGCACAAAAGGCAGAGACATGCCCTGACCTGGAGGCAAGGACTGGGAGTGCTGCTGAGGGGCTCACAACCCAGGATGCTGCAGTTTTTAGCAGCACAGACAGAAACAGAGATAGTGTGGCCTGGAGAGCTCACTGAAGAAAAGAATGCGATCTCTCTGCTCTGAGGCAGAGGGTTGGAAATGATCTCTTCTGCTCTCTCAGAAGGGACATGGAAAGCTGCCAGGGAAAGCCGCCAGAGAACAGATGCCCCCCAAAAATGGTTTTCACTGAGCTCATCCCCCCCCACAGGGGGCAGGGCAACTCGCCCAAACAGGGTTGCCTGAGTAACCCTGTGGCAGGCCCCTCTCCCAGAAGACAGGGACAACAAGAGGCTGACAACCCTAAGGTCTCTATAAAAGACATGCATCTTGCTTGGGTTGTGGTCAATAATCTGGACTCTGTACACTCCCTCAACCACCCCTCAACAGAATGACTAGGAAGAGGAACCCCCAAAATAGGAAAGACTCAGAGACTGTAACTTCCTCCACAGATTTACAAATGGATACAGATAGAAACAAGATGTCAGAAATGGACTTCAGGTTAACAGTTATGAAGACAATAGCTAGAATGGAGAAATTGATTAATGGCAACATAGAGTCTCTAAGGACAGAAATGAAAGCTGAACTTGCAGAACTTAAAATTGCTATCAATGAGATCCAATCTAATCTAGATACTCTAACAGCTAGGGTAAATGAAGCAGAAGAACGAATTAGTAATCTAGAAGACCAACTGATAGAAAAGAAGGAAAAAGATGAGGCATGGGAGAAACAGCTCCAAATCCACGAAAACAGGATTAGAGAAATAAGTGACATCATGAAACATTCCAATGTCAGAATTATTGGGATTCCTGAGGGGGTGGGGAGAGAGAGAGGACTAGAAGATATATTTGAGCAAATTGTAGCTGAGAACTTCCCTAAACTGGGGAATGAAACAAACATTCGAGTCCTAGAGGCAGAGAGGACCCCTCCCAAGATCAAGGAAAACAGACCAACGCCCCGGCATGTAATAGTAAAACTCACAAATCTTAGAAACAAGGAAACCATTTTAAGGGCAGTTAGGGGTAAGAGATTCCTTATGTACAGAGGGAGGAACATTAGAATAACGTCAGACCTATCCACAGAGATCTGGCAAGCCAGAAAGGGCTGGCAAGACATATTCAGGGTACTAAATGAGAAGAACATTCAGCCAAGAATACTTTATCTGGCAAGGCTGTCATTAGGAATGGATGGAAAGATGCAGAGCTTCCAAGACTGACAGAAACTGAAAGAATATGTGACCACTAAGCCAGCCCTGCAAGAAATATTAAGGGGGGTTCTATAAAAGGAGAAAGACCCCAAGAGAGATATAGAACAGAAATTTACAGAGACAATCTATAGAAAAAAGGTCTTCACAGGCAACATGATGATAATAAATTCATATCTTTCATTAATCACTCTCAACTTGAATGGACTAAATGCTTCCATAAAATGGCACAGGGTTGTAGACTGGATAAAAAGACAGGACCCATCCATATGCTGTCTACAAGAGACTGATTTTGAACCTAAAGATACATCCAGACTGAAAGTGAAGAGATGGAGATCCATCTTCCATGCCAGTGCACCTCAAAAGAAAGCTAGGGTAGCAATTCTCATATCAGACAAATTAGATTTTAAGCTAAAAACTGTAGTTCGAGACACAGAAGGACACTATATCATACTTAAAGGGTCTATCCAACAAGAAGATCTAACAATTGTAAATATCTATGCCCCCAACATGGAGGAGCCAACTACATAAGCCAACTGTTAACCAAAATAAAGAATCGCATTGATAATAATACGTTAATTGTAGGACACCTCAACACTCCACCCTCAGCAACAGACAGATCACCTAAGCAGAAAATCAACAAAGAAACAAGAGTTTTGAATGACACACTGGACCAGATGGCCCTCATAGATATATACAGAACATTCCACCCTAAAACAACAGAATACACATTCTTCTCAAGTGCACATGGAACTTTCTCCAGAATAGACCACATACTAGGTACAAATCAGGTCCCAACTGATACCAAAAGATTGAGATTATTCCCTGCATATTCTCAGACCATAATGTTTTAAAACTGGAACTCAATCACAAGAAAAAACTTGGAAGAAGTTCAAACACTTGAAAGCTAAAGACCACTCTAATCAAGAATATTTGGGTCAACCAGGAAATCAAAGAAGAATTTAAACAATTCATGGAGACCAATGAGAATGAAAACACACCAGTCCAAAACCTATGGGATACTGCAAAGGTGGTCCTAAGGGGGAAATACGTAGCCATCCAAGCCTCACTCAAAAAAATAGAAAAATCCCGAATTCACCAACTAACTTTACACCTTAGAGAACTAGAGAAAAAGCAACAATCGATGCCTACGCCACACATTAGAAGAGAAATAATTAAGATTAGAGCAGAGATCAATTAATTAGAAACCAGAAACAAAGTAGATCAGATCAACGAAACTAGAAGCTGGTTCTCTGAAAGAATTAATAAGATCGATAAACCACTGGCCAGACTTATCCAAAAGAAAAGAGAAAGGACCCAAATCAATAAAATTATAAATGAAAGGGGAGAGATTCCGACTAACACCAAGGAAATAGAAACAATTATCAGAAATTATTATCAACAACTATATGCCAGTAAGTTAAGCAACCTGGAATAAATGGATGCCTTCCTGGAAACCTATAAACTCCAAGACTGAAACATGAAGATATTGACAACCTGAATAGGCCAATAACCAGTTAACAAGATTGAAGCAGTGATCAAAAACCTCCTAAAAAACAAGAGTCCAGGGCCTGATGGATTCCCTGGGCAATTCTACCAAACATTCAAAGAAGAAATAATACCTATTCTACTGAAGCTGTTTCAAAAAATAGAAACAGAAGGAAAGCTTCCATACTCCTTCTATGAGGCCAGCATTACCTTAGTCCCCACACAAGGCAAAGACCCCATCAAAAAGAATTTCAGACCAATATCCCTGATGAATATGGATTCCAAAATTCTCAACAAAATCCTAGCTAATAGGATCCAACAATACATTAAAAGGATCATCCACCACAACCAAGTGGGATTTATCCCTGGGATGCAAGGGTGGTTCAACATTTGCAAATCAATCAATGTGATAGAACACATTAATAAGAGGAGAGAGAAGAACCATATGGTCCTCTCAATTGATGCAGAAAAAGCATTTGACAAAATACAGCATCCTTTCCTGATTAAAACTCTTCAGAGTATAGGGATAGAGGGAAAATTCCTCAATTTCATAAAAACCATCTATGAAAAACCCACAATGAATATCATCCTCAATGGGGAAAAGATGAGAGCCTTTCCCTTAAGATCAGGAACACAAGGATGCCTACGCTCGCCACTATTGCTCAACATAGTACTAGAAGACCTAGCCACAGCAATCAGACAACAAAAAGAAATAAAAGGTATTCAAATTGGCAAAGAAGTCAAACTCTCTCTCTTCACAGATGACATGATACTTTATGTGGAAAACCCTAAAGACTCCACCCCCAAATTACTAGAACTCATACAGCAATTCAGTAATGTGGCAGGATACAAAATCAATGCACAGAAATCAGTTGCTTTCTTATACACTAACAACGCAACTGTTGAAAGAGAAATTAAAGAAACAATTCCATTTATAATAGCACCAAAAATCATAAGATAACTCGGAATAAACCTAACCAAAGAGGTAAAGGATCTATACTCTAGGAACTACAAAACACTCATGAAAGAAATTGAAGAAGACACAAAAAGGTGGAAATATATTCCATGCTCATGGATCAGAAGAATAAACTTTGTTAAAATGTCTATGCTACCCAGAGCAATCTATACCTTCAATGCCATCCCGATCAAAATTCCAATGACATTTTTCAAAGTGCTGGAACAAACAATCCTAAAATTTGTATGGAATCAGAAAAGACCCCGAATCGCCAAGGAGATGTTGAAAAAGAAAAACAAAGCTGGGGGCATCACGTTGCCCGATTTCAAGCTATATTACAAAGCAGTGGTCACCAAGACAGCATGGTACTGGCACAAAAACAGACATACAGACCAATGGAGCAGAATAGAGAACCCAGATATGGACCCTCAACTCTATGGTCAAATAATCTTTGACAAAGCAGGAAAAAACATGCAATGGAAAAAAGACAGTCTCTTCAATAAATGGTCCTGGGAAAATTGGACAGCCACATGCAGAAGAATGAAACTCGACCATTCTCTAACACCACTCACAAAGATAAATTCTAAATGGATGAAAGGCCTCACCATGAGACAGGAATCCATCAAAATTCTTGAGGAGAACATAGGCAGTAACCTCTTTGACATCGGCCACAGCAACTTCTTCCAAGACATGTCTCCAAAGTCAAGGGAAACAAAAGCAAAAATGAACTTTTGGGACTTTATGAAGATAACAGCTTCTGCACAGCAAAGGAAATAGTCAACAAAACAAAGAGGCAACCCATGAAATGGGAGAAGATATTTGCAAATGACACTGCAGATAAAGGTCTGATATCCAAGATCTATAAAGAACTTCTCAAACTCAACACCCAAAAAACAAATAATCAAGTCAAAAAAAGTGGGCAGAAGACATGAACAGACACTTCTACAAAGAAGAGATACAAATGGCTAACAGACACATGAAAAAATGTTCATCATCATTAGCCATCAGGGAAATTCAAATCAAAACCACATTGTGATACTACCTTACACCAGTTAGAATGGCAAAAAATGACAAGTCAAGAAACAACAAATGTTGGAGAGGTTGTGGAGAAAGGGGAACCCTCTTACACTGTTGGTGGGAATGCAAGTTGGTAAAGCCATTTTGGAAAATAGTGTGGAGGTGCTTCACAAAGTTAAAAATAGAACTACCCTATGACCCAGCAATTGCACTACTGGGCATTTACCCCAAAGACACAGATATAGTGAAAAGAAGGGCCATATGAACCCCAGCCTTCATAGCAGCAATCTCCGTAATAGCCAAACTGTGGAAAGAGCCGAGATGCCCTTCAACAGAGGAATGGATAAAGAAGATGTGGTCCATATATACAATGGAATACTACTCAGCCATCAGAAAGGATGAATACCCAACTTTTACATCAGTATGGATGGGACTGGAGGAGATTATGTTAAGTGAAATAAGTTAAGCAGAGAAAGTCAATTATCATATGGTTTCACTTATTTGTGGAACATAAGGAATTACATGGAGGACATTAGGAGAAGGAAGGGAAAAATGAAGTGGGGGGGAATCAGAAGGGGAGAAGAACCATGAGAGACTATGGACTCCAGGAAACAAACTGATGGTTTTAGGGGGCAGGGTGGGGGGATGGGTAAGTCTGGTGATGGGTATTAAAGAGGGCACATATTGCATGGAGCACTGGGTGTCATACACAAACAATAAATCATGGAACACTTCATCAAAAACTAATGATGTACTGTATGGTGACTAACATAACATAATAAAAAAAATGATGAACCTCAAACAACTTGACAAAATGTAAATTGTACCTGTCTTACTCTCTGACTGGGGTAGACTTGAGAGCTCTAGATCTATTTTTTTTTTTTTTATGTTATGTTAATCACCATTTATTATGGACTCTCAGAAACAATCTAGATCTCTTTTTTTAAGACAGCCCAGATGCCACCTATAATTCAAAGGGCTCTGGAAAACCTCATTTTCACAGGAAGGGTATTTCATTTGTGATAAATAAAAATAAATGAATTTGGATTCTCAATTGCTAAATTGAAATTTCAGTGGTGAAAATAGAGTTCAAAATATCTGAAAATGATTATGATCCATGCTCACCCCAGAATGGATAAGATAGTACAATTATAAATTTCAGCCGTAGGAGCAAAGGATAAGGGTTTATAGGTGCTAGACAGAATGTCAAAAGCATCCAAGGCAGCCTTTCAGTCTCTCCTCCTCACCATCATAATTAAATATTCTAGTTTAAAAAAAACTGTTTAGAACTTGATATTGGTCATTATTCTTAAGATTTCTTAAAATTTACAGGGCGCCTGGGTGGCTCAGTCGTTAAGTGTTTGCCTTCAGCTTGGGTCATGATCTCAGGGTCCTGGGATCGAGCCCGGCATCGGGCTCCCTGCTTGGCGGGAAGCCCGCTTCTCCCTCTCCCACTCCGCCTGCTTATGTTCCCTCTATCGCTGTGTCTTTCTCTGTCAAATAAATAAATAAAACCTTAAAAAAAAAAAAAGATTTCTTAAAATTTACATATATATTATAGATTTAAAAAATATATTAGTGGCTAAGTATTTTCCAGAGATCTCCAGAAAGGAAAAGGTAGGGAAGGATTCTTGGTATCTGGGCATGCACTGTGTGTTCTCTTGAAAATCTTATGTACTTGCCTTTCCATACAATTCCCAAAGCATATTCTAGGGCTAATAGTAATGATGGGGGTCATCTCTAGTTCTTCACTCTCACCAAAGGAAGGAAATATCATGGTCTTTGGCATAATCTTTCCCAGCTATATGATGTATAAAATTATTCAAATTGAAGAACATAACAAAATCACTAGTTGCATGCTGGTACTTTTAATTCTATAAGAATAGCTGAATCCTGTTTCCACAAGAGGCTACAGAGAGGACTCAGTTTCACTGGAAAACCTTCCTTACAACACATACATTTCCTTTCTCTCTCCCTCTCTCACTCCCTCCCTTCCATAAAACACCAACATCTAGAAACCTCTTTAAGGTAGAAGAAGTCATCTTTGTATCACAGTTCAGTAATAATGATAGATTGCTGAGTAAGCACTGGTGTAGTTATTTGATTTCAAATATTCTCAGTTTGTCACTGATTTTCACAAAACAGGACTTTAATCATATTACTTCCCTCATTTACATGAACATGGTTAACATTTCCCTGCTACCTCCAAAATCCTTAGCCAAGTCTTTTTATGATTTGCCACTATGTTATCTTTCCAGGTAAATCTTTCCTTTGTTTTATTTATAATGGTGAAACTTGATAAATTATTACATATTCATATAATGGAACACCACACTTTTATTATTTTTTGAATGAAGAATTATTCTGTATAATGTTCTAGAGTTCTAAGATACATTTAACTAAGAAAAAAATAGAACGAATATGCATGTCTATAAAAGTGGGCAGAAAAGGATGTCTGCTGAAGGATACAAAAGAAACTATTAACAATGGCTTCCTCTAGAGAAGAAAACCAAATAGCTAGACCTGGAGTTAAACAGTAAGAGGCCAAATTTTTGCTTTGCAATGTTTGTACCTATTGAATCCTGAACACTGTATATGCATTATCTTTTCAAAAAATAAACATAACCATATTTAATTAAATATAATTTCAAAAATTAAATTTAATATGAATCATTGTCTTCTTGAATTACCATTTTAGAACTATGTGTTCTCAGCAAATCCTAGGAGAAGGTACCAGGAGAGACTGAATTATAAGGGCAGAGAATGTTTGTGTAGTTTTTAGCCAGCCTAGATAGAAGGGATAACAACTGCAGAGAGAAGACAATAGGAGTACCCTTGGTGAGCTAATGGTGGGGAACTACTTTCCTATAACTGGGAGGCATCAAGAAGTTACTTGATAGCCACACCCCGTTTGAATCATACTTCATGTAAAATAAGAAATAATGAAGATAAAGGCAGTGTTAGAAATTAGTTTAAACTAAAAAAAAAAAGAAGATAGTAGAAGAGGAAGAATGAAGGGGGGGAAATTGGAGGGGGAGATGAACCATGAGAGACAATGGACTCTGAAAAACAAACTGAGGGTTCTAGAGGGGAGGAGGGTGGGAGAATGGGTTAGCCTGGTGATGGGTATTAAAGAGGGCATGTTCTGCATGGAGTACTGGGTGTTATGCACAAACAATGAATCATGGAACACTACATCAAAAACTAATGATGTAATGTATGGTGATTAACATAATAATAAAAAAATTTTAAAAGTTAAAAATTAGTTTAAACTAACCTTTTAAAAGGCAATTAAGCTCTTTTTTAAAAATAATATTCCTTCAAATATGATTTAATTATGGTACATTAAAAAAACTGTGGAGAAAGTATATATATTTAGGCATTTACACCAATGGCTTTCCACTAACAGGTTTTCAAAGATACTTTGTCTTCAATTAATGCCTTGATCCTTGTTAATACAAGTGAACAGCAAAGGAGGTATATAAAGATTAAAAAGTACATATATAAAAATGAAAGGAAATGGTATTCTTTCAGATCTAAAAAAGAAACAATATACTTATCTATCTAAGCTATGCCAAAAATTTGACAAAATTCAGATCTCAGAAAACTTAAAGAGTGGTCACCTAATTTCACATCTACTAGCAGATTTTCTTAAACACTTTAATTTTCATTTCCTATGAAATATTTCTCACATGTATTGAAATTCTAAAAGTTACAAAGGACTATATCAAGATGAAATCAATTATGTCAGTGATTAAGAATATGATTTAAAATTCACTCAACTTTAACTACTCCTGACTCAGATTAAAACCAGAGAGTTGTTTGAAAGGAATAATTTAATCTCCACCTAAAAATTCTTAAATGGAAGCATGGTGCTGTTACTTTGTTTCATACAGAATCACAACTGCCTCATAATAGACATGTGTTTAATTTTAAATACTTTACCCATAAAATACCAATTATTATGGCGAGGAAAAAGGATGCCAGTTGAGTACACAAATTGACAAACAAAGCACATAACTTTCAAAATAAAAATAGGAAAAATGGTTGAGAATGCACCATGAATTGAGATTTGGGTTTTGCAGAGATTATTATATGAAATAATTATTTTATCCCTAATAAAATCTTCATTTATGGTAGCACGAACACCCTGAAAATCCTTGGTTTCTTCAAACTGTCTTTACTAAGCATAATAAAAAATTCTTTACATGGCCAACCCTCAGTTAATTTCTAGCAATGGCAGAAACTCCATTCCTTCTCTAGTGTGGAAAAGATAAAATTATAGCTATGCCCCATGTGACATCTAGCCTATAAATGCCTGCTTGCCTTTTGGGAGAGTCTACATTTTAGAATAGCAATATGGAACATATCTGATAAGGGAAACCACAACAGGATCTTGGAGAAGAAAGGACAATACAATGGGATTTTTTTTCCTGAGTTCTCACAGTGACAAACAGGTTTCAGTGGCTATTGCATGGTATTACCCTTTAGAAACAGCTGGCCAAACCATTCAAGACAATATACTGACCCCTAAGAGTTATATGCAATTGACTAAACCTATTTCTAGGTAGTGACCTTGTGCTGACAGCCGACAGGACCCACTGCCCATGCTATTGCTCTATTGTTCCTGGCCTTCTTACTTATGATTTTACACATTCAGAGATCAGCCTATTGGTTTTGATAAGCTTGTTGGGCTTCTTTATCTTTTGCTTTTTTCATAGCCCTTAGAATGAGTCAGAGACTTTCAAGTGATAGATTCCCTCCTCTTGCATGCGTCATGAAGCCATAAAATTAATGAACAAAGGACACTGAGTCAAGATGAGAAACTGACCCCATGGATCTCACTCATCTCTCCCAAAATGACTGGTATTTCCAAAAAACACTAAATATAGTGAAAAATAACATATTTCTAGACCAGAAAACAAGGAGAGTTTGAAGGACATACAACAAAAAAAACTGGAATAGGAAAAGGGGAAACTGCAAAGGAAAACTACTCTGGGAGTGATCAAAAGGCCAAGTATCACCAAGTCTGAAGATAGTGAGTATCATGGAAGAAAAAACTTAATGGATGAAAAACAAAACGATTGCCAAAAAGAGAGTACAAAGAACAAATTGTCAAGGACATTAGAATATATAAAATCAGGGCGCCTGAGTGGCTCAGTTGGTTAAGCGACTGCCTTCGGCTCAGGTCATGATCCTGGAGTCCCGGGATCGGTCCCACATCGGGCTCCCTGCTCGGCAGGGAGTCTGCTTCTCCCTCTGACCCTCCTCCCTCTCATGCTCTCTGTCTCTCGTTCCCTCTCTCACAAATAAATAAAATCTTTAAAAAAAAAAAAGAATATATAAAATCAATATCATAAAAAGAGGATACTGACTGCATTCAATTAAATATGATGAGATCTTATGGTACATAATTCTGATAATCATAAGAAATAAGGGAATTAATTGATAAAAGCCATAAAAAATTTAGAAGAAAAACAAGCCAAAGTCCAAGTTAAGATTGGCTGGTACTCAAAATTTGTATGTTAAAAGGTCACCTGCAAATTACTCTTAGAGCTGTTAAAAAACCAAAGCAAATAATGTTAGCTACAAAAGTTAAAGAGTTTGCAACATAATAAAACAAACAACTGATAAGGAGAAATAGTATCAGGTCTCATAGTGGAAGCTGAGAGAAAATCCTCCCATGGTTTTCATAAAAATAACATTCTCATCAATATCCCTACAATAAATATAGTAACTGTATTCATAAGAAGGTTTGTCAGCACATCCCTTAGGTCAAACATTATTTTTCAAAGTATTTATCCTCCCTCTCTAATTTCCAGGAGCTTTGTGATTTTTTTTTTTTAAAGATTTTATTTATTTATTTGAGAGAGAGAATGAGAGAGAGAGAGCATGAGAGGGGGAGGGTCAGAGGGAGAAGCAGACTCCCTGCCGAGCAGAGAGCCCGATGCGGAACTCGATCCCGGGACTCCAGGATCATGACCTGAGCCGAAGGCAGTCGCTTAACCAACTGAGCCACCCAGGCGCCCGTGATTTTTGATTTTATGATACTTATTCAGAAGAAGATCCCAGTGGCTTCTCAACTCTACTTACAAGTCTCATTGTCTCTGAGGTTACCAATCAAGCCCTCCTTTGCCACAGGGTTCCTGTAGAACCCATGTAATCCCTTTTATCTGTCACTATGGATTCCTGATTTGAGATCATACCACTGAAATAATAACTTTGAAAGTGCCTGCAGTCTCTAGTAGGAACAAAGACTGTTTATGTAGAAGAGAGATGACAGAAATAGAGAGATGGAGGGAAAGAGACAGGCCAGTATTGCAACAAATTAATCCTTAAATAAGATTACTTAGATGATAGAAGGGATTGTTTTAAAAGTTGTAGTAATATGATAAAATGTAACTAAGCTTATTAACTAATTTGCTATCAAATTATACATATTTTATATGCAAATAAGAGGAAAATCAGGAAAAGAAAAAAACACAAACCTGCTATGTTTGGTTTGAGTGTTGACAGCTTTTATAAAAAGTAAAATTAAATCATGATAATTTGATCTCATTGCTAGGGAGCTTCTGGATAATAAAAGTGGAAAAAGTAAAAGATGTAGGCACATTATTATATTAGTTTTAGTTTCAAAAGCTGAGTTTCATAGATATCAGCTTTCCCTGTCTAGTCCCACCCCCAAAGCCTTATTGACATTAAGAAGAGAATTCAAAATTCTATTATCAATTTAATCACTACAGGTGGACTCAGCTCCAGTGCATGTTAGCAAATTGTCCCTGCACAACAAAGCAGAAATCTTGATTGGTCTAGAGAACATAACCAGCCTAATAGGCTGATCTCTGGCCATCGCTAGTATTTTGACCCCCTTATATGGCCAAATCAAACAAGCTTTAGTCTGATTCTGATAGTCAAAGAAATTTAATCCAGAAATAACAGGAAGAACTCATTTGTAAATGGGAAGAAGCATCCTGAATCTGAATAATCAGTCTAGTTGTAACAAGGCATTAGTTTGTAGCTGACAATTCAGGAAGAGAATTCACCTCTGCAGAAGGAGGGGATGGTAAGGGCTAGGTAGCATGTCAAAGTCAGCCAAGTACACCAGGATTCAGAGCCAGACATTGTTTGGTCTGGAAGTAAAGAAACCAATATAGACAGGACCAGTCATATAAACCAAACCAATACGGCAGGAAGCTGGAGTTAAGGTGATTGACAGTCTAAAGTCTAGTATACAATAAGGAAAACTAATGCCAGATTTATAGCACTAAGACTCATCCCAGACCTTATGATTTGTTGTGCTGGGAAACTGCTGGTAAATGTCCTGTCCTGGGCAAAAATGCCTCAGGAAATAGGCAGGGCATGACCTGAAGGTAGGAAGATCTAGTAATTCCAGCTGAGAGGGACAGTAGAGTAGGGGCTACATGTTACTTTCTATGTAGCAGATACCAAGACCATGATAAGCCTGCAACTGTTTCAGAAGGGAAAAAAAAAGAAGGAGAGGAGGTGGAGAGGGAAGAGGAGGAGGGAGGGGAAGAGGAAGGGGCGGCAGGGAGCCAGGAAAGCCTGGGCTTGTCACACTGCCCCTGTGTGAAAGAGAGAAGATTGGGTGGAAATGACCTAGGAAGGTCCAGCAAGGCTATTTGTGAATCCGTGAGCGAAGGTCAATAGTCAGAGGAGTCCTGTGTCTTACAGACGTGGCTTACCTTACTAATACTGCATTCTGTTATTGGCTGGGTGCATTCTGTTAGTGGCTGGGTGAAGTCCCTAAGAAGTGTGGCCTCAGCACAAACAGGGATGGTTTCAGAGAACATTAGCAAGAGCCCTTGTCCAGTTATGTTCCCTGTAGTGGGAAGTCTGCGGGGAGCATTCTTATGGCTGCTCTAGGCTGAAATAACATTTCTTTTAATTGTATGTTTTAAGCTCATAGAACAACATCATCCAAGCTTGCCTAACACCTATATAGCAAGTCTGAATGGCTACTGGGCAATATAGAGAAATTGTATATAATCTCTTTCAAAATGGAACAGAGAAAGTTTCCAAGTTCAAGTCCACCCAGCTAGGAAGTGAGCAGGTTGGTACATTAGATGAAGCAACCCAACTCTGGAGCCTGCTTGCCCAACCACTGTACCTAAAAAACATCCACCTCTACTTGCTGGGTCACCATCTGCTGGGGATAGAACAAAGAACCTGCTCTCAGGTCCAAATGCAGAATCATTCCTATTACTATTCATTATTTCAAATAAGGATATGTCTTAGCTCTTAAGTATTAATAGAGACTTTATGTGTGTTTCATGAATTGCAGGGACTGTTTTTCCTTTGGGTTCTAGAGCATTTTGGATAAAGAGAAAAAGTAGTCTTAGGTATTGGTGTTCAGTTAGTAACTCAGGTCAAAACCAAAGGTTTTTGTCTCCATTGTATGAGATTGTTACTATTTTCTGTTCACCAGCAGAAGAAAGACTAGTAGTAGACAATACCAACCATTTTTAAATCAAGAGATATAACCAAATATGTATTAAATTGTTTATTTTATCTGTTATGAGATAACACCAGGAAATATAAGTCTATTGAACTCAGCATTTAAGATATGATTATGAGCTACAACATTTCCTCCAATGTATTATTCCCAGCAATAGGGACTTTTATTTCATTTTACTATGGGATGTTTTTTGGTATACTCAAAACAAATCTGGGTTTGATAAATTATTTAGTAAGTGCTGGACAACCAAGCTAGTACCTCCACACACAAAGCAACTATGATTTAAATAAATGTATTTTTGATAAATGAATTCTGCCTGAATGATTTATCAACCAGTATGGATTTGCCCCACAATTGTGCAGCACTAGTCTGGTTTTGTATCTGAACCTTTTATTGCAGGCTGAGAAAATGAAGGCAAAAGTATACGTTATTTCAAATTGGTGGTTAGGAGAGAATTACTTTTGTGTAAGTTGACAGTGTGTGACTCAAGTAACAGAAAATAAAGAAAAAGCAATAAAGACACAAAAACTCTACTTAAATCTGCATCTATGGAAATAATCTGTGTCTTTTGAATAAAGTGAAAAAAATCCCATTAGATTTAAGTGAACTTACTTGACTCTAAACCAAAATGTGAGTCTCCTATCATCAACTTTTTTTTTCTAAGGGACCACCCACTTATGTTTCATCAAGTAAGCATTAAGCAGAGTTAAAAAATAAAAAACATCTTGGTATAGTTTGAATGGGTAGAAATACTATAGCTAAGAAGCATACTGAGCATATCCCTACAATCAGCTTCAGAAAGATAAAATTGCAGAGTTTTATAAGCTTTAAAATAACTAATTAGCTCATAGGTCTCTGGGTATATGAAATGATGGGGTTAATTATATCAACTTGGAACCATATCAGAACTTCATCAACATATATTGTTACATGATTTTAGCCTATGTCAAAGATAAACATACCCAGACATAACTGAAGTGGTGAAAACGGATTTCATGCAGTAGGGGAAAGAGAAGCTTCATTAGATTTGTGCAGACATGACTGGGTATTTTAAGAGAGGAACAAAAGAAGGGAGTGGAGGACAAGCAGAGACTCAAGGAGAGTCAGTTAAGTGAGAAATTACAAAGAGTTGGTCGGAGTATGTGTAATTTTGCTAACTGGCAATTATCAACTTTAAGATCCTATTCTCCCACTGAGACTAGAAACAGAGGTCTTATCCTTCCTGATGATTCTATTTCAAAGGAATGGCTTTCAGTTCCTTGAGACACTCCTGAGTTGTAAGAGATACATGTATATCTCAGAGACCAAGGAAGTATTTATAATCCTAAGATCTTCCATAGTAAATGTTCTAAGAAATTGAGATCAAGGGCCTATTGCCAGGTGTTGCCGAGAATAAACAATAGGTTCTCCCGGCAGTGTTGATGTTTATCAGGCAGGCATTTTAATGGGAGGCCACGGTCATACTAGGGACATGAGCTTATGCTGCAAGAAACCATTCTAGCATTTGGCCCTCTCTTAGTAAATTGGTTTGGACAGAGATATTATTTGATATTATGTGCCAAAGGTTCTGAAGTTCACACACAGCTAAGGAAGTAACAGGCACAGGCTTCTTAAGGCAGAACACCAAGATCAGTTTGGAATCCTAAATACATAATGATGCAAAATATAGAATACACACTCATTTATTCATTTAATTAAATATATATTGAAAATATTTCATTTGATACTATGCTAGTTACTTGGGTTACAGTGGTCAATGATAAAGAACTGTTTCATGTACATATTGAATTTTAATCTAATGGGTGAAACTAGTATTAAAGCATTAATGGTACATATAATAAATATTGTGCTTCCAAAAATAGAAACAACTAGAAATTATGTATTTCCCAATGGAAGTACATAAGATCAGTTACAATATACTTCTTGCCAAAAACTGAATGTGGATCTGAAAAAGCCTCTAAAACTAAGCCTCTAAACTTCCCCTAAATATACGAGAAGATAATATAGGGAAAATGTTAGCATGTTAAACAACACCACAAGGATGTATTCAGCAACATTCAGACTGCAGAAGACTTTACAGAGCAAATAAACTAAATTTATTTAACAATTAATGACAAAAATACTATAGGGAATCAATATATTAAAAGAGTCTCCATAGATGTATGGACATTATCTTGATTCTGATTCAAACAAAGTGGGATGTGGTGGGGGCTGAGTACACATTTGATTCTACTAAGAAAATATTGAGTATTCATAATTTTAGATTTAAAAATAATTTCTGTGGTATTTTAAAAGATATTTATAAATGAGAGGTTCATGCAGACATTTATTAATGAAATATGATGTCTAGCATTTATTTCAAAATATTCTGGGATAATTATACTAATCTCTTCTTAGTTCCAGTGTGGATGGAAAATAGACCATGAAAGAGAGGCACTTGCAAAAAGAAGCTGAATATATAGGTGGGGATTTAAAAGCCTTACTAAGGATGTTGGGCATACTTATAAAAAATGGGAAGTTACCAAAAATTTTAAGCAAAGTGACAAAATTAGAGTTAGCTTTGTGGGAAAAAAAAAAAAGTCAATCTCCTAAGAATGAATTGGAAGAAGGCACAAATGAAGAGGCTATGCAACTCTCTACTGAAGAGGTAAGCAATAGCAGTGACAGCAATACAGATATAATAAACTGAGTAGATTAAAAAGATACCTATGTGGTAAAATCATCAGTAATTTGCAGTGCACTAGATACAGAAAACTGTGTAGAAAGAGATAGCAAGGATAACTCATATGATTCTAATTCACACAATTTAATGTTTGGTATCATTCACCAGACTGTTGAAGAGGGCATGTTTAAGGGGTAATTAAGGTCAGTTCTGGACTTAAATTTGAGGTCCTTTTGTAACACCCAAGAGGCTAAGTAAATAGTTTTGTGTAACATTCTGTAACTTAGAAAAGGGATTTTGACTGGAAAAATGATTTTAAGAGTCTCAAGAAGATGAGAAAACATAAAAAACTAACGAATATAAAGTGGGCCTTGGTTTAAACTCTGATAAATACCAGAATTTAAGGTCCAAGTAGAGGACTTTTCTTCCAGGGAAGGTCACTGAAATCATTGAGGATTCAATATACAGAAAATATAAAATGAGTAACATAAAAATCTTAATTAAAAAAAAGATGACAATGAAAGAAACCGACTAAATGAATGCAATTCTAGAGAGATCCTTTCAAAGACAACTGAAAGTTTCTTGCTGATTTCTTCCCTGAAGCATTTGCTGATCCTATGTACAGAATGAAATCAGATCTGGCCCAAGAAAATATAGAATACTGGGTGAATAATAAACCAGCAATCTTTGGTTGTCATGTGTGCCTGAGGTGACAATCTAGAATCTTGAGAAACCTGAGTCAACAACCAGTTTCTTCATTCTTCTACTATGGGTCTGTGCATGGACACTGTAGGACCACATTAAAAGTAGATTAAAATCTCCTATAATATTACCAAACTTCATAGGAAAATTCTCACTATGAAGATGTCTGCTTCAGACATGCATCTAATATTATTATTCAGATATTTGCCAGTGTTGAAGCAACAAGATTGTGTGAAAATAAGAGCTAATGTCAAAATGTCAGAAGAGTGTAACTGAAACTCCTTCAATCTTTCAAGAATAAGAAGACTAAGCATCATTAGATTAACAGCCAAAAGGATAGGAAAAATGTGTATAAAAAACATTGTCCAGAGATATATGAAATCTTAGTACAGTTGCTATATCCCATATTGATTGGGGAGAGCTGACCCTCATTTTATCTTAAAAAAAAAAAAAAAAGAGAGGGGGACTATCTCTGGAAAGAAACATCACTGGAGCCTCTACACTTCTATTATGCATCATGTCTGCCATAATATTTTTTAATTTATTGGATGTGCAGGGGCAGAAAGCATGTGACATTATAGAAATGAAGAAAAAAAACATACAATAGAAGTAGACTCCCAGATGACCCAGATATTGGAATTAGCATATGAGGAATTTAATATGACTGTGACTAATATGTGAAGAAAATAGAGAATGATTGGATCAAGTGAAGAAAAGATGGCAGTTTTCAATAGAGAATCAATATCCATAAAGAATTAAATGAATGTTTTAGAACTGAAAAAAAAAATTGGAAAATAAAACTCATTAGCTAGGTTCAATAGAAAATAGAATACAGGATATGTAAAGTTGAAGTTAGGTTAACATAAAATTTCCAAACTGAAACACAGAAAAAAAATAAGAAGAAGAAAATAATGAAAAAAGGTGTAAGAAGCATGGAGAACAAATGAATAAAAAGGTTACATCAGTATAGATTTTACATAATTGAAAAGATATACAAAGGATAGTATGAAAAGCTTTGTGCCAGTGAAGTTGACACTTTATATAAAATGGTCAAATTTCTTTTTTCTAAGTTTCTTTTTTATTTATTTGAGAGAGAGAGAGAGAGAAATTGTGGGAAAGCACAGAGGAAGAAGCAGACTCCTCACTGAGCAGGGAGCCCGATTTGGGGCTCAATCCCAGGACCCAGAGATCATGACCTGAGCTGGAGGCAGATGCTTAATGACTGAGGCACCCAGCTGCCCCTAAAATGGTCAAATTATTTAAGGAACAAAATTTGTCAACATTATGAAGAACTTTTTCAGAAGTGAATACTCTATGTCTGTGAAGGAACTTAAATTTATAATTAAAAAACTTAAAACATCAGCAGCAATGACAATAAAAGCAACAACAGCAAAGCAAAAAACACCTAAACAAGATGGATTCACAGGACAATTTTTATCAATATTTAAAGAAGAAACAATACCAACTTTACACTTATTCTTTCTTGAATAGAAAAAGAGTACTTCTCAACTAATCTTTGAGATCAACACACTATTGATTTAAAAATCTGGCATGTTATGAAAATGGCACTTTAAAGCCAGTATATTCTATAAATACACATGCAAAAATGCTCAATTAAACAATACTAATCTAAGCCATTATGATCAAGTAGTTTTTATTCCAGGTATTTAAGATTGTTTTCCCATTTGAAAAATCAACCAGTTTAACTAATTATATTAATAAGATTAAATACAAAATGTATAATCATCACAGGAAAATAAAAAAAAATTACTTGTTGAAAATTAGCACTCATTCATGTGAAAATTATGTGAAAATACTAAGAATAGAGAAAACTTCCTTCATATGATAAAGGGAAACTACAAAAGAAAATATAGGAAAGACTTTTTTCTCTATCAAAACACTAAAGGTAATCTTAGAAGCTACTATTTAAGTTGTTTCAGAGTTGATTTCACACATAAAATGACATGTAAAGGATTACAGTTAAGAAGTATGAGAAATCCCATTGGGAAGAAGGGTGAAGTAACTCTAAAACATAGACCTTTCACATTCCATGATGAGTGTAGCTGCAAATACACTTCTTAAAATAGTTTAAAAGCCCAATAACAGGGATGAAGAACAAAATTGTATCAGAAAATAATTTTCCAAAGATGGTAGGCATCAATTTTCTCACAACCAGAAAAAGAGATGTGGAATTATCTCCATAATAACAGCTATTAAGTTATTCCAGCATAATATTAACAAAAGACATGTATCAGGCAGGAAATATGGCCTTTCCTAAAATTTATTTCAATAAGACATTGACCTAACACTTCTCACATGTAATATAGATGAGACTAGAGTACAGATTACAGTGTTGGTTGCCTAGAGCTCAAGAGAAAAAATAACTGTGACTGGTAATTACTCAAGCCTGCGTGGGGAAAGATCCCAAGTCTAATTTCATTTTTTTAATATAATATACATTATTAAAACCATATTTATAAGAGCCAGCTGACATTTTCATGTCTTTGATTTTGGGGATTTTTTTTCCAAAAATTTTTGCTGTTCTCTTTCACATTAATTTTGGCAATTAAATATAAGATGTTTTGATTTTAAGTTCTGTCTGCCTCAAAGCAGGAAACATAGAGGCTTCACTGCCTATGTTTTTCTCCTCAAGGGAAATAACTGCCCAAAGTAAATTATGAAAGGGAGTAGTAGTTAATTACCATAGACTAGAGAGAGACTAGACTTCTTACATAGCCTGGTTGGTCACCTGTGCCCACAAGATCCAGCATAAAGAATCTTCCTATTGTGGTGGCCGAATTTGTCATAGAGTTGACTGTCATGACCTCCCTCTGGGTCTCTCTGCTTCCATTCTTGCTCATTGTAGTCCATTATCCACTCAAGAGTTGGGGTGAGTTTTTAAAACAAATCAATTGTATTTGTAATAGCCAAAAGCTGAAAAAAATCTCAGGTGTCCTTTAATGGATAAATGGTTAAACAAATGTGGTACATCTATACCATGGAATAAAGTAAAAAAGAATGCACCATTGATAAATGTAACAATGTGGGTGTATCTCCAGAGAATTGTGATGAGTAAAAAAATGCCAATGTAACCAAAATGTTTATATACTATATGATTCCATTTTTATAACATGCTTAAAATGACAAAATGATAAAAATAGAGAACAAATTCGTGGTTGATGGGTTTTAAGGAAAAGGTAAAAGGGGAAGGAAAGTGGGTGTGGCTATAAAAGGGCAATATGAGGGATTCTTGTGGTGCTGGAAATGTTCTATACCTTGACTGTCTCAAAATCAATATGCTGGTATGGTTTTGCAGGGTGTTACCATTGGAAAAATTAAGTAAAGTGTGCTTAAGAACTCTGGTATTATTTCTCACTAATGAATATGAATATTCAATTTCCTCAAAATAAAATGGTTAAATAAAATAGCACATTCAAATTTAAATGTAAAAGGAATCATGGGGTGAAATATAAAAAAAGGCAGAACTACAAAAATATCAACTAAAATTATCTATGGAGATGTCAAAATCCTTTATTTAAATATATAGGGATTTATACATATATCTGATTAAAAGTCATTCCCTCTAAGCTCTAAGAACTCTGGTGTGTGGGACGGAGCTGACATCTAGGGACTCTCCCCAGAGTGCATACATAGAGATGTGAAGCCAGAAAATATCCTCATCACAAAACATTCAGTGATTAAGCTCTGTGACTTTGGATTTGCTCGGCTTTTGACTGGACTGAGTGACTACTACACAGACTACGTGGCCACCATGTAGCGCTCCCCAGCACTCTTGGTGGGGGACACACAGTACGGCACCCCAGTAGATGTTTGGGCAGTTTGCTGTGTCTTTGCTGAGCTGCTGTCAGGGGTGCCTCTGTGGCCAGGAAAATCAGATGTAGATCAGCTCTGTCTAACCAGGAAGACCTTGGGAGATCTCATTCCTAGGCACCAACAAGTATTTAGCACAAATCAGGACTTCAGTGGGGTGAAAATTCCAAACAGTGAAGATATGGAACCACTGGAATTAAAATTTCCAAACATCTCTTATCCTGCCCTGGGGCTCTTAAAGGGCTGTCTCCACATAAATCCTGCTGAGAGACTGACATGTGAACAGCTGTTACAGCATCTGTATTTTGACAGCATCAGAGAAATGGGGCCTTCGGCCAAAGAGCTTGACCGACTGGTAAGGAAGACCCTAAGACAGAGCCGAAAGCACCTGCCTGGGTTGCAGGGCCTACCTCAGCTGACCAGCAGTGGCTTCCTTCCAGCTTTGGATGATAAGAAGTACTACTGGAATATGAAGAAACTGAACTACCAACTTCCAAACATTTAAGGAGCTTGGAGATGGATGATGAAAAAGGAGTTAATAATTTGGAGAAAATGAAATATATACGTTTGCTTGAAAACAATCATGATGTTGAAAGAACATCAGGAGAATACATAAGTAATAAACGGGGGGGGGGGGGGAGGGAAGGGGGAGGTCACCTGGCAGAATAGAAAGGGAAATTCCAGAGGCAGCCTTCCAGGCTTCACATGGTTATCAGAACAGAAAGGAAATACTTGTTTGGATTTTCACTTGTATTTTTGTTGTATCTAAGCAGCTGAGCTAAAGGACAGAAATAAAAACTGTACTTACTACCCCCCAAAACAAAACAAAACAAAACAAGAAAACAAAAAGAAAATTTTGAATTACATGTCAACTGATGGATGATGTGTCTCAGAAGTATTTATCCTTACATACAAAGACGAATGGAAGCTCATATAGAAGCTAGAAAACTTTAACTTTCCTGTGTGCCTATATAAACTCCTTACTACACTATTATGGAATGTGTGAATTAAAGATGGATCGTGTAAGACAGGGAGAGGTTCTAAGGGATTCTTAGCAAAATTCCAAAGTAGGTGGAACTTTTTTTTTTTTAAGGTTTTATTTATTTATTTGACACACACAGAGAGAGAACACAAAGCAGGGGGAGCAGCAGGCAGAGGGAGAGGGGGAAGCAGACTCCCCTCTGAGCAAGGAGCCCCATGCAGGGCTCTATCCTAGGACCCCAGGATCATGACCTGAGCCAAAGACAAACACGTAACCAACTGAGCCACCCAGGGGCCCCAGTAGGTGGCACTTTAATCAGATAATACAAATTCCAATCAGCACTACCATTTTAATGAATTTAATAAGAATTATACTTTAAATTGGAAATGTTTCATCTACTCATGAATGTCTCTGAACTACAGCAAAAAGAGTGGTGGTACCATACATAGTCATGGGGGCTGGGATTCCTCAGAGTTTCATTGCCATATAGGATGTGATCCCTTTTGGATTTGTAACAATTGGCCATTTTAAAATGATCAGTTAAGAGGATATAAGCTACATATATGAATTACAAGTCAGGTTGCAGCTCTTCAGCTCTCAGAAATCTTTAATTGCTGCAACTTTAAAAAGAGACTTTTTACCTCAGCACTTTGTTACCCTTAATACTGTCTTAGTTGTGCTCACGTGGGCTACTTTTAAAATTTCTCAGTGTCTCCATAGATAAGTGTAACAGAATAGAAAACCCAGAAATGAACCCACAACTCTATGGTCAATTAATCTTCAACAAAGGAGGAAAGAATATCCAGTGGAAAAAGACAGTCTCTTCAATAAATGGTGTTGGGGAAACTAGACAGCAACATGCAAAAGAATGAAATTGGGCCACTTTCTTACACCATAAAAATAAATTCAAAATGGATTAAAAACCTAAATGTGAGAACTGAAACCATAATAATCTTGGGACAGTACACAAGCTGTAGCAACTTCTTTCTAGATATGTCTCCTGAGATGAGGGAAACAAAAGCAAAAATAAACTGTTGGGACTACATCAAAAAAAAAGCTTCTGCACAGTGAAGGAAACAATCAACAAAACTAAAAGGCAGGGGGCAGAGCAAGATGGCAGAGGAGTAGGAGACCTGGATTTTGTCTGGTCCCAGGAATTCAGCTGGATAGGGATCAAACCATTCTGAACACCTATTAACTCAACAGGAGATCAAAGAAAAGAATAGCAAAAACTCTCTGAACAGAAAAGCGACCACTTTCTGGAAGGTAGGACATGTGGAGAAGTGAATCCAAGGTGATATTCGGGAGGATAGATGGCGTGGGAGGGAGCCTCCATCGGCTGCTTCTGGCAAGTGATAGAGCCGAGGAGCAAGAAATTGGAACTTTTAGAAGTCTGCTCCGCTGAGGGACGTCACTCCAGTGGCTAAGCGGGGGGTGGAACCCTCATGGGACAGTGTGGTATCAGGACCCTCGGGGTCACAGAAAGACCGGGGTTGCCTGAGTGCCGCAGAGCTCCCAGGTATCAGAGCAGGGAAGCCGGCTGAAGAGACAGAGCCCAGGAGCGGGCTCTCAGCTCGGGGTTGCCATAAACTGTGATCCATGGCACAGTCGGTCCACTGTTCCTCCAGCAGGGACCCAAAAAACAGCAGATCCGCGGAGACCCCCCATCTTCCCCCAGGAGGAGTGGCGCAGGAGCGCACTGCAGGGATCTGCTGGGTTTGGGGACTCCACACAGGGTCGTGTGCCAGAGATAGAAATGCTCAGGCACAGGCCGGGTGAGCACGAAGTGCTGCCAGAGACTGGGGAAACGGGAGTGATTGACTGCTTTTCTCTGGGGGCTCACTGAGGAGCGGGGTCACGAGTTCTGAGTCCTCCAGGGCAGACATTGGGAGGCCACCATCTCACTCTCGTGCTCCAAAGCTGTACGGAAAGCTTGCAGGGAACAAAAGCTCCCGAGAGCAAACCCAAGCAGATTACTTAGCCCGGACCAGCAAGGGCGGGGCAATTCCGCCTCCGGCAAAGACATTTGGGAACCACGGCAACAGGTCCCTCCCCCAGAAGATCAGCAAGAACAGACAGCCAAGACCAAGTTTACTGATCAATGAGAACGGCAAAACTCCAGAGCTAGGGGAATACTGCACATAGAATCCATGGCTTTTTTTACCATGATTCTTTAGTCTTTCAAAGTTAATTTTTTTTCTTTTTTTTAACTGTCTTTTTTTTTTAAATTTTTCTTTTTCCCTTTTCAACCAACACCTTACCAATCCCTTTTTTAAAAAACATTTTTATTCTCATTTTTAGAGTCATATTCTATCCCTTCATAGTACTTACCCTTATTTTTGGCATATATATATAAGTAGTTCTCTCTTTAAAATTTTGAGATACAATTTCTTCTAACAGATCAAAACATACCCTAAAACTCTAGTGTATGGCTTTGTTCTAGTCTCCTGCCTGATCACATTCTCTCCCTTTTTTTTTTCTTTTTCTTTTCTAAATTCTCTTCTTTCTTTTTTCAACCAACTTCTTACCAATTCCTTTTATAAAATCTTTTATAATTTTCATCTTTACAGTCATATTCCATCCCTTCATCATATCAACCCTTATTTTTGTACACATATAAGTTTTTCTTTCTTTAAAATTTTGGGAGGCACTTTCTTCTAACAGACCAAAATACACCCAAAATCTAGTCTGTGGCACTAATCTATGCACCAGCATATCATATTTGATCATATTCTGGGGTTTTTTTGCTTTGTTCTATTTTTGTTTGTTTTTATCTTTTTCTTTTCTTGTTTTTTTCTTTTTTCTTTCTTTCCCTTTCTTTTCCCCTGCTTTCAGGTCTCTTCTGATTTGTTTAGAGTATATTTTCTGGGGACATTGTTACCCTGTTAGCATTTTGTTCTCTCATTAATCTATTCTCCTCTGGACAAAATGACAAGATGGAAAAAAACACCTCAACAAAAAGAACAAGAGGTAGCACTGACTGCCAGGGACCTACTCAATATGGACATTAGTATGATGTCGGACCTAGACTTCAGAATCATGATTTTAGGGATGCCTGGGTGGCTCAGTTGGTTAAGCAGCTGCCTTCAGCTCACATCATGATCCCAGGGTCCTGGGATCGAGTCCCACATCGGGCTCCTTGCTCGACAGGGAGCCTGCTTCTCCCTCTGCCTGCCTCTCCCCCTGCTTGTGTTCTGTCTCTCTCAGACAAATAAATAAATAAAATCTTTAAAAAAAAAAAAAAGAATCATGATTTTAAAGATACTAGCTGGGTTTGAAAAAAGCATGGAAGTTATTAGAGAAACCCTTTCTGGAGATGTAAAAGAACTAAAATCTAACCAAGTCAAAATCAAAAAGGCTATTAATGAGGTGCAATCAAATATGGGGGCGCTAACTGCTAGGATAAATGAGGCAGAAGAGAGATTCAGTGAGATAGAAGACCAAATGATGGAAAATAAAGAAGCTGAGAAAAAGAGAGATCAACAACTACTGGATCACAAGGGCAGAATTCGAGAGATAAGCGATACCATAAGACAAAACAACATTAGAATAATTGGGATCCCAGAAGAAGAAGAAAGAGAGAGAGGGGCAGAAGGTATATTGGAGCAAATTATAGCAGAGAACTTCCCTAATTTGGGGAAGGAAACAGGCATCAAAATCCAGGAGGCACAGAGAACCCCTCTCAAAATCAATAAAAATAGGTCAACACCCCGACATCTAATAGTAAAACTTACGAGTCTCATAGACAAAGAGAAAATCCTGAAAGCAGCTCAGGAGAAAAGATATGTAACCTACAAGGGTAGAAACATTAGATTGGCAACAGACCTATCCACAGAGACCTGGCAGGCCAGAAAGGACTGGCAGGATATATTCAGAGCACTAAATGAGAAAAATATGCAGCCAAGAATACTATATCCAGTTAGGCTCTCACTGAAAATAGAAGGAGAGAGAAAAAGCTTCCAGGACAAACAAAAACTAAAGGAATTTGCAAACACGAAACCAGCCCTACAAGAAATATTGAAAGGGGTCCTTTAAGCAAAGAGAGAGCCTAAAAGCAACATAGACCAGAAAGGAACACAGACAATATACAGTAACAGTCACCTTACAGGCAATACAATGGCACTAAATTCCTATCTTTCAATAGTTACCATGAATGTAAATGGGCTAAATGCCCCAATCAAAAGATACAGGCTATCAGACTGGATTAAAAAACAAGACCCATCGATATGCTGTCTGCAAGAGACTCATTTTAGACCCAAAGACACCCCCAGATTGAAAGTGAGGGGGTGGAAAACCATGTACCATGCTAACGGACACCAAAAGAAAGCTGGGGTGGCAATCCTTCTATCAGACAAATTAGATTTTAAACCAAAGACTGTAATAAGAGATGAGGAAGGACACTATATCCTACTTAAAGGGTCTATCCAACAAGAAGATCTAACAATTGTAAATATCTATGCCCCTAACATGGGAGCAGCCAATTATATAAGGCAATAACAAAAGCAAAGAAACACATTGACAACAATACAATAATAGTGGGGGACTTTAACACACCCCTCACTGAAATGGACAGATCATCTAAGCAAAAGATCAACAAGGAAATAAAGGCTTTAAATGACACACTGGACCAAATGGACTTCACAGACATATTCAGAACATTCCATCCCAAAGCAACAGAATACACGTTCTTCTCTAGTGCCCATGGAACATTCTCCAGAATAGATCACATCCTAGGTCACAAATCAGGTCTCAACCGGTACTAAAAATTGGGATTATTCCCTGCATATTTTCAGACCACAATGCTTTGAAACTAGAACTCAATCACAAGAGGAAAGTCGGAAAGAACTCAAATACATGGAGGCTAAAGAACATCCCACTAAGGAATGAATGGGTCAACCAGGAAATTAAAGAAGAATCAAAAAAATACATGGAAACCAATGAAAATGAAAACACAACTGTTCAAAATCTTTGGGATGCAGCAACGGCAGTCCTAAGAGGAAAATATATAGCAATACAAGCCTTTCTCAAGAAACAAGAAAGGTCTCAAATACACAACCTAACCCTACACCTAAGGGAGCTAGAGAAAGAACAGCAAATAAAGCCTAAACCCAGCAGGAGAAGAGAAATAATAAAGATCAGAGCAGAAATCAATGAAATAGAAACCAAAAGAACAATAGTACAGATCAACGAAACTAGGAGCTGGCTCTTTGAAAGAATTAACAAGACTGATAAACCCCTGGCCAGACTTATCAAAAAGAAAAGAGAAAGGACCAAAATAAATAAAATCATGAATGAAAGAGGAGAAATCACAACCAACACCAAAGAAATATAAACAATTATAAGAACATATTATAAACAACTCTATGCCAGCAAATTAGATAATCTGGAAGAAATGGATGCATTCCTAGAGATGTATCAACTACCAGAACTGAACCAGGAAGAAATAGAAAATCTGAACAGACCTATAACCACTAAGGAAATTGAAGCAGTCATCAAAAATCTCCCAACAAACAAAAGCCCAGGGCCAGATGGCTTCCCAGGGGAATTCTACCAAACATTTAAAGAAGAATTAATACTTATTCTGAAACTTCCAAAAAATAGAAATGGAAGGAAAACTTCCAAACTTGTTTTATGAGGCCACCATTACCTTTATCCCCAAATCCAAGACGCCATCAAAAAGGAGAATTACAGACCAATATCCTTGATGAACACGGATGCAAAAATTCTCACCAAAATACTAGCCAACAGGATCCAACCAGTACATTAAAAGGATTATTCACTATGACCAAGTGGGATTATTCCTGGGTTGCAAGGTTGTTTCAACATCCACAAATCAATCAACGTGATACATTAACAAAAGAAAGAACAAGATTCATATGATCCTCTCAATAGATGCAGAAAAAGCATTTGACAAAGTACAGCATCCATTCTTGATCAAACTCTTCAGAGTATAGGGATAGAGGGTACATATCTCAATATCATAAAAGCCATCTATGAGAAACATACAGTGAATATCATTCTCAATGGGAAAAACTGAGAGCTTTTACCCTAAGGTCAGGAACATGGCAGGGATGTCCACTATCACCACTGCTATTCAACAGGGTACTAGAAGTCCTAGCCACAGCAATCACACAACAAAAAGAAATAAAAGGCATCTGAATCGGCAAAGAAGTAGTCAAACTCTCACTCTTTGCAGATGATATGATACTTTATGTGGAAAACCCAAAAGACTCCACCCGAACACTGCTAGAACTCATACAGGAATTCAGTAAAGTGGCAGGATATAAAATCAATGCACAGAAATCAGTGGCATTCTTATACACCAACAACAAGACAGAAGAAAGAGAAACTAAGGAGTCAATCCCATTTACAATTACACTCAAAACCATAAGATACCTAGGAATAAATCTAACCACAGAGGCAAAGGATCTGTACTCAGAAAACTATAAAATACTCATGAAAGAAATTGAGGAAGACAAAAGGAAATGGAAAAACGTTCCATGCTCATGGATTGTAAGAACAAATATTGTGAAGATGTCAATGTCCACAATAGCCAAACTATGGAAAGAGCCAATCTACACATTTAATGCAATCCCTATCAAAATACCATCCACTTTTTTCAAAGAAATGGAACAAATAATCCTAAAATTTGTATGGAACCAGAAAAGACCCCAAATAGCCAGAGGAATGTTGAAAAAGAAAAGCAAAGCTGGTGGCATTACAATTCTGGACTTCTAGCTTTATTACAAAGCTGTAATCATCAAGACAGTATGGTACTGGCACAAAAACAGACACATAGATCAATGGAACAGAATAGAGAGCCCAGAAATGGACCCTCAACTCTATGGTCAACTCATCTTCGACAAACCAGGAAAGAATGTTCAATGGGAAAAAAGACAGTCTCTTCAACAGATGGTGTTGGGAAAATTGGACAGCCACATGCAGAAGAATGAATTTCCTTACACCACATACAAAAATAGACTTCAAATCGTTGAAAGACCTAAATGTGAGATAGGAGTCCATCAAAATCCTAAAGGAAAACACAGGCAGCAAACTCTTCAACCTCAGCTGCAGCAACTTCTTCCTCGAAACATCGCCAAAGGCAAAGGAAGCAAGGGCAAAAATGAACTATTGGGACTTCATCAAAATAAAAAGCTTTTGCACAGCAAAAGATACAGTCAACAAAACCAAAAGACAACTGACAGAATGGGAGAAGGTATTTGCAAATGACATATCAGATAAGGGGCTAGTATCCAAAATCTATAAAGAACTTATCAAACTCAACACCCAAAGAACAAATAATTCAATCAAACAATGGGCAGAAGACATGAACAGACAGTTTTCTAAAGAATACATCCAAATGGCCAACAGACACATGAAAAAGTGCTAAACATCACTCAGCATCAGGGAAATCCAAATCAAAACCTCAATGAGATACCACCTCACACCAGTCAGAATGGCTAAAATTAACAAGTCAGGAAATGACAGCTGTTGGCGGGGATGCGGAGAAAGGGGAACCCTCCTTCACTATTGGTGGGAATGCAAGCTGGTGCAGCCACTCTGGAAAACAGTATGGAGGTGCCTCAAAAAGTTGAAAATAGAGCTACCATTCAACCCAGCAATTGCACTACTGGGTATTTACCCCAAAGATACAAAGTTAGGGATCCGAAGGAGTACGTGCACCCCGATGTTTATAGCAGCAATGTCCACAATAACCAAACTATGGAAAGAGCCAAGATGTCCATCAACAGATGAATGGATAAAGAAGGTGTGGTATATATATACAATGGAATATTATACAGCCATCAAAAGGAATGAAATCCTGCCTTTTGCAACGACATGGATGGAACTGGAGGGATTATGCTGAGCGAAATAAGTCAATCAGAGAAAGACATGTATCATATGATCTCACTGATATGAGGAATTCTTAATCTCAGGAAACAAACTGAGGGTTGCTGGAGTGGTGGGGGGTGGGAGGGATGGGGTGGCTGGGGAGGGTATGTGCTATGGTGAGCGCTGTGAATTGTGTAAAACTGTTGAATCACAAACCTGTACCTCTGAAACAATAATATATTATATGTTAAAAAAAAAAGAAGAAGGTAGTAGGAAGGGAAAAAGAAAAGGGGGGAAATCGGAGGGGGAGATGAACCATGAGAGACTATGGACTCTGAGAAACAAACTGAGGGTTCTGGGGTGGGGAATGGGTTAGCCTCATGATGGGTATTAAAGAGGGCACATACTGAATGGAGCACTCGGTGTTATACGCAAACAATGAATCATGGAATACTACATCAAAAACTAATGATGTAATGTATGGTGATTAACATAATAAAATTTTTAAAAAAAGTCATTTGGGGGGAATTGACACAGTAGACAAAAACAATTTCACTGAATGACACAAACAATTACTCCAGAATCATTTGTTTAAGGAATCTTATCTGTAAGAATGCTGCGGTTGCTGTTGAATAGGAGCCTTCCCTAGAAGGAAAATGGAATGATGAACAAAGATATGCAAGAGAAAAAGTCTGATGACATAATCTGAACTTTTGGACCTACATATGCCTGAAGTTAAATCCACCCATTGCCCAATATAGAAATGTGCCTTTTACTGCCACACATACATCCAGTCAAAACGTGTCAACTACACCTCTGAAATATCTCTTGGCTCTATATTTTTGTCTTTTTTCTCATTTCTACTTATCAATTCAGGGTCCTTTTACTTTCACCTAGTTATTTCAACAGTCCCAAATTTCCAGTCTTTTCTTCCTCTTCCAAATCCATTCTCCAAACTCTCATAAATCATCTTTCTATATCACAAAATATGATTTAGTTGTTGATGGTACAGGGTTCCCTATTGCCCACTGAAGTGATTTTTTAAAGGCTGGGCCTTTTAATTGAGCTATGGAAGGAGCAGACTCATTTTTTCTGCTGGATATGAATCCAAGAGAAAATAGCTTTGGGCATGCCTGGCAGCCAATTTGTGACAAAGAGGATAAAATGTTCCAGATAGTTAACCCAGAGAAAATGTTAACTGAGTTAACACTGAAAAGTGGAGAGGGAGAAAAAAACAGACCCAGAAAACATCTTTTGAGTCCCTATATCCAGTTGTTCACAAACTCATCCCAAATACTATGCCGGAGTTGGTCTGAGAAGAAACTGTGGATTCTGATTTTTAAAAGCACACAGGTAATTGTCAAATAGGTGTTCTACAGATAACTCTTTAGATAATTGTGACAGACTCTGCTGCCTGTGACTAACTCCTGACTCACAATTCTCCACCATCCTGTCTTTTTTTGTTAACTAAACATTTCATCTCACTTAAAACCAAATTAATCTGAATTGTGAAATTTCTGAACTAAACTCTTTACCATACAATTTACTTGTCCTGTATACCTGAATGTATGCCCGATATGTTGTGTAGTATTTTAAAACATTATTCATGACACATCAGTTCTTGAAAAAGTGAGTTCTGTTATATTACACAGAAGTGAATGTAAATTTGTGTCTCCTTTCTTTGAAATGATGACTTAAAATGTGCTAAATTCATTTTAGGTACTAAATTCAAATCAACATGGAAGGTTCTGTTCTTTTTTTAATTTCCTCTTTGAAATCTTTGGTGAATATTTGAATATTTCCATATTCAAAAATATTCAAGAACTCATTGAAACAATCTTTTCTGTTATATATGTATTACACTTCAGCTAAAAGTAATACAATCTGACATCAAAGTGTTAATCAAAGAAAAAAAGGTGAAAAAAATGTACCAAAAAAGCAGAATTGTACAGCTGAAGTGAACTCTCTAGATATGAACACAAAGAAGACAAGACTCAGTGAATGACAGACTGATTTAGAGATAGAACAATCTGTGGACCACATGAGTTTTCATATATGGAGGAAATAAGAAACGTTAGAGAAAGAAAGTGGGAAGAGAAATACCTATGTGAAAGCAAAAATCTATAGATAACAAGATCTGAGCTGTTAACTGGAATGAAAGACTGAGGTTTAAAACCTAGGGTTTATCTCCCTTGAATTATATTTTAACAACTTCCACTTCTTGGATGAGGACAGAAAATGTAGTTGGAGCAGGGAATGACAACAGACCAGGAGATAAGCTGATGCCACTGTATTTCTTCTATTTCTTTTTCTTAATAAGCTATGCTAGCTTTTTTTGCTTCTCCAACTCCCCACTTTCCCTCACAAAACTGCACTGTGTGGTTCTTTGACCACAATATATATGATGATTAATTAACCTACTGTGAGTTCAAATCTGAGCTCTGCTATCCCATACTGGGATAACCTTGAGTAAATTACTGCACCCCGTTGAGACTTGGTTTCCTCATATGTACAATAAATATTTTAATAGCATTCCACTTGCAAATTTATTGTAAGGATTAAATTAATGTTACTTTGTATGCAAACACATGTAAAACCATGCCCTCTTTGGATTAACTATTCTATTAATATTGGCCATTTATATGAATTGGACATCCTGATGTGCTTTTAATTCTTGAAACTTCAAATTTCAGCCGATTATAGTTTCTTTGGGCTTTAAAATGCTCTACTTCCTCACCAGGTTCATTACCTTAGGGAATGTCTTTACTCCTTCCTCCTCCTCCTTTTTATTCTCTACTTAGTGATTTCTCCTCTACTTATCATGGCTATGTTTTTCCTGACCTTGACTTTAAAGACAGTTATTTCATTGTTCAGCCCGATATGCCCAGAGAGGAGTTCAACTCTTAAAAGAATTGATCTACCCATTATCTACATTCTAAAATTAATAAGTATATTGTTCCCCCACTCAGGGATGACTGCCAGAAAGCAGTAGTGACAAAGACTTGTAGCTGCAATATTGCTGTGAAGTTCAGATAATTTTGAAGAGATTTAGTTGAGTGAAGAACAGAGATGCTGAGCTTAGGCAAAAGAGGAAATAGCTTTAAGAAATTATTGAGACTTCAAGATGTAATTTCATATGTCTTGGCTGGGTGAATTTTTTCTGTTCTCTGTGAGGTGGGGTAAGAATAATAGGTAAACTTTTGGGAGTGTTTCAAGCAAAGTCCTTCCCTAAATTGTTCTAGCAGTCTCAAAACTTGTTTTCTGGGAAAAGTGTAGCTTTTTAAAAGACTCTTTATTCCCACAAGGGCCCCTCTTTTCACATATTTTTCATAACTTTCATCTGCCTAGAATAATAGTTATTCTTTGGATTGGCAAGGCTGACATTTTGACCACTTTATCTTATTCTTGGGACTGCCATTTTTGTTTTTCATTAAGACAAGGGAAAATAGACCCCCAACTTCATAAACAGCTAGTCAGAATCTGACTCCAGAATTGAAGGCATCTCCCAGTGGGATGCCTCAGTGACTCAGCCTAAGACAGGGAGCTCCTTAGAACTTTTTCTATTTTCTCAAGATACTTAATAATACATCACTGTGACAATGAAGAAGCAGCAAGTTGAACTACTCTGAGTTATCAAGGAGAATACACTTCAGGTTAGGGAATTAAGAATCAGTTTGTTTGCATCATTTTGTGATTTTAACTGATCCATTCTTCTCTATCATCATTCAATTTAAGCTGCAATTCAATAGATTTAAAATTAGTTACTAAAATATACTTCTAGAAGCACCCTCACTGGCCATGACTTGAATTTGAGGTGATGTTTCTTTGCTTCCTTTCACTTATTGAAGTTCCATGCTTGGCAGAGAAATACTGATTAGCAATCATACTTTCCCCAATGCTTGGGCAAAGAGGGATGGTAACAGAACTTAAAGTCAATCAAGGATATCAAATGTCACAGAGTAATGTATGAATAAAGTATTTTTATTTTACATACAGAGTTTTAAAATATTTAGCTTATATGTTGTTGATGCAGTATGAATAAGACATTTACTAATAATTCAGTTCTGCCCCAAACCTCAGAAGATGGATTAGGGAGACCAGAGCTGAACTATAGTGCTAATCACTTCAACTTAGCTCTTTGCTGCTTTACTGTATAGTAGTAAAGATGAAAAGGATGAGAAGATTTATAGACAAAATTCAGGGTTTTTGTTGTTCTTCTAGTATAAAGGCCCAAGTAAAGAGAAGGAAAATTACTGCAATGCTAGAGAGCTTAAAAATCCAAAGAATCACAACAGCTAACAAGTCACTAACAATTATTAAGTTTTCTGCACTGTGCTGAGGACATTAAAATATCCAAAACTTCATTTTCGAAGAGTGTAAAATCTATAGGGGAAGATAAACTTACTGTGAAACAATTAGGATTCAGAAGAGGGTGCAATGACATCAAAGGCTGGGATATTTAAAAGTATTTGGAAGGGTTTGTCTACCAAAATCATATTAAATCAGGTAAGTAAAGTCAAAGTCAAAACTCAAAGTTTGTTCATGTGAAGAAACTGCATATTCATGAAAGGTACACGTTAAAATGGCAAGTAGTTACAATAAATGTAATGCCAACTCCCAGGCGTCAATACACCTTAACTCTAATTCTGAAGGGGCCTCTGGAAAGGGGTAATTAATGTGTTAATTGCTATTTAGTGAGGGTAAGCATGTGCTGTGCTTGGTACTAGATCAATCTGTGTTAAGTATAAGGATCCACAGATAGTCAACTATCCAATAAGAAAGTCCTATACTTTCATTGCTCTAAACATCTGCCTATGTGAGCTACTTCACCAGGAATGCTTCTCACCACCTAACAAAATACTTTTTAATCTTTCAATGGCTAGTTCAAATTCTTTATCCAGAAAATTTTCTCAAGTGTTATACTCTTCATTGTTCATTCACT
The DNA here is from genome assembly GCF_011800145.1 of Mirounga leonina. Classification (NCBI taxonomy): domain Eukaryota; kingdom Metazoa; phylum Chordata; class Mammalia; order Carnivora; family Phocidae; genus Mirounga; species Mirounga leonina. Next base: position 33,405,668 of record NW_023270265.1, read on the forward strand.
TTCCTGTGATCATCTTTCTTCCCCAAACTAAGTCACGTGTTTCGAGAGAAAGAGAAAATGTGTGGCAGAGATATTGTTAAGTATTCATCAAACCATCTGAGTTACCTCCTGGATACACATAAAGACTACACTGAAGCACCCTGTGACTAAGTAAGGCAATATGACTAATTTTGGTCAGCATAATGTGGATGGATATAATATGTACTATTTTCAAACTTGGCTTCAAGTTTTAAACCATGTCTTATTGTTCTGTCAATTCTCCTTTAAAAAAAAAAGATTTTATTTATTTATCAGAGAGAGAGAGATCACAAGCAGGGGGGAGGGGTAGAGGGAGAGGCAGACTCCCGCTGAGCAGGGAACCCAATGTGTGACTTGATTCCAGGACCCTGGGATCATGACCTGAGCTGAAGGCAGACACTTAATCAACTGAGCCCCCCAGGCACCCTGTCAATTCTCCTTTTGTCATAGCCATGGAATCTCCGGGCAATGACCCAGATAGGAGGAGCCTGGATCCCTTAGTTAATAAATGGGGACATGATTCCCAGAAGAAACACCCAACCAGCAACTTCCACACTGGATTTTGAATGAGTGAAAAATAAACTCCTATTGTATAAAGCTACTGAAATTTGTTTTGTATGTATTTTATGGAAACTAGCATTAATTACCGTGAATATCTAGAAATTACAAGACTTACTTTATGTAGGTTTTACACTAGACATATGAGATTCAATAAAGAGAATTTTTTTTATTTTTTATTTTTTTTAAAGATTTTTATTTATTTATTTGACAGAGATAAAGAGCACAAGTAGGCAGAGAGGCAGGCAGAGGGGGAGGGAGAAGCAGACTCTCCACTGAGCAGGGAGCCTGACGCGGGGCTCCATCCCAGGACCCTGGGATCATGACCTGAGCCGAAGGCAGACGCTTAACGACTGAGCCACCCAGGCGCCCCTCAATAAAGAGAATTTTAATAGAGATTAAAAGTGTTTTAAGAAACTTCATAAAAAGCATGAAACTTAAAATGGCATAAAGTATTAGTTATGCTTCTGTATTGGAAGAAGAATAGACATAATAACGAGGATACATACCATTAACACTATCATGGTGAAGAAATTTAGTAACATATCATTAAAAATGTAATTAAAGAAACCAGGTATTTTTAGACTACAGGTTGAAAGATTAGTGAAAAAATAGGGAGAGGACATAGTAGCTCTCTGTCTGGTAGACCCTAAGCTATTAGTCAGGAATCACAGGAGTTGGTTTTTGGTTTGGTAGAAGCCTTATTTTCAGAAATCAAAATTGTCTAGGTCGAAAATGACCATACTACTCTAGTCAGTAATGATTTTCCTATATTGGAAGCATTCAAGCGTAGGTCAGCACTGATGGGATGTTTTAGACAGATTTAGGTTGGACTAGATGCTACTACTATTACCACCACGACCACCATTTTAGAAGCTGTCTATATTGGGGAATGTAATAATATTGAACATAACTTTTATGAGACAAAAACCACAGAAAACTCTCCTGCCATTTTCATCTTCAACTTTCCGTTCCCAGTCAGCCTTGCCCTTTTGTTACAGAAGTTGTAACTGTTGGGGCGCCTGGGTGGCTCAGTCGTTAAGCGTCTGCCTTCGGCTCAGGTCATGATCCCAGGGTCCTGGGATCGAGCCCCGCATCGGGCTCCCTGCTCCGCAGGAAGCCTGCTTCTCCCTCTCCCACTCCCCTGCTTGTGTTCCCTCTCTCGCTGTGTCTCTCTCTGTCAAATAAATAAATAAAATCTTTAAAAAAAAAAAAAAGAAGTTGTAACTGTCATTCACAGTAATGGCAGGAACCTCTACAGATGCATGACTATGGAAGGGAAGAAACAATTCTCTCAGGAATCTGTAAATTACTGGTCTGAGGAATCCCGTGACCTACCTCCTGGGAGAAAAAACAATATTGTCATATGTATGTTAGTACTTACATACTACTCTTTGGGATAATATTTTCCCCTTTTCAGTCGTTTCAAATTCCACAATGGTGGTGGGGAGTCTAGTACTACAATATATACACACTTGCTAATGTCTTCTCTATTGGTTACTAAAAGCCACTTGTGAACGAAAACTCATTTTCTTTTTCTGCAACTCCTCATTCGTAAACCACTCCAAATCTACCCATGAAATGACCAGTGCCCAAATTTAAGCACTGTAGCTTATTCTCTTTCATTACTACCTGGTTATTTTCCATTTATCTTCACTTACAAATTCTGACACAGATGTTTGTATTGCACAGTTATACCTATATTTCAAGTCTTAAGACTGACCTTCTTCTTTGTTAGAGGGGAAGAAAATACCATAGTCTGAGAGCACAGGTCTCCTTGATCTAATAAGCAGGGTTTCATTTCTATTCTTGAGTCCTTTTCCTACTTAACTATTTTATTGTCTCTGCTTACACAGAACAGATCAATTTCCAAAAACTATAATGTTGCTCTATTTCAAATCTTCTCTTCTCTGCTGACTTTATTCATTTTTATTTCTCTTGTTATTTACAACAAAAGAAGCCTCTGACTCTTACTGGAGGCAGCATACTCTGAGAGAATGATTCATTTTGCTTCTTTGGAGTTTAACTCCATTAATGTCATATTTACACAGCATAGGTTTATCTAAATATATCAGTGTATAATCTTTTAAAGACTCCCTGCTTTTTCTTGCAAGTCTGACTAATCTCAGAATGAACTAAGGATCATAGCAGGAAAATGTCAATCTTTCCATTTTGATTACAAAATATGTATCATTGAGGAAAGATATGGCTTGACAATCTATAAATCTTTTTAAATACAATGAATTGAAAAAGGCTAATAGGAAGAACAGCCAGGAGAACAGTGAGTTTATTGGTTATTTGTAAGTTATATATACATTTATGTTGCTAACTCTCTCTGCTATTGCATTGTTAATTTGAACTAGCCTCTTTTGTCTTTGTTGAAATGAGACTAGTGAAAGATAATGGATTTGAATTTCAAGTTCTTCTTCATGATTCAAAAAAAAAAAAAAAAGTCTTTCTTCAGTTACTAATTGCAGTTACATTTCACAGTATAACCATGAACAGAAATCTTACTACTATATATGTATATAAATTTTTCCCACTGTGAACATCAGTCTCTTTATGATTTGCCTTAAATGAGAGTATAGTGATGTTATCATTAAAGTGGGTGGGAATATCTATTACTTAATAATTCCATAACTTTGGGAAACCACTTAGCATTTCTAAATCTCAATTTCCACATCTATAAACAGAATAACAATACATTTGCTATGATGATTAAATGAGATTATACATGCTTAGGTTTTGAAACTTAAAACTCAGGAACTGGTGTCTTCTATAGGCAAGTAATGGGAGCCATAAAAGGATGTTATTCAAGATGGTGCTACAAAGAGAGTTTTGTTTTAAGAAAATTGATCTAGCAGTTAGTACAAAGTTAAAGAGGAAAAAGCTGAGAGATGTGGAGATGATGCATCTAGGGCAGGTTCAGTGGCCTTGGAAGAACAGATATAAATGTGAGAAAATTGTGAAGGTAAACCTACGGAAATTCCTGATTAATGAGTATGGAGACCCCAAAATTTAAAATTCCTAGTGGGAACACTGGAATAGGTACAATTACTAGGCATAGTTTAAATAAATAATTTTAGGAAATACTAAGTTGACATCAAAAAAAGACAAGAAATGTTAGGGAATTAATCAGAATGACCAAAGTAGGAGGACAAGATAATATAATTAAGCAAGATCTTAAGAGACCAATGGAAAGAAGTCAAGCAAAATACAAACTAAAAAAGTGTTTGTATTCAGGAAGGCCATAAAAATTTCAAAAAGTAATTATTATATTATTCAACTTAAGTCCAATGATATCTCAACAGAGGTTTCTGTGGAAATTCATAAATTGATTCTAAATATTTAGAAATACACAACACCATGAGCATTTTTTTAAAAAGAAAATTAGAGAAAATAAGACCAAATTTGGAGGGCTGACATCAAAATGCCCATTAAGGTAAAGTAAATCCTTCTCACAATGGTGCTGAAATAACTAGATATTCATATGAGAAAAAAATAAACCTTGACTACTACTTCACACTATACACAAAAATTAATTTGAGATGGATTATAGGCCTAAATTTAATGGCTAACACCATAAAGCTTTTAAGAATAAACCAACACAGCAGACCATCTTCATAATTTATAGGTAGGCATTTTCTATTGCCATAGAAAGCAATAATGTAAAAGAAAAGTACTTGTTAAAATTAAAGAAAAAAACTGACCAAAAAAGTATTAAGAAAAATGAACAATTTAGGAATTTAGAGGAAAATTTCAGAGCAATGTGGTAGAAAAGCAAATTTGCAATTATAGTACACAGACTAAATGATAAAATAGTGGCATTCCCAATGACTGGGATAGCACTTTCATGCAAATGGAACTCTATGGGTTCAAATACCCAGGTGTGAGTATCTGAGTTAAGGGATTTTCATTTAGGTTGGCATAGCTGAAGCCTACTGTGTCAGTGGGCATGTTTTAAGAAATGAGATAGAATAGGCATGGAGGGCCTGTTGACATACAAATAAGTAAGACCTTATGAAGGAGATGAGGATTTTTTGTAGGATTCTAAACAAGTGAGCTACATGATTTTACTAGCATTTTAGAAAGACCATTCTGCAGCAATGTGGAGAGCAATGCTGACTAAAAAGTGTGAGACTGATAGCAGGGAAATCATTTAGAGAGAATTTCAATAATTCATGTGAGGCTTAATAAAGAGCTAGATATTTATAGTATGAACAAAGAAAGGGACAGGATAGATTTTAGAAGGAAATAGAATAAGTAGGAATTTTAGGATTCTTGGCCAGAAGTTGGGGGAGAATCCTAAGGTTAGTTTCTGAGCAGAGAATACTGTTGTTTACTAAGAATCAGATTAGAAAGGTAAAGGCATATTTAGGAAGGATAAATGATTTCAGAGTGAAAGTAAGCACATAATTAAAATGGCAGCCTGTGGTATTTAAGATGGTGTGAATAAATTCAACTATGGCCGGGGCGGGGGAAGGGGGATGGGCCACAGGGACTATGGGTTAAAGTGGCTCAAAGAGAAGATCCAGTAGAAATAAGGAAGTGGAAATGGTAAAAGGCAAGGAGATTTACTGAAGGCATTTCTTCCTTTTTTTTTTTCTTTTTTTTTTTTAAAGGAAAAAAGGCAGAAGAGAGGAGGGAAAAAGGACATGGGAGATAAGCTGTATCTTTCCCCTTTAGCACACTCTACTCTACTACTGTATAATAAAATAGCTAATCTCTTGCTATTATTTTATTCTAAATATCAAATTTGAAGGTACTTAGCTCAGTAATTTTCATGGGTCAAGGCATAAAGCACTTATTTTATATCTACAACACATCCTTAACTCAGTCATCATTTTACAGAGTACTTCATTAGTCAGAGGGAGAGCAGAAAAGAGTGTATTTCCTCTAAAACTTGCAAGGGTGCCAACCTTTTAATAGAAATTAAGTTCAGTCATCTAGTGACATCTTTTAGTAATTTTGTTGTTCAATTCAGAAGATAAATGTTTGCCCATGTATGTACAAGCAATGACTGAGCACAGAATCAAATGCTCAGTTGGGTAGAACAGATTCTCCTGCCATGAGAACTCTCCTGAGTCCTAAATTTTTATAAGAAATCCTAAATAGTAAGTGTTCCAAATAAGGACATGGACATTTTCATAGTCTGATTAATATAGTCCAAATTAACTCACTAATTTAGATTTTACAGATCAATTTTCATCAACAGTGACACTTAAGATTTGTCTAAGGGATAAGCCATAGGAAATGACAAAGAAAACACCTTCACCATGAGGAACGATGCTGACGTTATTTGCCCCTTATGAGGCACAGTCTATAAAATCAGGATCAACCTTCTTATATACCAACTGAACACCTAATGATTTCCCCACATTTTCCACTTTCTCACTCAAAATTTTCTTCTCCAATGAGACATTCATTTCTACAAAAGGTTAAGTTTATTTGCCAATAGGTTTAAGTGTAAAGCAAAAACTCTTCTAATTTGTAATCCAATTAATTGTGTTTACTAAGCAACTAAAGCTTATGAGCTTTATTTCAAGCATTTTATAAACTTCAGCAACTTACCCTTTAATACTGGAAAAAACAATGGAAAACATAATTTTAGTAAATTCTTGATTTAACAATTTGCAAATTCACTGATATGTTGCAAAAATAAGGCTTTGTTCTTAGACTAAAAAAAAAAAATCATTAGCAGTCACTTCATAAAGTGTGACAATGTCCATGCTTTAAAAACAAAGTAAAGTTTCTTTTAGGAAATAAAGTTTTCATAATGGAATTCACCTTGACTTTTGACATATTTTGTAAGCAGGAAAAAATTATTGAGGAAAAGCACAGGGTTGTGTTATCCTAAGCTTTAGACTACTCTAAGGAAAATATTCCTGCCTTTGAATATTTGCTCTTACTGTTTCCCTTGACTTTTTGCTCTGTTTCCTTTGACCACATAGATGATGGTAGCATAAAATACGGGTAATTTCACATACTCCCATGAGGCAGACTCCCACTATTTTTATCTTTTTTTGGTTAATATTTATTTCATTTATTGAAAGAGTAAACAAGAGATGAAGAAAATAAAGATGAACAAACTAGATTTTTAATGAGATTACCTTTCATTCTAACTTTCATAATGGAAGGAAAGGAGAGAAAGCCACCATAGAATAACTGAAATGGCAAAAGCCTCTCCAACAAAGGCAGATGCTGCTCATGTCTCTCCCCACTTTAGCCATGAGATGAGCCTGTAACAAAGAGAAAGAAAGAAAGAAAGAAAGAAAGAAAGAAAGAAAGAAAGAAAGAAAGAAAGAAAGAAAGAAAGAAGAAAAGAAAAGAAAGAAGGAAGGAAGGAAGGGGAAAGAGAAAGAAAGAAAAGAAAGAAAGAAAAGAAAGAAAAAAAGAAAGAAAGAAAGAAAGAAAGAAAGAAAGAAAGAAAGAAAGAAAGAAAGAAAGAAAGAGAAAGAAAAAAAAGAAAGAGAGAAAGAAGAAAAGAAAGAAAAGAAAAGAAAAGATCCACTGGCAAACCAAGTTATTTAAATGACAAATTCTGTTTTTCTCTTCTGTGCTAAACACTGAGATAGCTATTTTGTATATTTTATATCAAAGACTCACCGTAGGGGTGCCTGGGTGGCTCAGTCAGTTAAATGTCTGTCTTTGGCTCAGGTCATGATCCTGGGATCCTGGGATCGAGCCCCACATTGGGGCTACTCAGTGGAGAGCCCGCTTCTTCCTCTCCCTCTGCTGCTCCCCCTGCTTGTGCTGCCTCCCTCTCTCTCAAGTAAATAAAATCTTAAAAAAAAAAAAAAAAGACAATAATCCTGTGCAAAAGTACGATTATTATTCCCTAATACAGTGAAGGGGAAAAAATCTTTCACAGATATTAATTTCTTACTATCACATAATATATAAATGACAAAAATGGGACTTGAGAATTCATATAGTTTTAAGAGATTCATTTTAATTATAAATCAGTTTTAACCTCAAGGTTGAATAGTTCCATATTCAACTATTCTCTCTCCCCCACTCCTTATTCATTGCCTCATTTTACTCTTATTCATTTAAGAATCTACCTAGACCACTGTATTTTAAGTTCCATGAAATAATTTAACTGTGTGTGTGTGTATTTTTCTGCACAAGACTATGGGAAAAGGGCATCATTCAAGGGACCTAGAACTCTACTTATAGCCTGGCCAAATAAAAGCGCTGAAAAAACGTTAGAACTTTACATTCATGTGGTAGATAGGGCTCTCCACATAGACAACCAGAGTAGTCTTTCAGGTGGACAGAGAGATCACTCATCAAAGGGTTTTAACCCTCTACTGGTCTCACTGGAGATATCTCCCCTAGGTTGAGGACTAATCTGGTATGACTGAGCTGTCCAGTGTTAAAGACAACACCAGGAGAACCATGGATACTGGATTTTTTACCTTTCCCATGGCCCTCACCAACCTCACTTGTTTAGCTGTGCCCCTCTGCCTGCCTTATATCATTTCTAACTGCTTACTGCTCACTGGCCTCCTATATCACAGACAGATGCCCATACACATCAATTAGTTACTGTTTACCAATTAGCTGTGATTATCTCACACCCTTTTGGTGCTCCAAATTCCTCTCTTCCAAGTCAGGTAAACTCCTACTTATTATTCGAGATATTGTTCAACTATCTTCTCTATGAAGACTCACAAATACCATGATTATGGAAATGCTATTTTTCTCCTTTTCTGTTTCAGTACACTGGATATAGAGCTCTGTGGTGGCAATTGTCAAATAGAATACTTTCTTAACTTGTTTATTCTTATTTTGTGGAAATTAGCCAGATCACAGAGTAGGAATTGATCAAAGAGCAGGACTTAAAGACAGTCATCATTGTCAACTATTCTGCCACTAGAAACTAAATGTTGCTATCACAAAGAGATTTTAGTCTTCATAGATATTTAAAAGGTGCTGATGGATAGAGATGGGAAATTTTCCTAGTTAATTCCTAATTACAACAGCCTTCTCTACCCTCTCACTTCACCATTTTTCCCGGTTATCAGTGAGGCTAATGATTGAAACCAGATAAGAAGTCTTGATAGCCCTCAGAAGTGAAGCCCTAAAAAGATCCAGGCAAAGGGAAAAGGGATAATCACTAAATGTTCCCTATTAAAAATGTGTGACCTAGAACTGAATCTAAGTATTCTATTAACTTTATGGATATTTCATGTTTTTAAATTTCCCTGTACTAATTTAATTGCCTGCCTCGGGGTAGAGGTATATGGTGTCCCTTTGACAAAGTCAAACTGCAGCTTAGAAACTGCTGAAATAGATACTGAACAAAGCATGACTGCTAAGTATTTACTAGTTTCTGATTGAAAAAAATTAATTCAATAACATTGAGTATAGGTCCCTGATAGTTGAGACCACAACAGTATTATTATGAGGTGCTATTCATTCTTTCCAGGTCTAACAACAGGTCAGATTGAGCTTACAATTGTCAAAATAGCAGGCATACTCACTCTTTCTCTAAATAGGTCTTATATAATGGGAGTCCAATTTTGTAAAGACCCTGTTTTAGTTTATATCATGCTATATTAAGTATTTTAACCATGGGGGCAAGACCATGGGTCAAATTTTGTAAAGCAAATGTAAATGACAAATTTTAAATTTAAATTTATTACTCATTAGGTGAGAGTGGTCAGGCCCAGTTGGGTTATTTTACAGCTGTGAGTACTATTACCATGTGGAAATAAGGCAAGAAAATAGTTCTGATGGTTAAGGTGAGGCATATCTGTTTTATGTTTGTTAACTCTCCTAGTAGTACAGAAAATATTTTGTATAAATTCAATTTAAAATTTGTGATCCCTGGGTATACTAATAATGTGAGCAGTAATACTGATTAAGCCATAAAAAATTGCCAGTTGGTGCATTTCAGTGTAACTTAAAGTTAATTCAGAACCTAGGTTGCAAAGGATATATATTGCTAATTATCTAATTAGTTTAAACTATTTTTGTTTTTATCTGATTGTTTTCTTAAAGTTCTAGTTAGTGAAGAAACAAGTTTAGAGCCTATAGGGTATTCTAATTACTCTTGAAGAAATTCAAACAGGAAAGAACTTGGAGATGTCCTTTAATAAATTTACAGTAGGCTCGTTAAACTATACAAGGACATTTACAAAGCAATGGTTGGCAAGTACTAAATAAGTCACTAAAAATTAAACACATAAGGAAGCCACTTAATTTTTTAATGTTATCTTTGAAAGTATATTTTATTGCCTTTTTATTCTACTCAAAGTTGTAAAGATCTTCAAGGAAGTTTGTGAAAAAATAACCTACATCAGAGACACATATGCCTTTTCTCAATAATGATAATTCATTGCTCCTCTTATTCTATTTGTGCAGTATGTGATCATTAAAATCAAACTCTTGTTAAAATAAATTTCTACTGGGGTGCTTGGGTGGCTCCGGTGGTTGGGGGTCTGCCTTTGGCTCAGCTCATGATCTCAGGGTCCTGGGATTTAGCCCCATGTCAGGCTCCTAGCTCAGTGGGGAGCCTGCTTCTCCCTCTCCCTCTGCCTCTCCCCCTGCTCATGCTCTCTCTCTCTGTATATCTGTGTCTCAAATGAATAAATAAAAATCTTAAAAAAAAAATTCTACCATTCTTTATCCTAGGCTTCATCTCACTTATACATAAGAAATTCATGAAAAAAAAATCACCATATTAGTGACACCTTGGAATGTAATGTGTTATGTAATGTAACCATGCAACAATTAAATGGGAGTTAACCTCGTGGTATCAACAGATATTCATGAACTCATAAGCAAAGGTAATGAAGGGAGTGTTATTATAATGAATAGTACATATTAGCGTATAATTACCAAAGCAGGAACCTGAACCTTGATGGGTTTTTAATGAAGGGTAGGATGATTTTATAATTCAGAATTATTTATCTCAAAAGCTCATTAGCAATCACATTCTCTAGTGTAACAAAATTTTATTTACTTTTTAAAAAAGATTTTATTTATTTTGACATAGAGAGAGAGAGAGAGAGAGCACAAGCAGGGGGAATGGGAGAGGGAAAAGTAAGCTCCCCATTGAGCAGGGAGCCTGATGTGGGGCTCGATCCCAGGACTCTGGATCATGACCTGAACTGAAAGCAAAGGCTTAACCAACTGAGCCACTCAGATGCTCCTAGACTCAATTTAGACCTAAAGACACCTGAAGATTGAAAGTGAGGGATGGAGAAACATCTATTATGCTAATGGATATGAAAAGAAAGCCAGAGTAGCAATACTTACATCAGAAAAAAGAACTTTAAAACAAAGACTGTAACAGACAAAAAAGGAAACTATATAATCATTGAGGGGACAATCCAACAAGGAGATATAACAATTGGAAATATGCACCCAACATTGGAGAACCCAAATACATAAAACAGGTAAAAACAAACATAAAGGAACTAATCAATAATAATATAATAATAGTAGAGGATTTGGGGGGCACCTGGGTGGCTCCGTTGGTTGAGTATCTGACTCTTAGTTTCAGCTCATTTCATGATCTCAGGGTTGTAAGATTGAGCCCCATGTCAAGGACAAGTCCGTTGAGGTCATGCAGCCCAAGGAGTAGAGGGAAAAAGAAAATGCAACAAATACCTGTGCAACAATATCAGGTGTACCAACATACTCAATAGGAGTCCTAGGAAAGGAGACACAAAATGGGAAAGAATATTTGGATAAATAACATCCAAAAACTTCCCAAATTTGTTGAAAACATTAGCCCACATCTTCAAAAAGTTTAGCAAACTACAAGTGTGATAAACTCAAGGAGTTCCACATTTAGATGCATTATAAATGAACTGTCTAAAGACCAAGGAAGAATTTTGAAAGCAAGTGACAAAAGAAAATATAGGTAAACGGGATTTTACCAAATTTAAAAAGTCTATGTATCAACCCACAGAATGGGAGAACATTTTTACAATCAATCATATATTTGATAAGGGACTTAAATTCAAAATATATAGAAAACCCTTATAACCTAATTTTAACAAGACAAATAATTAAATTAAAAATGGACAAAACAGCTAGTCATTTCCCCAAATAAGAAATATAAAAAATCAGGGGCGCCTGGGGTGGCTCAGTCATTAAGCGTTTGCCTTCGGCTCAGGTCATGATCCCAGGGTCCTAGGATCAAGCCCCGCATTGGGCTCCCTGGTCAGCGGGAAGCCTGCTTCTCCCTCTCCCACTCCCCCTGCTTGTGTTCCTGCTCTTGCTATCTCTCTCTCTGTCAAATAAATAAATAAAATCTTTTAAAATATATATAAATAATCAGCACATAAAAGATGCTCAACATCATTAGCCATTAAGAAAATATAAATGAAAACCATAATAACATTTACTACTCACTAGGAGGACTAAAATTAAAAACACCAATAATAATAAGTGTTAACAAGAATATGGACAAATTAAAACCCTCATACATTGCTGGTGGAATTGTAAAATAGTGCAACCACTTTGGAACTTTATTTAGCAATAAAAAAGGATAAAATACTGATATATGGTACAAGGCAGGTGTACCTTGAACATGTGAAAATAACCGGGTATAAAAGACCTCCTACTTTATGATTCTATATTTATGAAATGTCCAGAAAAGACAAATACAGACAGAAAGTAGATGAGAGTCTGCTAAAGGATGGTGGAAGGGAGAAATGGAGAGTTTCTTTAATGGATTAGAGTTTTTTAACGTTTCTTTCTTGGAATGACAAAAATGTTATAAAATTAGTGGTGATTGTTGCACAACTCTGTAAATATAATAAAAATGACTAAAATGTGCACTCTTATATGGTGAACTCTATGTTATGTGAGTTATATCTCTAAAACTGTTAAAAAATATAACTGACCATTCATTGGGCTTGGCTAGGAATTTTATTTAACTTAATGCTACAGAAAAATATTATATTGAATAAATCAGAGAAAAGTGGTGTAAGATGTTGCCAATACAAAAATAAGAGCATACTCTTCATGGGACTCCAAATAGTCAATGATGTCTCACTGAAAGTGCTGTCTATGCCTCTGAGCAGAGCTCTGCTGTTCTCTAACACTTCCATAAAGTTTATGTAGAATTAGATTTTACAATTTCATTTGAGGGGACATCTATTCTTTTTTAAGATTTTATTTTTGTGAGAGAGCGAGTGAGCACAAGCAGGGGGAAGGGCAGAGGGAGAAGCAGACTTCCCGCTGGTCAGGGAGCCTGATGTGGAACTAGATCCCAGGACCCCAGGACCACGACCTGAGCCGAAGGCAGACGCCCAACCGACTGAGCCACCCAGGCACCCTATTCTTTATGTTCAGTAGATCAACAGGCTGCTATTGATGTGTTTTAATTATATAATAAAAAGGAAATGTATTGCAATTCTATTAAGCTATTTTCATGTTTTCAAAAAATTATTTGCATATTTGACCTCAAAGCATAAACAACTGTTTTTGATAAGATTCTTATTTTTTTTCAGCATGAAAATAAAATGCAGAACTGTATCTTTAATTAAAGGAAATGTGCATATGACAACTTAGGCTCCCAAAATGGGCACAATTTCATCTTATCATGTACCAATGGGAAATATGCCGAAAATACTCCCCTTCTAATAATTTTAAGTTCTATAATGGAAATAGATGGTAAAACCTATTTGGAGGTTATGCTTTTTGATGGCTAGACTAGAAGCCATCATTAAAAAGATGACTTTTTAAATTTTATTTGAGAGAGAGAGAGAGAGAACATGTGAGCAAGGGGAAGGGCAGAGAGAGAATCCTCAAGAAGATTTCCCACTGAGTATAGAGCCCTACACAGGGCTGGATCCCAGGACCCCAAGATCATGACCTGAACTAAAACCAAGAGTTGGCTGCCCAACCAGCTGAGCCACCCAGGCTCCCTGGAATGACTTTCAAAGTGCGGATGCATTTGGAGCTCATTTGCCTAGCCTATTTCCATCATAATAGGGTCCCAGAAATGAGTTCAGGGGTAAAAAGGGCCCATTACAAAGGGGTCACCTGATCTAGCCCTAGTCACATTACTGTATTGTTCCCTTCAGCACTGTCTTCAGGGCTTTGTCCAGTCTTATTTGAAATTCTCTTCAAAGTTCACCTTCCCTATTATTTTTAGCTTGGGTATTTATTTCCTAATGGCAGTGATGACTACTCCACCAACACATTCATCTTCCTTTAAATATGGAAATAAAAGAGTATTTTTGGTACACTGAGCAAAGAACCGAAATAGCTCACAATTTATAGGTGGACAGTTGATGTACAACTATTTCTGGGGCCTTAGCTCCCTGAGACAAACATTATTTCAAGGAAAAGAAAGAGAGTGAAAATGAAGGAAACTGGAAAGTGTACTATTTGGGCTATTTAATGGTGCTGAAAATACCTTAGAATTACAGACACCTGTACCTCTTCTCTGATTTTCAGGTGTGAAAAATGTGGAGAAAATCACTTCTCTTTTAGAGGACATTGGCTAGATACTTGTCATGTTTTCCATTTGTTTGTTTAAGTAGGCTCCATACCTAGTGTGGAGCCCAACACAGGGCTTGAACTCACAACCCTGAGATCAAGAGTCAGATGCTTAACCAAGGTGCCCCAGATACCTGTCATGTTTTAAACCAGGTTTTCAAGATGTGATATCAGCTAGTGCTGCGATTCACTATTATAAATCTTACCAATTTTTCCAGCTATATTCATTAGTAATTATAGCAAAACCAAAACTCAGAAAATACTGCAGTAAAACATCAAGGCCTAATACAATATCTCAGTATTTCTCCATAAAGACCAGCCATGACCAATACATCTTTTGTGATTATTGTTTTTTAAATCATTTGATAGTTGCTTCTTCCACCTCCTGAGAAGAGCCCCCAGGTTCCACGGGTGCCTTCTAATTTCATCCTATTTTCCCACAACTCAAGTGAATACTATTATCTATACATGGTGATAGATCCCTACTAACCATAGCACTGTGGCAGACACAAGGAGAAGCAAGGTACAGAGAGATGAGAACAAAGATCTGAGCAGAAGTATCAGGAATAGCTGAGTCCTTCTGCACTATAGCTTCAGTATCTTAGATAACATATTCCATGGGCAGGAATTCCTATTTAATACCTGTACTTTAATATTCTGAGTATAAACCATTTAGATAAAGCAAATTCCATATAAATCAATATTACAGTTCAGAGGAGAGAGTTATTAGAAATACTCGGATGACTTATGTGATGGACCAAAATGAATACTTCAATACTTTTATAAAAAATAAGGACATTTTTAAGGAAAGTAAGGGGAAGTTGATATATAGCATCAAAACTAGTGAAGGCTGACAACCATTGTAAATCTCATATCAAATTTTTTTTGATATAAAGACTATTGTATTTGGCAGGATATCAGATACATATCTCTCCCAAGAGATTAAAATTTTCTTGATGGCAGGGATTGTGTCATTTACATTTGCATCACTGAACCAAACACAGAGATTAGCACCCATGAAGCATTTAGTAAAGACTAGTTGAGTGCATAATATGCTAAATGTTAAGTAAATCATACACATACACATATTCATATATATATTTCACAGTATCAAAGATTGATCCCTCTCTTCAGTGAGACTGTCACAGATAATATAGTGAAAATCTTCACTCATCACTGCCTTCATTCCCTTGGGCTTAAAATTATTAGAGAAACAATATCTGTATACTATGCTCATTGAACTCAAGCAAAAAAAAAATAATACGATGGAAGATTGAGGGGTGAAATGAGTTAATTCAAAGGAGAGGAAAAATGAAACTAGAGTAATTGATAAGATGTTAGGGTTTAGGTACATATCCTACAAACAATCCAAGCAGATTCCTATTGTGCCTGTGCATAAAGAGCTCTCACATATCATTAGGGTACTGTCTTTTGAAAAATAACAAAATATTCACCTCAAGGAGATACAATATATGGTTAGAAGTCCCATTCAGATAATCATCACTTACCTGATTTAATCATTAAATTAAAAATTCTGTGCCACAGTATCTATGTTGAAATTCAACCATTTTAAAACCTGATTAACAAACTTCATGCAAGTTAGCAACAGTTCTGGTACTAAAAACTGTGGTGGTTTCTTATATTTATGTGGAATTGGTCTTGAATGGTCTTGAATCCCTCTTCTACAAGGATCTTCTTTGGAAGGTAGAATTTGAGACTTTCAGGAACCATGCTCAAGTAACAGCAGATGTTCCTAAACTGTCATTTAGGAGATGTATATTTGTAGAGGGAGTATTGTGTGTGTGTGGGGGGGGGGGGGAGGTGTTGAAGAAAGAATAAGACAGACAGGACAGCTGTAGGGATACAGGTAACAGCAACAACAAGATAGACACTTTGGGACATTACCCTTGAAATGCATCAATTGTGACCATTTCTGTATCAACCTACCTAAGATTCAGTTTCCTAGGATAGAGTCAGGAAACCTCTGATGGTTTTTGATTTTTTTCTTTTGTTTTTCAAATGTACAAAGTTTACTTTTTTTGGCAATTTAAAAATATATAACCATTTAAACTGACTACACATTAGTGGTTTATTTTCTTACTATAATTGATGTTGACTCTTGATAAACACAGGTTTGAACTGTATAGGACCATATATACCTGGATTTTTTTTCAATAGTTACACCACAATACTATAAATATATTTTCTCTTACAATTTTCTTTTCTTTAGCTTATGATAAGAATAACAGTATATAATACATATAGCATATAAATATGTGTTAATCAACTTTATGTTATTGGGAAGGCTTCTGGTCAACAGTAGGCTATTAGTAGCTAAGTTTGGGGAGAGTCAAAAGTATATTCATGGATGTTTGACTCTGTAGGCATCAGTATCCCTAATCCCAGTGTTGTTCAAGGGTCAACTGTATAAGGAACTTTTCCATTCAGTTAAAACCTAAAGACCACCATCAGTTTTTCTGGCTTTTTTTTTTTTTTTTTTCAAAAAGAATTAGTACATGTACATATACTCTTGTTATCCTTCTTTAAATGCTTACAAAAATTATAATATCATAGTTTACATAAAGCTCTTTAAAAATCTGTCACAGGTTGTAGGTGTAAAGGGTAAATGATAATCAAACTCATAGGAAGATACACATGGAAGAGGGATTCAATACTAAACAGGTTACATAAACATAAGAAATCACCAAATTTTTAGTAGTAGAACTATTGACAACTTGAAGTTTATTTGTCACATTTTAAAATGATTTGAATTTTAACATAGATACCATGGCACAGAATTTTAAATCTAATGACTGAATCAGGTAAATGATAATAGTTAAGGGTTATATTCCTAAAATGCAGGGACCTGATGTATTGCTTTATTTCAAGTGTGAATTCATTTAAAGTGACAACTCTCATGGTTGAGGGAGGGCAGGGTACCTCAACTGAGAGTCTAAGCAAGACATAGACTAGAGGAGAGCTGTTCCTTAGATGTAATTTTACAAACTCATTATGTCAGATAAGAGGCTTTTATTTGATTGGCCTCCAAAATGAACAAACACCCAATAGACAAAGGAAGGAATGCCAGGCAGACAAAACATCAGATCCACTACATATTGTTGTGGCAGGAAACTACTACTGGCAAACATTTCTATGATAATATTCATACATAAACAATAATACTTTGTGTCTGGTCCTGTTCTAAGACTTACTGATATTAACTCATTGAACACTCACAACAACCCTCATTATCCCTACTTTGCAGATAAAGACCCTTATGTGCAGGGAGCTTAAGAGCTGATCCCAAGTTACACAGCTAAGTAGCTGCAGAAACAAAATTTGAATTGGTGCCACCTAACTCAAGAGTTTCCACTATTAACCTCTACTACATACTGCTTCTCAAAAGTGTATTGCCTGTGAAATAGAGCAGCCAGTCTTGAGCTAAAAGAAGCCATGCAAAGAAAAAAAGGAAAAATACAAAGCTGCTAAGCTATTTCATTATACCACTTTATTGCATTTATTGGAAGAGTTTTTAAACTTTCATTTTATGAATCAGAATCCAATTCATGGCCTCAATTTCACTAAAGCTTCAAAGATTAAAAAATACTCACTTTCACATATGAAAGTTCATAACGATTCAGAGCATGTAATTGAGATTTGGAGACAGAGCCTTTCAAAAGTCTACTATCTCCTTTAAAATTCAGGGACTTCCATGCCTAAATGTTATCAAAAAGATACCTTTTGTTACATATTTAAAGATCAGAAGTCCTTCCTTGAAGCAGGTGAGGTCACTAACACCGTGTCATTTTAGGTGCCCCATCACAATATTGGATGGAGACACATAATTGGAAGCTTAGCCAAGCATAACAGGCATTTAACAGGTGATGGTACAATGGGATACCACCCCTAAGTCTTGCTTGCAAACCCACACAGGAAAGGATTTAGCGACAAAGAAAAAGAACTTATAAAAAGAATTTTCACAAAGAAAGAGGTATCAATACCTCTAGAGCCTGCAGAGATGTAGAGTTCTATTCACCCAGGGCTTACATTTCACACACAAAAAAAGCGGATGATGTCAGGGGCGCCTGGGTGGCTCAGTTGGTTAAGCGACTGCCTTCAGCTCAGGTCATGATCCTGGAGTCCCTGGATCGAGTCCCGCATCGGGCTCCCTGCTCGGCAGGGAGCCTGCTTCTGCCTCTGACCCTCCCCCCTCTCATATGCGTTCTCTCTCTCATTCTCTCTGTCTCAAATAAATAAATAAAATCTTAAAAAAAAAAAAAAAGCGGATGATGTCAAACAAAAGACTTTTATTGGACTATCTTCCAAACCAAGCAAATACACAATAACAGAGCTCATGAAAAAAAATCATTTTTCAACTCACCAGTAAACATTAAACACATCAATAGCCTATTAACTCTAATTTTCTATTAGTGAAATTTTGTTATAATATGGGACCTGTGTTTTAAACATTATACCCCCATATGTGGGGCTTTACATGAGGACAGCACATTATAGTAGTGCTGAAGTTTAATATCAACCCAAAAGGGTTTTGCTTTTTTCCTCAAAGATTGTTCACCATCATAGTCTTTTATAACCATTCTATTTTTCTATCATGATATTTATATTAATGGGCAGAAACTACAGTGGTGAGTTAGAAGATCCACACTTAAATTAACTACTAGAAAGCCCTTTGTGACAAGACACATACTTAAGGTTATTGCCATCAAAGGTGAAGCTGTTTATCCACACCCACTCATAGGCTATATGGAGAGCAGAGTCAGCAAGTGCCAATGCAGAGAGTTCTAAAAGGGAATTGCAAAGGGGAAGGGACAATAGAGGAAGAGGGATATTATAATGATAATTAAATTGTAGTAAAACTTTAGAGTAAAATTGATTCAATTAAACAGAGAAAGATTTCAAAGCATTGTGAATTAGTTCTATGTTATTATTTCTCTCATGAACAAACTTCTCTAGGATGGGGATCAAGAATAGACCTTGCTGGGGGCAGGAAATACAGGCTTCCAATTATAGAATGAGTAAGTCACAGCACGGCAGAGGCAATATAGTCAATGATACTGTAATAGCGCTGTATAGTGACAGATGGTAGCTACACTGTGGTGAACATAGCATAATGTATAAAGAATTTGAAACACTATGTTGTATAGCTGAAATTAATTTAACATTATGTGTAAACTATACTAAAAATCTTATCAAGAAATATGTATATAACAAAATAGAAAAATATAGAAAAATAAAAATCACTTGTAAGATTAAAAAGAATAGACCTGGAGGAGGACTAAGATGGCAGAGGAGTAGGAGACCTAAATTTCATCTGGTCCCAGGAATTCCAACTAGATAGGGATCAAACCATTCTGAACACCTACAAACTCAACAAGTGATTGAAGAAAAGAATAGCAACAACTCTCTGAACAGAAAAGCGACCACTTTCTGGAAGGTAGGACATGTGGAGAAGTGAATCTGAGGCGATATTCGGGAAGATAGATAGCGGGGGAGGGGGCCTCTATCAGCCGCTTCTGGCAAGTGATAGAACCCCGGGGCACAAAATCTTAACTTTTAGAAGTCAGCTCCGCTGAGGGATGTCACTCCAGTGGCTAAGCGGGGGGTGGAACCCTCTCTGGGAAAATGTGGTCTCAGGACCCTCAGGGTCACAGAAAGACCAGGGAAGCCTGAGTGCAGCAGAGCTCCCAGGTATCAGAGCGTGGAAGCAGGCTGCAGAGATGGAGCTGAGGAGTGGGCTCTCAGCTCGGGGTTGCCATAAACTGTGATCCACGGCACAGTCGGGCCACTGCTCTTCCAGCAGGGACCAAACAAGCGGCAGATCCGGGGAGACTCCCCTTCCTCCCCCGGGAGGAGTGGCGCAGAAGCGCACTGCAGGGATCTGCTGGGTTTGGAGACTTCACATGGGGTCGTGTGCCAGAGATAGAAACACTCGGTCACAGGCTGGGTGAGCATGGAGTGTGGCCGGAGACTGGGGGAAAGGAGTGATTGACTGCTTTTCTTGGGGGGGTTAACTGAGGAGTGGGGCCCCGAGTTCTCAGCTCCTCTGGGGCGGAGACTGGGAGGCCGCCATTTTCACTCTCAGCCTCCAAAGCTGCACGGAAAGCTTGCAGGGAACAAAAGCCCCCAAGAGCAAACCTGAGCAGATTACTTAGCACGGACCCCAGCAAGGGAGGGGCAATTCTGTCTCCAGCAAAGACATTTGAGAATCAACAGGCCCCTCCCCCAGAAGATCAGCAAGAACAGCCAGCTAAGACCAAGTTTACCAATCAATGAGAATGGCAGAACTCCAGCGATAGGGGAATACTGCACATAGAATTCATGGCTTTTTTCCCCATGATTCTTTCATCTTTCAAAGTTAATTTTTTTTTTAACTTTCTTTTACTTTTTTTTTATTTTTATTTTTCCCTTTTTCAACCAACATCTTATCGATCCCTTTTTTAAATATCTTTTTTATTTTTCATTTTTAGAGTCATATTCTATCCCTTCATAGTAGTTAACCTTATTTTTGGTATATATATATAAGTTGTTCTTTCTTTAAAATTTTGGGATACAGTTTCTTCTCACAGACCAAAATATACCCCAAATCTCTAGTGTATGGCTTTGTTCTAGTCTCCTGCCTGATCACATTCTCTCCCTTTTTTTTTTAAATCCTCTTCTTTCTTTTTTCAACCAACTTCTTATCAATTCCTTTTATAAAATCTTTTATAATTTGCATCTTTACAGTCATATTCCATCCCTTCATCGTATTAACCCTTATTTTTGTACATATAAGTTTTTCTTTCTTTAAAATTTTGGGAGGCAGTTTCTTCTAACAAACCAAAATACGCCCAAAATCTAGTGTGTGGCACTGATCTATGCACCAGCCTGATCATATCTGATCATATTGTTTTGTTTTGTTTGTTTTTATCTTTTTCTTTTCTTGTTTTTTTCTTTTTTCTTTCTTTCCCTTTCTTTTCCCCTGCTTTCAGGTCTCTTCTGATTTGTTTAGTGTATATTTTTCTGGGGACATTTTTACCCTGGTAGCATTTTGTTCTCTCATTCATCTGTTCTGCTCTGGACAAAATGACAAGATGGAAAAAAATCACCTCAAAAAAAGAACAAGAGGCAGTACCGACTGCGAGGGACCTAATAAATATGGACATTAGTAAGATGTCGGAACTAGAGTTCAGAATGATGATTTTAAAGATACTAGCTGGGCTTGAAAAAAGCATGGAAGTTATTAGAGAAACCCTTTCTGGAGAAATAAAAGAACTAAAATCTAACCAAGTTGAAGTCAAAAAAGCTATTAATGAGGTGCAATAAAAAATGGGGGCTCTAACTGCTAGGATAAATTAAGCAGAAGAGAGAATTAGTGATATAGAAGACCAAATGATGGAAAATAAAGAAGCTGAGAAAAAGAGAGATCAACAACTACTGGATCACGAGGGCAGAATTCGAGAGATAAGTGATATCATAAGACGAAACAATATTAGAATAATTGGGATCCCAGAAGAAGAAAGAGAGAGAGGGGCAGAAGGTATATTGGAACAAATTATAGCAGGGAACTTCCCTAATTTGGGGAAGGAAACAGGCATCAAAATCCAAGAGGCACAGAAAACCCCCCTCAAAATCAGTAAAAATAGGTCAACACCTGACATCTAATAGTAAAACTTACGAGTCTCAGAGACAAAGAGAAAATCCTGAAAGCAGCTTGGAAGAAGAGATATGTAACCCACAATGGTAGAAACATTAGATTGGCAACAGACCTATCCACAGAGACCTGGCAGGCCAGAGGAATGTTGAAAAAGAAAAGCAAAGCTGGTGGCATCACAATTCTGGACTTCAACTCTATTACATAGCTGTCATCATCAAGACAGTATGGTACTGGCACAAGAACAGACACATAGATCAACGGAACAGAATAGAGAGCCCAGAAATGGACCCTTAACTCTATGGTCAACTCATCTTTGGCAAAGCAGGAAAGAATGTCCAATGGAAAAAAGATAGTCTCTTCAACAGATGGTATTGAGAAAATTGGACAGCCACATGCAGAAGAATGAAACTGGACCCTTTCCTTACACCACACACAAAAATAGACTCCAAATGGTTGAAGACCTCAGTGTGAGACAGGAGTCCATTGAAATCCTAAAGGAAAACACAGGCAGCAACCTCTTCGACCTCAGCCACAGCAACTTCTTCCTAGAAACATCTCAAAAGGTAAAGGAAGCAAGGGCAAAAATGAACTATTGGGACTTCATCAAGATAAAAAGCTTTTGCACAGCAAAAGAAACAGTCAACAAAACCAAAAGACAACCGACAGAATGGGAGAAGATATTTGCAAATGACATATCAGATAAAGGGCTAGTATCCAAAATCTATAAAGAACTTATCAAACTCAACACCCAAAGAACAAAAGATCCAATCGAGAAATGGGCAAAAGACATGAACTGACATTTTTCCAAAGAAGACATCCAAATGGCCAACAGACACATGAAAAAGTGCTCAATATCGCTCAGCATCAGGGAAATCCAAATCAAAACCTCAGTGAGATACCACCTCACACCAGTCAGAATGGCTAAAATTAAGAAGTCAGGAAATGACAGGTGTTGGCGGGGATGTGGAGAAAGGGGAACCCTCCTACACTGTTGGTGGGAATGCAAGCTGGTGCAGCCACTCTGGAAAACAGTATGGAGGTTCCTCAAAATGTTGAAGATAGAGCTACCATATGATCCAGCAATTGCACTCCTGGGTATATACCCCAAAGATACAAAAGTAGGGATCAGAAAGGGTATGTGCACCCCGATGTTTATAGCAGCAATGTCCACAATAGCCAAACTGTGGAAACAGCCAAGATGTCCATCGACAAATGAATGGATAAAGAAGGTCTGAGATATATATATATATATATATATATATACACATACACACACAATGGAATATTATACAGCCATCAAAAGGAATGAAATCTTGCCATTTGCAATGACGTGAATGGAACTGGAGGGTATTATGCTGAGCAAAATAAGTCAATCAGAGAAAGACATGATTCATATGACCTCACTGATACGAGGAATCCTTAATCTCAGGAAACAAACTGAGGGTTGCTGGAGTGGTGGGGGGTGGGAGGGATGGGGTGGCTGGGTGATAGACATTGGGGATGGTATGTGCTATGGTGAGTGTTGTGAATTGTGTAAGACTGTTGAATCATAGACCTGTACCTCTGAAACAAATAATACATTATATGTTAAAAAAAAAAAAAAAAGATAGCAGGAAGGGAAGAATGAAGGGGGGAAGTTGGAGAGGGAGACAAATCATAAGAGACTATGGACTCTGAGAAACAAACTGAGGGTTCTAGAGGGGAGGGTTGTGGGGGGATGGGTTAGCCTGGTGATGGGTATTAAAGAGGGCACATATTCATGGAGCACTGGGTGTTATATGCAAACAATGAATCATGGAACAGTACATCAAAAAATAATGATGTAATGTATGGTGATTAACATAACATAATAATAAAAAAATAATAAAAAAATAAAAAGAATAGACCTTGTTTAAACAGGAGAGAGAAAACTGTGTAGTAGGTAAAATATTTCACTGACCTGACAAATACCAGAAACACCACCCAACTGCATGTATTTTCAACTCATTGTTCAGAACAAACTTTGCTATTATATTTTCCACATGCCAAATTTCCTGAAGTTATTCTAGATTATTCACCAGACATTTTTGGTAAAAGGCTTCAGTAGGTCTCAATAATAAGAAAGCAGGAGAAAGGAAGAGCAGCAATCTTTCTCCAAACTTAATTTTTTGGTGGTTGTTATTTGGTATCTCTACCTTCAGGATATGAGCTTAGTTGCCCTCTCACTGAGTGTCCACAGAACCTAGAACTTACTTCTAACAAACAGAGCATATTGAGAGAACCTTAGCCAAGTGACAAAAGTTAATATTGACATCACCAGTATTAAGTCATGCTGATATTATGTATTTCCTGATATGATATAATGAGAAGGACACTTCACTTCTGTGGTATTCTTCCCCTATATCCATAACCTAAGTGTAATCATGAGTAAATAAGTATCAGACCAAGCAAATTCAAGGGACACTCTACAAAATACCTGACCATTAATCTTCAACAATATTGAAACTATAAAAGACATAAAAGACTGATAAATTGTCACCAAGTGGAGCAGATAAGGAGACATGCACACTAAATACAATGCGATATACAAGTTTGGATTCTGGAAAAGAAGAAAAGCATCAGTGGACAACTGGGAGAAACCTGAATAGAATTTGTAGCTTCATTAATAGTCTGATACTCATGTCAATGTCTTAGTTTTGATAAATGTACCATGGCTATGTAAAATGTTAACAAAACAGCTGGATGAAGGGTGTGAGACCACTCTATCCTATTTTTGCAATTTTTTTCCCAAACATCTAAAAATATTTCACAATAAAATGTTAAAAACATTGCAATGCCAGAAAGTGAAGAATTGATCATCAAAAACAAAAGAATGAGGGTATGTGAAAGGATTACTGTATACACACACACACACATATACACATATACACACACACACTTCACAGAACCCTCCCACCCTTATTCTTTTTCTTTTCTTCAGATGTCTTACCTACATTAATGAGATGCTGCCATCCATAAAATAGGCAGGACTATTATTATAAAATGTATAATAAAGCTTTATTTTATATTTGATACAAACTGGAATATGGTGACAAGACATACAAACTAAACTTTGGAGTCAAACAAGTTGCTTAGCTTCTATCCAGAGAACAAAATAGAGAATTAAATAGTATAATGTATGAAAAGTGTTGTATAGCATCTAGGGCAGAATAGATCCTCAAACATATATTAATTTCAGTGGCTAAGGTGCATCACATGGTTACTACATTTCAAGCCATATGGGAAGTGACATGCATTATATTCTCGGTTAAGCAGAAAAACCCTGTTGGTAGAAATTGGTATTATCCTCAGTATCCAGTAGGAAACCAAGATTCTCAGTGGTATCTTTTTTTTTTTTTAAGATTTTATTTATTTGACAGAGAGAGACACAGCGAGAGAGGGAACACAAGCAGGGGGAGTGGGAGAGGGAGAAGCAGGCTTCCTGCTGACCAGGGAGCCTGATGTGGGGCTCGATCCCAGGATGCTGGGATCATGCCTGAGCCGAAGGCAGATGCTTAACGACTGAGCAACCCAGGCGCCCCCTCAGTGGTATCTTACTTTTAAAGTCACACAGCAGGAAAACAGCAGAACTAGTGACTCTGGGAGCAGAATTGTAATCACAATACTGTATTGTGGTCCATATACTATTACCACTGTCTCTCTCTTTCATTTCTCTCTGATGCAAGGTGGACTGGCTCTGACCTGAATCTGCTCCAAATAGTACTGTGTCATGACAAGGAGATTCTGGTATATGATTACAAAGTTGTCCACTCTCTTCTACATACTGTCACTAAACAACTATTCTCTGCCCTTTTGCTTGTACCCACTTTAAATGACCAGAAAGATCTTTCTCTCCTATTCTCTAGTTCTTCCATTGTCGTCTCCTTGGCCCCTTTAACAAGAGTCACCCCTCTGGCTTTATTTCATCATTTGGTTATTCCTCTCTCCTAATTGCTTCCCTCCCCAACAGCTGTCAATTTCAAGCTATAGCAATGCAGAAGAAAAGCCTTGTTCTAGTGAAAGATTCACTGGCATCTTCATTTAGATTCAAGAAGAAAGAACTTGATTTCTAAATTCATAATACACAATGCCCCCAAATCTGAAACAAAGTTTTGAAAAATTATGAGGTTACAATGGCCAAAGCAGTGATCACAGTTAATGAAATACAAAGGTAGTAAAATATGCAGCCTATGGCATATTTTAGAATGCAAACAACAGGATAGATTAAAGTGCAGTAGAAACATAGAAATACTGTACTACTTATCTTCAGAAATATTTGAATAAAAGTTGCTTAGTGAAAAAAAAAATTCTTCATAACAGAAACATTGAGAATGCTACCCAAGTAAGCTGTCTCAACTCTACTGAATTTTCAAAAGTAAATACCAAGTAAGCAATAAAATAGAGGAGCAGCCCTGGTATACAGTGTAACATCATGCTCTTTTCAAAAGGTATTTCTTATACTTTCAAGTTACAAATGGCACAGAAATGATCAGCAGCATTCTGGGTAGACTGAGCATGAAAAAAAACCTTAAACCATGGGAAATAAGAGGAGGGGGCCACAGAGTTACAGCCCAATCTGGAGAGCTATTCTTCAGTCTATGATTTATTAAGTTCTTATTAGGTATCAGACACTGGTTGCACATACATATCTCATTGAATCCTCACAACATTGTAAGATATGACATTTTAAACACATTGTGCAGATGAAGAAAATGAGGTGCAGACTTAAATAACAAATCCAAGATCAGTATTCATCCAGGGAATTCTATTCATAACCACAATGTAATACAATTTCATACCCACTGTAGTGGCTAAAACTTAAAGAAGGAAAATTCCAAATATTATTGAGGATGTGGGACAACTAGACTTTTTAAGTTGGGTGGTTTCTTATAAGGTAAAATTATATTTCTACTCTAAGCCTTTTATTAGCACTCTTAAATATTTACCTAACAGAAGTGAAACTGTATGTTCACAAAAAATAAATGTGGAAAAATGCTATGATAGCTTTATTTATAGTGTCCAAAACCTGTAAAGAAATTTATATCAATAACATAATTGTTATATAAACTGTAGTACATTTATATCATGAAATATATAGCAGCAAAAAAGAACAAGCAAGCAACAAATTCTATAGTAAGGGTGAGCCTGGGAAAACATTATTCTTGATGAAATATTATGAGCATTGTTATTCCATTTATATGAACTAAGAGAAAGTAATATAAAGTGATAATAATCAGAACAGTTTGCTTGTGGCATAGGGAATGACTAGAAGGGCTTGAGGGAATTTTCAGGGTGATGGATATTTTCTGTATCTTGATTGAGTAGAGGTTATATGTAAAAACATTTATCAAAACTCAGTGAATTGTAAAATTCTTTACTGTGCCTTTCATTGCTTGCAATTTTTTTTCTTTATTGAAAAAGTGATATTAAGTTCTGGGGGTGCAATGTACAACATGGTGAGCATAGTTAACAATACTCTATCATGTATTTGAAAGTTAAGACAGTAGATGTTAAAAGTTCTCAAAAAAGAGTTCTAACTATGTGAGGCAGTGGGTGTGTTAAATTTATTGTGATAATCATTTCACAGTATATACATATGTACAATCATTATATTGTACACATTAACCTTACAGAAGGTTATATGTCAATTATATCAATAAAGCTGGGGGTAAAGAAGAGAAAAAAAAAGTGTTAATGCATTTGAGCAAATTAAGCATCTTGCCTGGCACCTTATGCTCAACAACAGTCAGTTGTTACTATTCTCATCTAACACTTGGTATGTGGGTAGGGTGTGAGTATATGTTAAAGATGTTTAGGTAATTCCTCAAGTGAGCCAAGGATAAAACAAGAAAGGGAAACCAATTTTCCACCAAAATTTCTTGCACCCATTAAGTAATAGGTGGACCATACCCATATACATTTATTCCCCTAAGTCCATTAAAACAAATATTTTATTATTCTTTTCATTGGCAGATGAGGTGTTTCTTTAAATCTGACACTTTTATTCAACAAAAATAAACAAAGTATTTTGAAAATTAATACAAATATTTATATCTTATTTCACTTATTAAGCAATTCTTGTTTCCTGAGAAGCATGATTACGCTCATACTATTCCTATACTAAAAATATGATAAATACCATTAAATCAGAGAACATTATCAGTTAAGGATATCAATATAAAATTCATTTATAAAAGAAGTTTTGAGCTCTATTATTCTCTACATAGTATGTTTGCTACAACTTTAGAAATTGTCACACAACCCCTATGTTTAATAACTGTAAGACATAAATGTTAAAAAAGGAGGGAAGAAAGGAAAGAAGGAAATGAAAACTTTGTGGTTCTACCAAGTTAAAAATTAAGAAACCAATAAATGAGGGGAAAGATATCCTGACCAGAAAAAGACCAGATGAAGTATTCAATCAAACACTTTAAAAAGTTGAGGAAGCACATCACATATAAATTTCTATATTGTTTTATGCCACTTTACTATGTGTACAAATAATTATTTATTGTAAATATTTCAAGGAATATAAAAAATTTAAAGACAAATGTAAACACATCTATATCTATCTATCTATCTATCTATCTATCTATCTATCTATCTATCTATCTATCT
>NW_023270265.1:33434013-33475201 GCF_011800145.1 Mirounga leonina
TCTATCTATCTATCTATCTATCTATCTATCTATCTATCTATCTATCTCATCTCTATTTTTGAGGATGAGATCCCCGTGGGGCACAAGAAAGGTGTTAGATGGAAAAAGTCATCAAGGAAACTAACATTTTGAGGGCTATAATACATATTGGGATCAAGCTAAGACCTGGGTTTAGTGATCCAATTTAAGTATGTGTGAAAAAGTCCAGCCAAGAATTCCCATATAGTGAAAATTCTTCTTGATCATTTAAAAGCCAGAGATGATATATGACCACACATAATGCATGCCACATACCCTAATATAGTTCATATTATTGAAATGTTTATTAACAGTGTACAATTTCCTTATGAATCGGGCCCCAAGGCTTGACTCAGTTGTAATGGGCAAGGTGGAAAGGACAGCCATCTCACAGTGTCAGCCAGCACCAGCTCATTGCCAAGAAGCCAGCCAGCCAAGGTTCAAAGCCATCAGCTTTGACTATGATACAGTCATGCATTAAGCGTCAGCACACACAGAGACCTCATATGTAAGAATCTGCTCTTGAGGAAAGCTCTATGGATTCCCCAGTGAAGTTTATGTCTTTGGATTTGCCCAAATTGACCAAAGTGACATGACAACGTTCAAATTCACACTTTATTATTTAGCACTTCAGGCATTGGATGTGCAGAAAAATCATCAGAAGGGTTTAGCATTATGACTACCTTCCTGATACACTAAACTTACAACCATGATGTTGTGTGGCTACCTTCCTTTTGACCCTAATATCACAGTCAGACAATCTCAAAGAATATGTGAAGAATGATCATAAGAAGCACTACTAAGTTTCAAGAAGAGGCATGGAGTCAGATCTCAGGGATGGGCAAGATGTTGTGAGAAAACTTCCAGGCTTTGAACCTTGGTTGGCTGGCTTTTTGGCAATGAGCTGGTGCTGGCTGACACTGTGAGATGGCTGTCCTTTCCACCTTGCCCATTACAACTGAGTCAAGCCTTGGGGCCCGATTCATAAGGAAATTGTACACTGTTAATAAACATTTCAATAATATGAACTATATTAGGGTATGTGGCATGCATTATGTGTGGTCATATATCATCCAGGGTCAAGCCAAAGGAAGGCCTGCTATCAAGGGAATAGGGACCAGACTGGGCATACATCAACTGAGTCTCTGGACAATAAGCTGCTCTGTGCCCAACTGATGATGGAATAGGCTACAGTTGTGAAAATCCAGCAGGCTCATGTGGAATAGTTGCTTCAGAATCAGTCAGCCTCAAACCCTGGCACTCTGTGAACAATCCTCTAATAAAGAGGAAGTTAAGTTCCCTATGCCAAAGGACAGTGTTTTGATCCACAATTGTGAGAATGGAGTCAAGGATTCAACTTTTGCCATGGAAAATCTCTGAAATGTGATGTTCATTTTATTCTCCCACTGACTGGGGAAAAAAAATGGTGAGAAGTTGATTGATGTCACAAAGGAGCTTTGGAAGTGTAATGAGAATGCAAATTTTTAAAAGATACTCCATGAAGCTTCAGCTGGAATGGTGAGAATTCATGCATAAAATAGATTGATTGAAACTGGCAGAAATTGTGGAGCAAGTGATAGAAAAGCAAACCATGTCCCTTGAATTTCAAATATGTTAGCTTGAAGCAACAGAGATTTTTCAATTTGAATTATCACTCTTTAGTCGTATAAAATAATTATATGTTTTTTTAAATTTTATTATGTTATGTTAGTCACCATACATTACATCATTAGTTTTTGATGTAGTGTTCCATGATTCATTGTTTGCATATAACACCCAGTTCTCCATTCAATATGTGCCCTCTTTAATACCCATCACCAGGCTAACCCATTCCCCCAACCCCCTCCCCTCTAAAACCCTCAGTTTGTTTCTTAGGGTCCATAGTCTCTCATGGTTCATCTTAATACACTGTAATTTAATTCCATTTTTATACAGTTTAACTATGCTGTATAGATATAAATACAGAAATCACTGGTAGCACAGTATTTTTACAGAAAACCTCAGTTCCTAGAAATATTCCATTACTTTAAGACAGTTTCTTCTAATGTTTGTAAGACAAGAGATGGTATTGGCGAGGAAGATCTTTTTATTTGTAAATAATAT
This sequence comes from Mirounga leonina, assembly GCF_011800145.1. Classification (NCBI taxonomy): domain Eukaryota; kingdom Metazoa; phylum Chordata; class Mammalia; order Carnivora; family Phocidae; genus Mirounga; species Mirounga leonina. The sequence goes on from NW_023270265.1 coordinate 33,436,135, forward strand.
AAATAAACCATCCCTCAGCAGTAGGCAAATAACCAAGTATAGTTGACCCCTGAACAGCATGGAGTTTAGAGGAACCAACCCCTGTGCAGTCAAAAATCTGTATACAACTTTTGAGTCTCCCAAAACATAACTACTAAGGCCTACTGTTGACTGGGAGCCTTATCACTAACAAAATAACACATATTTTTTATATGTATTATAGATTGTATTCTTATATTAAACTAAGCTAAAGAAAAAAGTTATTAAGAAAATCATAGAGAAGAGAAAATACATTACAGTACTATAGTGTATTTATAAAATAAAATCCAACACCATTTACTGAAGAAAACATCCTTTCCCAATGCATATTCTTGGTTCCTTTTCATGAATTAATAGACAAATATATGCATTAGTTTATTTCTGGGTTCTCTATTCTATTGATCTATGTGTCCATTTTTGTGCCAACATCATACTGTTTTGATTACTATAGCTTTGTGATATAGTTTGAAATCAGGAAGTATAATGCTTCCATCTTTGTTCTTCTTTCTCAAGATTGCTTTGGCTATTTGGGGCCATTTGTAGGCCCATTTAAATTTTAGTAATATTTTTATTATGTCTGTGAAAATGCCATTGGAATTTTTATAGTATTTGTATTGAATCTATAGATATCTTTGGGTAGTATGGACATTTTAACAATAATAATTCTTCCAATTCACAAACATGGCATGCTTTTTCATTTATTTGTGCCTTCAATTTTTTTAATTTTTTTTTTGATGTAGTGTTCCATGATTCATTGTTTGCATATAACACCCAGTGCTCCATTTGATATGTGCCCTCTTTAATACCCATCACCAGGCTAACCCAGCCCCCCACCCACCTCCCCTCTAGAACCCTCAGTTTGTTTCTCAGAGTCCATAGTTTGAGTATAGTTGACAATGTCAATGTTACATTAGTTTCAGATGTATAACAATGACTCAACAAGTTTATATGTTATGCTATGCTTACCATCAAGGGTAGCTACCATCTGTCACTATACAGCATTATTACAATATCATGGACTATATTCCCTATGCTGTACTTTTTAAACCCATGACTTGTTCATTCTGTAACTGGCAGCCTGTATCTCCCATTCCCCTTCACCCATTTTGCCCATCCCTCTACCCCTGGCAACCACCAGTTTATTCTCTGTATTTATAGGTTTGGTCTGCTTTTTATTTGTTTATTCATTTGTTTTATTTTTTTAAGGTTTCACATATAAGTGAAATCATATAGTATCTGTCTTTCTCTGTATGACTTATTCCTATTAGCCCATTAGGTCTATCCATCTTGTTGCAAATGATAAGATCTCATATTATTTCATGGCTGAATAATATCTTCAAACTATTACAAAATAAAAATAGAGGATGAAAAGCTTCCAAGTGTATTCTATAAGGCTAGCAGTACCCTGATACCAAAACCAGATAGACAACACACACGCATGCATACACACACACAAACACACACACATACACAAAACTATAGCCCAATATCCCTGATGAAGATAGATGCTAAATTCTTTATAAAATATTACAAATCACAGTCAACAATACATGAAAAGGATAATTAATCACGATCAAATGGGATTTATGCCAGGGCTGCAAGGATGGTTTGACATTTATAAATCAATCAATGTGATACACCACATCAACAAAAGATAAAAATCATATAATCATCTCAATAGGTGGAGAAAAACCATTTGATAAAATTCCATATTCATTCATGATAAAAACTCTCAACAAAGTGGGTTTAGAGGAAACAACTTCAACATTATAGATTTTATTTATTTATTCATGATAGACAGAGAGAGAGAGAGAGAGGGAGAAGCACGCTCCCAAGGAGCAGGGAGCCTGATGCGGGACTCGATCCCAGGACCCTGGGATCATGACTTGAGCCAAAGGCAGATGCTTAACCATCTGAGCCACCCAGGCACCCAACAACTTCAACATTATAAAGTCCATGTATGAAAAACCCACAGCTCACATATTCAGTGGTGAACAACAGAGCTTTTCTTTTAATATCAGGAACTAGATAAGTATGTCTAGTACAGCCACTTTTATTCAACCCAGTACTGGAAGTTCTAGCCACAGCAATCAGACAAGAAAAAGAAACAAAATCGTCTGTGTTAGTAAGGAAGAAATTAAGCTGTCAATATTTGCCGATGACACAATACTATAGGTGGGTGGGGGGATGGGGTAACTGGGTGATGAGCATTAAGGAGGGTACTTGATGTAATAAGCCCCGGGTGTCATATGCAACTGATGAATTACTAAACTCTACCTCTGAATAATACATACATATAATAATACAGTATATGTTAATTGATTTGAAATTTAAAAAAAAGGAAACCCTAAAGACCCCACCAAAAATCTATTAGAATAATGAATTCAGTAAAGTTGCAGGGTATAAAATTAATACCCATATATTGTGTGTGTTTCCATATACTAATAACAAAATAGCAGAAAGAGAAATTAGGAAAACAATTCCATTTACAATTGCACTAAAAAGAATAAAATGTCTAGAAATAAATTTAACCAAGGAGATAAAAAAATGTGTACTCTAAAAACTATAAGACATTGATGAAAGAAATCAAAGATGACACAATTGGAAAGATATACCATGCTCATGGATTAGAATAATTAACATTGTTAAAATGTCCATTCTACCCAAAGCAATCTATAGATTCAATGTAATCCCTATTCAAATACCAACATTTTTCACAAAACTAAAATTTGTGTGGAATCACAAAAGACCCTGAATAGCCAAAGCAATCTGAAGAAGAACAAAACTAGAGGTATCACAATCTCAGATTTCAAGATATACTACAAAGCTCTAGTAACCTAAACAGTATGGAACTGTCACAAAAATAGACAGATCAATAGAAAGATAGGAGAGCCCAGAAATAAACCCACACTTACATGGTCAATTAATCTATGACAAAGGAGACAAGACAGTTTCTTAAATAAATGGTTCTGGGAAAACTAGACAGCTACATGCAAAAGAACAAAACTAGACCACTTTTCTTACACACAAAATAAACTCAAAATTGATTAAAGACCTAAATATGAGACCCAAAACCATAAAACTCTAAGAAAAGAACATGGGTAGTAATTTCTTTGACATTGGAGATAGCAACATTTTTCTAGGTAATTCTTTCATCAATTTTCTAGTTTTCAGCATATATATCTTTCACTTCTTAGATTAAATATGTCCCTAAGTATTTCATAAGGTATTATAAGAAGGATTATTTTCTTAATTTTTTTTAGATAGTTCATTGTTAGTGTATGGAAACTCAGTATCCTACTATGTTGCCAACTTGGTGACATCCTTAAAATTATTTCTTCAGAAGTCTACTTTCTTTAACAAATCTCCTACTTAGGACAAATTACGTTATTTTTGTTATTTTCTGGTAGTGTGAACTACAAATGACTGAAATATTCATCTGCATTTCCTTGGAATAAAAATTAATCAGCTTTTGGGCGCCTGGGTGGCTCAGTTGGTTAAGCGACTGCCTTCAGCTCAGGTCAAGATCCTGGAGTCCCAGGATCGAGTCCCGCACTGGGCTCCCTGCTCAGCAGGGAGTCTGCTTCTCCTTCTGACCCTCCCCCCTCTCATGTGCTCTCTCTCTTTCTCATTCTCTCTCTCAAATAAATAAATAAAATCTTTAAAAAAAAATTAATCAGCTTTTGTCAAGGAGCAAAATCTTGTGCTTGAAATTCACTGGACTATGTATCAGTAACTTAAAGACTAGAGCTAGCTTTGGTTTCCTTCACTGCCTTTTTTGTCTCAGTATGCATGTTAGAAAATAAAAGAATGAGAGAGATGTCCCTGGACCCTTCAAAGCTTTAAAGTTCAACTAAACAAATGAAAGCATTCTAATGCAGTGATAAATTAAAAACCAGTCATATTTGGTTTCATTATGTATTTTGAAGGTAATTATAATTTTGTTTTTTATCCATTGCTTTACTCAACAATTTATATTTTGTTTAGGCTACTATCAATTCTGCTTGCATTATTAGATACATATAAAATTAATAGGAGGATCCAGACAAATGCTGGAGGTTAACCTGGAATTAACAATGAATGTGGGCATCTCAGAGGTAATAGCACATTGCATTAAAAATTAGGGCTTTCTTCCAAGACTTTCAAAGCAAATATTACATACCTTTAAAGTCAAAAATCTATACCTCTGAGCCAAAACATGACTATCTACTGAATGTATGACCTAGCATAAATTAAACTCTCATAGCCTAAGTATGGTCACTTAAATCATGGGGAAATGTATAAGTTATATTTTGTAAGTTAATTACAAGCAAAAATTTTAGCATATACCTCTAAATCATAAACTACTTCTAAATGTAGGTATTTGTCAGGTTCTCAGTAACATGATAGTTTTTTTTAAATAATAAAAACATGAACCTTCTATTTTTATCATAAATAATGCAATAAGGGCATTAAACCTCCTATAGACCTTTTCAGGTAGATAAAATCTGAAAAGGGATTTGGATGTTGACCTCATTTATTCTCATAGCATCCTGATGAAATACAATTGGTGGGGATTATTCTTTCCTCCGTTTTCCAGATGAGAAAACTAAGGGACATTGGGGAGGATATGTATTGTAATAAGCACTGGGTGTTATATAAGATTGATGAATCACAGACCTGTACCCCTGGAAACAAATAATACATTATATGTTAATTAACTGAATTTAAATTTAAAAAAAGTAAAAGAATAAGGTTTTCATGTTAAAAAAAAAAAAAAGAAAGAAAGAAAACCAAGGGATAAGTGTAAGGAAACTTGGCCAAGATGTATAACAAGTGAATGTCAAAGCCTTCAGTTGAAACCAACTTTCCAGTCCCTGCTCCAGGACATTATCTGCCAGTATCACGCATCAGAGGAATTTTAATATCAGTGATATTTAGTTGCTCTAATAAAGGGACAGATTATTATAGCCTCAAATATCATTTTATCTTATAAAATTTCCAAACTGTTTATTTTTTAATATTAGCATCTAGTCTTGGCTATGAGGCATGAGAATAGGCCTTTGGTAATATATATCAAAAGCCTAAAAACTTATGCCATTTATCCTAATATTTTGACAAATAGGAATTTATCCTGAAAAAACATTACAAATATAATATTTATGAACATGAAATGCTTATAACAGAGGAAAAAAACCCTAAGATGCTATTGGAAAAATAAATTACGGTACACGGGAATGATGACTACAGCCCTTAAAAATCAAGATCTAGAGTAATATTAAATAACACAAAAAATTGTGTTAAGTGGGAGTGTTAAGTGGGAAACCAGTTTATGAAAGAGTAGACACTATGGAACACCAATTTTATAAAATATGGCTCTAGATAAAAAACATACACATATACATAGAAAAAAACAATGGAAACGTCTACAGAAAAAAGAAACATTATTGGGGATTTGTTCAGTTACATATATATATATATCATATTTTCTACATTTTTCTTCTGTATTTTCCATATTTTCATAATATATCCTCTATCCTTCTTATAATCAGAAAAATTGTTGAGAATATATTCCAAATCTTCCTTTCATGAGTGGGGATAATTATTGGTGTCCTAAATCTATTTTTTGAACTAAATTACAGCACAGTTAGATGCTGTATATCAGTATCTAAATTCAAAGATTTTTTTTAAACACAAAGTAGCCCTAAAAATAGTCAGTCACCTGTATTGGTCCCTTTTCTAGCCACAGATCCTCCCATTAAAACAGTTGCTCCCTCATGAATTTCCTTCCATGCAGCAATGGCATCAGGCTGAAACACTGTTTTATGCACTAAAGTCGGCAGGGGTTTCAACAGATCTTCAACACTCTAGAAGGTCCCTAGCCCATGTGCTCAGTACAGCTCTTTTCTTCATAATCCAAAATTTTCCCCTTCTGATTTCATGTTCACATACTGATTAAACATACCCACTTTCCTCCCTGAACTTTAACCAAAAGTGAAGCTAGCTGGTCTTCAGGTTGTGAAGCTAGATGGTCTTCAGGTTGTGTAATTATGGTTTGTCACATTTCTTATTATTTTATTTATTTTATTTTATTTTATTTTATTTTACTTTAAAGATTTTATTTATTTGACTGAGAGAGAGACAGCGAGAGAGGTAACACAAGCAGGGGGAGTAGAAGAGGGAGAAGCAGGCTTCCTGCAGAGCAGGGAGCCTGATGCGGGGCTCGATCCCAGGACCCTGAGATCATGACCTGAGCTGAAGGCAGACGCTTAACGACTGCGCCACCCAGGCGCCCCAATTTTAATCTTTATATCATCATCAGGGACAGGAGGCCACTTAGAGAGGTAGAAGGGGGCACAGACCGTTCAATGGGAGCTTGTTTCTCAGTTATATGTGGTTGGACTCCTGCTCAGCTCTTGTGGCCCTAAAAAAGCAATTATCCTACAGTATTATTGCATCTGGTTCCCCATAAAAGTTTAATGAACTATATAATTTTTCCTAAATACAGTATCTCAATTTATTGTTATTAACTAACCATGAAATCTGTCCCTTCTCAGTACAGTAAATGCCGTTTCTGATTAAAATCTTCTATTTAATAATTCTATTTGAGAAAGAACAGTTTCCACTCTCCCTACACTCATTGTATATCTGTCACAATCCTACCATTTCCTTCTATTGTGCAAAACAGAAGTAGGAACATGCTGAAATATGAATCCCTCAACAATCACTCCCCCAAATGGTTCCCCTAAATAAGTTTATCCCTCCGCACCACAAATACCACAACTACTTCTTGGCTATTAGAACGTTTGATAATAGTTACGGTTTGAGGCATCTTGAAGAATTTTAAGTTCAGTGAAAACTGAAAAGGACCAGCCTGACGAGAAATCTGGACACTTTTCATGTGGTGATGGATTACAGGATCGATGTAACTTTTTAGTTAAAAATACATCTCGCAGAGGGCGGCGGTGGTGGGAGCCTCGCGGGCGCGGCGCCGTTGCTCGCACTCGGGCGGCGGCGGCGGCGCAGCGCTGAGCGCACATCGCGCCTTCGCAGAAGCAGCGGCCGCAGCGGCCGAGGCGCCCCCGCCGTCCCAGCCCCTGCGCTGCTGCCGCCGCCCTCGCCCCGTCTGCTCTTCTTCCCTTCGCTCGCACCATGGCTGATCGGCTGACCGAACAGCAGACTGCTGAGCTCAAGGAAGCTCTCTCCCCATTTGACGAAGATGGCGATGGAGCCATCGCAACAAAGGAACTTGGAACCGTCACGAGGTCACTGGGTCAGAACCCAACAGAAGCCGAGGTGCAGGATGTGATCAACGAGGTGGATGCTGACGGAAATGGCACCATCGACTTCCCAGAATTTTCGACTAGGATGGCTAGAAAAGTGAAAGACACAGTGAAGAAGAAATCCGCGAGGCCTTCCGAGTCTTCGACAAGGTGGCAACGGTTACGTCAGCGCGGCGGAGCTACGTCACGTCATGGCCAACTTAGGAGCAAAAGTAACAGATGAAGAAGTAGATGAGGTGATCAGAGAAGCAGATACTGATGGAGATGGGCAGGCCAACTATGAAGAATTCGTACGGACGATGACTGCAAAATGAAGGCCTATTTTCAACTCCTTTCCCCCCTTCTGGAAGAATCAAATCGAATCTTTTACTTACCTCTTGCAAAAAAAAAAAAAAAAAAAAAAAAATTATTTTATTTTATTTTATTTTTAAGATTTTATTTATCTGACAGAGAGAGACACAGCGAGAGAGGGAACACAAGCAGGGGGAGTGGGAGAGGGAGAAGCAGGCTGCCCGCCGAGCAGGGAGCCTGATGCGGGGCTCGATCCCAGGACCCTGGGACCATGACCTGAGCCGAAGGCAGACGCTTAACGAATGAGCCACCCAGTTTCTATATAGCAAAACTAAATGTCAAAAGTACCTTCTGTCCACACGCACAAAATCTGCATGTATTGGTTGGTGGTCCTGTCCCCTAAAGATCAAGCTACACATCAGTTTTACGATATAAATACTTGTACTACCTTAATGATAAGGAAGCACCTAATGGACTCCTTGCAGTTCCATTTGCTCATGATCAATACACTGTTTGGGCTGGCCAGTTTTTCATGCATGCAGCTTGACAATTGAGCACAGTCAGGCATTTGTATTAAAAACAAAAAATGAAAAAAAAAAACAAATTTAAAACTTCTTCAAATGGGTTCTAGTTCAATTTGTTAGTATAAATTGTCATAGCTGGTTTACTGAAAACAAAACATTTAAAATTGGTTTACCTCAGGATGCTGTGCAGAAAAATGGGTGAAGGATAAACTGTCTAGACGCAGCCCCACTTAGCAGGATGGCCCTCTCGTACTTCCGGGCACCCCCACCCATGGTGACCATGACACTCATCCTGGTGGCATGCTGTGTGTGTTGGTTTAGCGTTGTCCCATGTTGTCTTAGAGCGAAATGGGTGTCAGGCTGTCACCATTCACACACATTTTTTTTTTTTAAAAAACCTTTACCAAGGGAGCATCTTGGGACTCTCTGTTTTTAAAACCTTCTGAACCATGACTTGGAGCCAGCAGAGTAGGTTGTGGCTGTGGACTTCAGCACAAGCATCAACATTACTGATCAAGAAATTACAATTTACGTCCATTCCAAGTTGTAAATGCTAGTCTTTTTTTTTTTACTCCAATAAAAAAAGACCATTAACTTAAAAAAAAATAAATCTAGCAGAGATAAGATGGCAGTATCAATAGCTGAAGTTTCACTGAGTAAACGTGAAATATTAGACCAATTAAATAAACTATTCTGCCGCAGACAAACAGATCTGCTCATGCACATGACAAACTTGAGACCGATCACAAGTGGACGGAAACAGATACTGACTCCATTTAACACAATGTCTTAAACTCAGAAATCGCAAAACTGAAAATATATCACCTCATTTTTTAGAAATTTTGTGTCAAAATCAGAAAAATGCATTTTCCAGGAAGGGTGGAGAGAATATTTTTAGTTGGGATGAGTTGTTGAATTTCATGGCCTTTATGGTCCATCTCAAATTCTAAAATTAAGAATTTCCCAGTGAAAACTATCCTTGCTTCCTTTCATGAAAACAAAGTGTGTTGGAGCCAAATACAAAAAGAATTTAAAAAATTTAAAAAAAAATCATATGAGATCAATCTTTTGAATTCTTACAGGCTTGGGTGTTGGAAATAATACTCTAAAGAAGTGGAACATTTTTAATCTGCAACTATATCAGAGATCCTGTGTCCAGAATACTCTGTGGTACCAGAATAATATATAGAAGATCAGATTGGGAGTCAGAAGGCTGAATTCATTGTCCATTGAAGAGCTGAATGACATTATAATAAATCATTTTACTTTTCCAAACTTCATCTTCCTTAACATGATTCTCAGGGTAAGGGTACCTGTCAGACTTTCTTCCCAGAATGATAGTCAGTTTCAAAACCATGAGATAGTATAAAAATGCAAGAGAATTTAATTATATGAATCTTCTGAAAATGAAATTAAAAGAACATTTGATCTGTGGCTATTACTAAATTTATTTCCAAAGACCTTCCCCACCTCTCAAAAAGCAAAAAGATCCAGTTTTATCCCAAAAAATTGACATGCAGTTTATACATGCACAATATGCTTGACTCTAGTCGCCATACCTGTAGTTGATATAGATTTGTTTTTATATATTGAATACTCAATGAAAAAGCCACTTTTATTACCTTCTTTGGTGTTTTGTTGGCTTGCATCCTGAAGTTTTCTTTACAACACCTGTAAAAATAATATACCAATTATGAAGCTATCTGGAAGAGAGTGAAGAGAATATACTGTTTTTTTTAAAACCTCTCTCCTGAATAACTGACACTCTAATAAATGGTATGTTAGCACAATAATATTAACAAAACCATTTTTGATAAGAAAAGACAGATTTTCCTAGAAATTATTATTAAAATAATAAATCATTAACATAATAAAAATTATTATTATCAGACACACTGGGTCAAATATTGATCCACAGCTAAAACAGGCTGAGGATCCATTTCCATACATATTTGAGACATAAGGTGGGGCCTAGGTAAGCCTACAGAACACCATGCTCTTCAATAAAAATATGGATTTTCAACTACTGACTCATGCCACAGAACCATAGATTTGTTGGAGAAATTCAAGAAAATATTGGTCTCGTGGATTTTACCCAATCATCCACTTATTTTGTGAAAATGAGTAAAAATTGAAACCCACCACCCAGAATCTGTTACTGATAATCCCAGAGTATACTATAGTTATTTACCTTATTTTGTATGAATAGGAAGACAAGGAATAATGGTGGTTAAGGATAAAAGCACCCTATTTTGAATGTCAAATGTGAAAATCACTGTATGATATTGATCTTTCTAGCTCCTTGACTTTTCTAAAACTCAGTTATTCACTTGAAAATTATTATAGCAAATTATTTCAAGATTATATATGAATTAAATTAATTCACACTACCGTTGTGCCTATTTTAAGCTGTACTCAATGCATACTAGCCACATTATTATTTGCCTATTCTCCTTCAATTATTCATCCATTTCATGAATTTCATGGATTATTTCATTATTTCATTATTTCATTATGAATAATACTTCATATTTTGGGTTATAATCCATACAACTTTATTTTATTGTTCAAATTCTTCCAACGTTGGACTGTAGAAGCTTGTTCACATTTGGCTCTGTGTTCTTTTGACATATTCCCATCCATTGTTTTTCTTTTTGAATAATATATTTTCTTCTGGCACTGTAAGATGTGCCAGCCTTATCTTGGATATACCCTGACACAATCCTAGACTCAGACATTTCTGTAAAGAAACCTGGTTCTTTCTTCATGAAATTGTCTTTGCCTTTTTGTCAAAGATCAGTGGACTCTATCTGTGGCTCTATTTTGGAGTTTTCTTTTCTGTCCCATTGATTGTGTGTCTATTTTGCTTTTTTTTTTTCATTTCTATCACTTTAAAATTAATCATGAAATTGGGTAGTGTCCTCAAACTTTTTATTTTCTAGTATTGTGTTGGCTATTATAAGTCTTTTGTCTTTCCTATAAACATTAGAATCAGTTTGCTTTTATCTACAAAATAGAATGCTGGAATTTTTATTGCCATTATGTAAACTCTGTAGATTAAATTTGGAATAATTATCATCTTAACAATATTGAACATAGATATCATTCCATTTATTTAGATCAACTTTATCAGAATTTTATAGTTTCTGCATGAAGATTCTGTTAGATATAAATCTAATAAAATTCTATATATAAGTACTACTTTATTTTTAGTATTGTTTTAAATGTTATTTCAAATTCCAAATGTTCATTACTCTTATGTAGGGAAGCAGTTGCCTTTTTGTATTAATATAGTGTCCTGTGATTTTGATATACTAAATTGTCCACCATAAGAATGAATTAAAGTAATCAGAAATAGTTATATTTGACAAAATATAAAGACATTTTATACGAGTGATCCAAAGTTCCATTCTAGCTCATCATTTCTCTCATTATATTTCTCTCATTGTACAAAGAAAGGGAAGCAAGTCATCCAAACATCAATGAATGAGAACCTCCCACATACAGGATGTTGTCCTGAAAGTTTTTAAAAAATAAAAACAAAAAAAATGTATCACCTTTATCAATAATTTTATAGTTATCTTTTTAGCTAACATCAACTGCATGCCTACCATGTGTCAGGCATTATGGATAGCACTTTACATGGTACTTCATTCAATTTCCACCACAACTTCACAACATAATGCTTTAGTCAGGATCCTTCAAGTGAAAACAAAAACTGAATTCAACTAAATTATGTGAAATAAAATCATAACAAAGGTAATTAAGAGATTTTATCATTTCAAGGCACTGGAAAGAGTGGGTGAAAATGGATCAGGCATTATATACATAACACCTACTCTTTTTCTTTAACCACTTCTCTATGTTTTGACCATTTCTCTCATGCTAAGAATGGATTCCTCCATATGGCAGGGAAAGTGGATATATATAATTATCAAGGAGAATCACCCTTGCATTTTCAAGCAAGTTTCAAGATAGTGTCTTGATTGACATTGATTGGATCATGTATCTATCTATTAACCAATTACCATAGCCAAGAGAATAAAGCTCCCTTATTGGCCAGTCCAAGTCATATATTTAACCTTTAAGGCCATAAAGTGTAGTCCCATGATTGGCAGCCTCACCAGAAATGAGTAATGGATGGGGAATTTTAAAAATCAAATGCCAGTTATAGGTAGGTATTATTTTATAGGAACATGAAGTTTAGTGTTTATGTAAGTTATTGAAAGTCATCCATGTAAAGTGTCAGAATGCAATTTGATTCTAAATCTGATTGAATTATGTGTCCAAGCTCTAAATACGTAAGTTACATTGCCTCCCTCATTCCTGCTTTAGTAGTGCTCACAACCTACAGGAAAGAAAGAAGGAAAAAGAAAGAACAGGAAAAGACAAAACTAGATAATCAATACAGGAAAATAAGGTGACCCAGAATCTTCTCATCAGTTATGGGAGATGTAATGACAAAATAAGGAAATTTATAAAGAACTTCTTGGAGAAATGAAATTTCAATTTTAAGAAGGATAAAGGATGATGAATGAAAAAAATATGATGCTGTTTTTCTAGCTTCATCTAGAGCTTCATTTCTTGTAAAATAGCATAAAGATTAGAAATTAAAAAAAAAAAAAGTCATTCTAGTCCAGGGTTAGCTGTGGATTCACCATGGACAATCTATTCATTCTGTGAAGCTGTTTTTACTCATCTACTATATGGACGCTTATATCTGCCTATTTCATGAAGTCATGAAATTCAAATTGGGTGACAAATATCAAAGCATATTGAAAATAAAAACTAGTCAAGAAAGAGCATTATTTTCATATTATATGCTTCCTCTTGTGCATAACATTGTAATTTTCTATCAACATTCTTTATAAAATCCTAGAGAAATGAAATCCTTATTACAAAAGCAGTTTTTTAACAGGTAGCTGAAGGGACAGATTTACACCAGCTAATTTATCCCTTAATTAATATTTTATCTTAAATTATTCTTTTAATCTGATGGAGCTGTTTTTGCTAACCATTCCTCTTGTGAATTAAATTCTGTGCCTCAGTATTTTTTTTTTTACTTCACCCAGGTGAAATATTTATTTCTTTATTTATTTCTTTTGTGATCTTCAGTAAACAGGGATATCTTACTTTCTCCACACTGATCATTAAATTCCCCTGAATCTTTTCTTGCATAACTTAAGTCATGCTTTCATTTCTCCTTGTGAGAAATGTCTTTTTTCCCCAAAAAAATAATTCTAATCCTCTTGAGGGACCCTCTTCCTATGCAATTCCAGGTGAGAATGAGGCATTGATTTATGCTATCTTTATCCACAGCCCTAAAGCAAAAAGTGAAATGCCTCATTTTGTGAATAATTGGTTTGTAAAACAAACCCAGAGGCAACAGGAAAGATAATGAAATTTGTGTTTCATTTCATTTATTATGACAGTTGCAAAAGTTCAAGTCCAATTATGCATGTTAATATTGTTAAGTAAAGGTACATAAAGGAAAAAAAATTAAGTCAAAGACTCAAACTCACTAGAGCTCAAAAACCATTAAACTGTGACTAAATAGGGCAGCACGTTTCTCATAATTTGGGGATATATTTTGTCAAAATGTTCTGTGGGTTTTTTTTTTTTCCTTTTTTTCCCCAACAATAGGATAAACAACCAAATGAAAGCATTCTCTCAGGGACCCAAAGTTACTGAGAGCAGCAGGCTGCCCTTTGGCCTCAGAGCATGCTGTTCCTGGACAGGATACCTGGAAATTAGAAATGAAAGAAAATATGTATTTCTTCAGACTCAGTTTCTTTATGTTTGATATAGAGAGAAAAGGGACATTTTGAAAAAGGGATATGGGAAAAATTATAGAATATAATTAGAATGAATGAATAAAGTGAATTAATCAAGACAGATTTAGAAAAATATTACTGAAACACCGTGAAATAAACATACAAAAATAAAAGAAAATTATTAAAATTGGTTATATCTGGGGTAAGAGATTAATGAAATTATATCTGGGGTTCAGTGGAGTGGGAACTTTTCATTGTGGAGCTTTTGGTAATATTGTATTTGTTTTTAACATACACATATTACTTTAGTGATGATATTAACAATGATACCAATAATAAAAAAGCTACAGAGAAGAATTAAAGTTAAGAAGGAATGACACTCAAATCTACAAAATAATGAAATCATCTTTCACAATTATTAGTCTAGTGAAACATAATAATAACTTTGAATTATTTGAATAAACATCAGGTTTATTATCTCATTATTCAGATAAAGAACTTGAGGTTCAAAAACATATGGATCTCTCCCAAAGTTATATGGCAAGATGGGAATAAAGAAACAGAGATCTTGTCTCCTGAGTTACACTCTAGTGCTCTTTCCTGCTTACCAGATTGAAAAAAATATTCTCAAGATGCCAGTTACAAGACCAAGAGAGATTTAGTACAGAGGGAAGGAGTGAAAATACAACTTCAGCTAGAGAAATATCAACCTGAGAGGTGACAGAGTCAAAATCGTTAGCTGATTCAATCAAGTTTTAAATACTAAATGTGAGAGGCACCCGGGTGGCTCAGTAAGTTAAACATCTAACTCCTGGTTTTAGCTCAAGTCATGAATTCAGGGTCGTGAGACCAAGCCCCACATCAGTCTCCACGCTGTGTAAAGATTCTCTCAAGAGAATGCCTAAGATTCTCTCTTTCCCTCTCCCTCTGCCCTTCCCTCCCCAATTAATAAATTGATAAATAGATAAATAATAGAGAGTAATTGTTCCATACAGATTATGAGAAATTACACATAACTGGGCAGAGCCCTGATATTTTAAAAATGTTTTCTCATAAATCAATGCTGACCAAACAAAAACACAAGAACACACACAGAAATGAGTGAAACAGTCTGACATAATAGGGCAGTGCTTTGACTCTAGATTTAGAGACCATCAAAAACAAATACTACATTTCTTCCACTAAAGTAAAATCAGTATAAATGTGTAACCAATTACTGACTAGAACATAACATCTACAAATAGCTGTAGTAGACCCTTAGCAACTCACATCATCCCCCTCCCCCCACCCATTGCTCTTCCAGCCTGCCATGCAGAAGAAGAGTCCTACTTCCATCTTTTCTATTGTTCTAATTGTGGTAAATATTTGAAAGCATGTCCAGCAATAGGAAAATATTGCAACCTAAAGAATTTGGGTGGGGTATAGTCAAGCAGAAGAAAGTGGGATGAACATGAATGAACACCCTGAAATAGGAAGCACAGAGCTCATTGCAGAACAGGAGATGTTCAAGCTGGGTTGGAGCTTGAGGAGACAGAGGAAGGGTGTGGGACTTCAGAGGGTGCCAGGGCCAGCTCCTATAGGACACTCTATGCCATGTTGATAAATTTCACTCTCTATATGTCCCCATGGTTTACTCCCTTACTTCATTCATATTCAACAAGTCAGGTGCACAGAAAGGCTTTCCTTGACCACTACATCCAAATAGGTCCACTCTACACCCTCTCTTTATCCTGTTACTCTTTCCACAGCCCTTTATTATATTTATCTTGTTTTATTGAAATGCTATTTTTCTTCCCCACAGGGTATAGACTCTGAGAAGACAGAGACTGTTTCTGTTTTGTCCACTACTATATCCCCAGTACCTAAAATAATAGCATATAATAAGTGCTCTATAAATGTCTGGGAAATGAATTAATGAATGAACTTACTTTTGCTATTCTAGCTAGGGGAACTGATCAATTCATTCAGCATTTCCATATTCACATATACATACCCCACTGGGCTGTTGTGCAATAAAAGGACATGTATGTTAAGTATTTACTCCAGGGCCTGATGCATATTAAATTCTCTAAAAACAATAGATTATAGAATTGAGAGACATTAAAAAAAAAAAGAGGGGCAAAGAATCAACCAACCTATGCATCCAATCTATTTTTCAGAAACAGCAACTCCATTGCTTTAAATCTGTATCCAAATGGCACAAAAAAAATCTCTATCTTCATCAAGAAAAAAAAAATAACACAAAGAAATAAAAGAAAAAAAAAGACAAAGCAAAGAAAGAAAAGCAAAAGTTTAGTGAGGAATATCATCAGACATTATTATTTTACAGAACCAAGTATGACAGTTCTGCCACAATTTTTGCTTTCCCACAATAGTACATCAGATTCTACATAGGAAGAGTGTGTTTTTTATATGATGCTGTGTTTTAAACACATAGCAACAAAAAACACATAGTCAATGTGAAAATGGAGACTTTTCCCTCAGCTTCAGTATAATACTAGAATCATCATCCAAAAAAAAAAAAAAAAAGAGCAACTCTCACTTTTTGGTTTGCAAAAGGATTTTACTCCTGACTCTGAAAGGTTCGAGTTGAATTTATGGACACTTTTGCTGCATGTTTCTTATCCAAAGCAAAAAAAAAAAAAAAAAAAAAAAAAAGTCAATAATGTAGCACTGATTAACAATGTTCAAGCAGGATGCCCACAGATCAGAGAATCAGAAGCCTGAGGCTTCTAAAATATATTTGGTTTTGAGGTTTATCTATTTTGTTTATAAGAAATGGCCTATTTGTCAAAAAGATTCAAAGTGGTTTTAGGAATACTTGCTTTTGTATCAAGGCTGTGTTTTCTACTATCCCAGGTCTTGTGGGGGAAGCCAGAGCTAACCCTGTTCATCTTATCCAAGTGCACTTGTGGGTATAGAAGTGAGGGGGGCTGGGAATGGAGATTATCCAATTACTATCTCTAAAGTAAAAATTTATGACAGGTAGCAGCTGAAATATCCCATATTTGTATTATCTTCAAATGTACCACAAGTGATAGATAAATCTAAGGCCACTGATTCTCAAATTTCTATGTCCTACAGGATCACTCTCAGAGCTTATCAAAAAAATAAAATAAAAAGTTGGTTTTCAAGTCTAGCCACCCCCAGTCCACCCCAGGTTCTGATTCAGGGTGCCTTGAGTGAGAACAAGGAATCTCAATGTTTAACAATCACCCGAGGTGTGCATCTTATGGTCTGGGGGCCATACTTTCAGTAGTACTAACATAATGATTACTCTCCCCATTTGTTGCTATCTTGTATAGGACTTGTTCATTGACATGTATTTTTTTTTCATTAATCCCCTGTCCCACACTCCAACTCCCTAAATTTGCTCTTAGCCTCTTGTGTGAGGCTGTACTCGTCCCACTGTAAAGGTCACTTTACAAGACTACAAACACCTATAGCTGGCCCTCCCTGGAAATAAGTAATAGTGTCAAGAAAAGCAGCAGATATGGCAGAGATACAGGAAGACCACCATGCCATTTAATGACCACAGGATTTTTGTAAACATTGGCATTATAGCCATTTTTTTTAGTGGTTGAAGAAACTGATCTTCAGAAAAGTCAAGTTATTGGTCAAGTTCACAAGAATAGGGTAGGAAAAGCAGGAAAAGCAAAAATGAGGATGCAAGATTATTATGAACTGGAGGTTGGAGGTTAAATCTCAGTTTGAGGGGGGCACATTATGGATATTAATTATTCCCTGAGGGATTAATGTAGCCCAATAAACTGGCTGTGCTAAATAATATGATAAACTTCCACTTGACTTGAGAAACTTAAAATCAACCTTCTCCTTATGATCATGAAAATAAATGAAAGAAAAATGTAATGCCAGTTTGTAATTTAATCCTGTGAGGTCTGCATGAAGATAGGAATCATGTGTTCTCAGATGAAGAAATGTAGGCCCCTTTGTCCAGGGATCTCATCCATAAAACATGATTGGAATTAAGCACATTAGCATGAACAGAAAATAGCCTTTCATAAATTTCAGCTTTCATTGCTATGTAAATTTAATGCACTTAAATAATAATTTATGAATATTTATGTTTATATTTATCTATTTTATTTTAAATGATTTTGAAGCATATTATTGCATTTTATAATTTTTTTTAAGATTTTATTTATTTATCTGTCAGAGAGAGACAGAGCACAAGCAGGGAGAGAGGCAGGCAGAGGGAGAAGCAGGCTCCCCGCTGAGCAAGGAGCCTGATGTGGGACTCGATCCCAGCACCCTGGGATCATGACCTGAGCCAAAGGCAGACGCTTAACCAACTGAGCCACCCAGGCGTCCCTGCATTTTATTAAACCCAGTAATTGACTGTATGTGGAGCTACAAAATAGAGACCCATCTCTTTTTCAAAGAAGAACTATACTAACAACAAAGTCTCAGAAGGAGAAATTTAAAAAAAAAAAAAACTATGAATAAACTTAAAGAGGTGAAAGACCTGTACTCTGAAAACTATACAATACTGATGAAAGAAATTGAAGACAAATAGAAAGCTATTCCATGTTCATGGATTGGAAGAATTAATATTGTCAAAATGTCCATACTCCCCAAAGCAATCTACATATTCAATGTAATCCCTATCAAAATACCAACATTATTTTTCACAAAACTAGAACAAATAACCTTAAAATCTGTATGGAACACAGAAGACGCTGAATAACCAAAGCAATCCTGAGAAAGAAGAATGAAGCTGGAGGTATCACAATTCCAGATCTCAAGATATATTACAAAGTTGTAGTAATCAAAACAGTATGGTACTGGTGCAAAAATGGCACCAAAATAAACCCATAATTATATGGTCAATTAATCTATGACAAAGGAAGCAAGAATATACAATGGGGAAAAGACAGTTTTTTCAGTAAATGTTGCTAGGAAAACTGAACAACTACATGTAAAAGAATGAAACTGGACCACTCTTTACACCCTACACACAAATAAACTTAAAATGGATTAAAGAACTTAATGTGAGATGTGCAACCATAAAAATCCTAGAAGAAAACACAGGTCATAATTTCTCTGACATTGGCTATACCAACATTTTTCTAGATATACCTCCTGAGGCAAGCTAAACAAAAGCTTTTGTACAGCAAAGGAAACAATCAAAAAAACAAAAAGATGACCTACTGAATGGGAGAAGATATTTGGGCATGATATATCCAAAAAAGGAGCTAATATCTAAAATATAAAGAACTTATACAGCTCAACATCTCCCCCCAAAAATACTCCAATTTAGAAAAATTGGCAGAGGATCTGAATAGATGTTTATCCAAAGGAGATATACATATGGGCAACAGACACATGAAAAGATGCTCATCATCACTCATTGTATGTTAACTATACTAGAATTAAAATAAAAATCTAATTTAAAAAAAAAAACAGAAAAAAGATACTCAACATCACTAATTATCAAGGAAATACAAATTAAAACTATAATGATGTATGACCTCATACCTGTTAGAATGACTAAAAATCAAAAAGACAAGAAACAACAAGTGTTGGTGAAAATGTGGAGAAAAAGGAACCCTCATGCACTGTTAGTAGGAAAGTAAATTGATACAGCCACTGTGGAAAACAGTATAGGATTTCCTCAAAAAATTAAAGATACAAATACCCATATGATCCAATAATTCCACTACTGGGTATTTACCGAGAGAAAATGAAAACATTAACTCAAAAAGATGTATGTACCCCTATGTTTATTGTAGCACTATTCACAATAGCCAAGACATGAAAGCAACCTAAGTGTCCATCAATAGATAAATGCATGACAGAAATGTGGTACACACACACTACAGAATATTACACAGCCATAGAGAAGGATGAAATCATGCCATTTGAGACAACATGGGTGGATCTAGAGAGTATTATGCTAAGTGAAATAAGTCAGACTGAGATAAGAGAAATACCATGATTCCACTCAAAAATGGAATCCTTAAGAAAATGAATAAATGGGGCGCCTGGGTGGCTCAGTCGTTAAGCGTCTGCCTTGGCTCAGGTCATGATCCCAGGGTCCTGGGATCGAGCCTCACATCAGGCTCCTCGCTCCGCGGGAAGCCTGCTTCTCCCTCTCACACTCCCCTTGCTTGTGTTCCTTCTCTCGCTGTCTCTCTCTCTGTCAAATAAATAAATAAAAATCTTTAAAAAAGAAAAGAAAAGAAAAGAAAATGAATAAACAAGAAGTAGAATCAGAACTATAAATACAGAGACAAATGGAGAGTTGCCAGAGGGGAAGGGACCTGGGGATTGGGCAAAATGGGTGAAGGGGAGTGGGGGATACAGGCCTCCAGTTATGGAATGAGTAAATAATGGGAATAAAAAGTAGAGCATAAGAAATATTGTCAATAATCTTGTAATAGTGATGTAATGGGACAGATGGTGGCTACACTTGTGGTGAACATAGCATAATATATAAACTTGTCAAATCACTAAGTTGTACACCTGAAACTAATGTAACATTGTACATCAACTATACTCAAATTAAAAAAAAAAAAAGCAAATGAAAGTTAAGAAAAAGTAACTACTAAAACCCTTCTAAAACAAAACAAAACAAAACAAAAGGAATGATACCAAGCATAAAGTCACCAATATTAGAAGTACCAAGGAATATTCAAATGACTCCACAAAATGCACATTTAAAAATGACTACATATTTGAGCCATATGAAATATAAAACCAACGACTGAAATGTTAACATTTATTCATAATTAGGTTATACTCTAAGCACCAAAAAATTGATAGTTTTATTCTTTTTATCCTCAGTTTAGCACAATCCTCAACATACAGTATATGAACTATAGGTCCATGTTCATGATGACAGAGACATTTCATCCCACATCTTCTGAAGCTATAGACTGTCTCTGGAGAACCCTGGCTAATACACAACCCAATAGGATATCTATCTATCTATCATCTATCAATCATCTACATACATTTACATACATATACATATATTGTGAGACCTTACTACTCTGAAATTTACAGGCCAGGCCAGCAGATTGGAAATTCTGGCAGGAATTCTGTGTTACAGTCCTGAGGCAGAATTCCTTTCCAGAAAATCTTTTTTGCTCTTCAGGCCTTCAGCTGTTTGGGTAAAGCCCATCCAGATTATCAAAGGTCATCTTACCTAAAGCCAACTGATTGTAGATGTTAATGACATCTATAAAATATCTGCATAGCAGTATCTAGAATGTTTGACCAAACAACTGGGCATAATAAATAGTCTAGCCAAGTTGACACATAAAGTTTAACCATTACAGATTTAGAGGTAGAAAAAAGCATCCTGTTCAAAGTTGAGGGTAACAATTTTTTTTTAATATGCCTCATTATTTTTACAATTTAATGAAATAGAAACTTAATTTTTAACCTTCTAGAGCCTAATGTGATATTTCAGATTGGTAAACATTCTTCCTGAACATGGTTGTTCAAAGACTCCGGTTCCTTCCATCTTTTGCCTCCAGTATCCCTTAGAGCTTCATCATCCTCTACATCCAGTCAGCAGGGCACAAAATATAATATTGGATATGAATAGCTACTTCTTCACAACTCTGTCCTAGAAGTTCTATTTCTTCCACTCATATTTCAATGGCAAAAACTAGACCTATGGCCATACTTAGAAGCAAAGGAGCTTGGGCAACCAATTGTCAGCAAAAATTACTTACTCTAAAAAGGGAAAACACACTTTTTTTTTTTTAAGCCATCAAGACACCTATAATGTGAAAGGAATCTCAAGAGGTCATCTAAATAAAGTACTTTAATTGTTTACAAATAAGGTTCTGGGTCAGCATATCACTAAGTATGTAGGTAGGAAGTTTATTTTCAAATACATATTCCTGTGGCTCTTGATTCATATGCCACAACTTAAAAGGCCTGATAGTATCCAGAAATGGGTATTAAAAAAAAAAATTCCCTCAGATCACACCTCTGTGTGATCTAACCAGAACTACTTAATTCAAATCCATTATTTATCTCCAAGTAATGTCACAGTCAGTATAGTTGATAAATGGATACCTACCATGGAACTCAATGATTCCCAAACTTAGTAAGCATGTAAATCCTAGCTCCATTTTAACAATCCCCTCCACCCAGCTAATAATGTTAGCCAAACTTTATTGGGCATTTAAGATGTGCTGAGCGCTGTTTTGGGAGTATTGCATGAATTACCTAATTTTCCCTGCCCAGAAACATCAAAAGTTAACTATTATATCCAGTTTTTACAGATGAGGAACCTGAGACATAGAAAGACTAAATTCTGGAAGTTACACCAGGAGATGAGAGAGATGGGAATTAAACCTCAGCAATGTGACTCTCAATCTTGCATCTTTCTTAGTGCACTATTATCCAGGTGATTCTGATACACCTGGTCTAAAACACATTGAGTTAAGGATAAACAAAGGCCTTTGATTGAAATTGAATAAAGTTTTGTGGAGAATCACTGCAATAAATAGTACTTTTCCTCTCTCACTTAAATCTGCATCTAAATAACTTCCCTGAATTCCAAGTCTGTACATCTAATACTTATTCCAGATGTCTCAAAGGCAATCATAATATTATATCATAAAACAAACTGACCATCTTTTTCTAAAAATTTGGTTCCTTCCTAGTGTTACCAATCTCAACAAATGTTGACATCTCCCTCTTCTCACCCCCATAGTGCAAGCCTATACCTGGAATCATGCTCAACACATTCTTCATCAGCATTCCTCACCATCTCCATACAGCCATAAATCAGTTTTATCATTTTATTTCTAAAATCTCTCTCAAAATCATCTATTCTCCACTTTACCAACTCCCAAGTTCATACCACCATCATATTGCTTTGGCAACTTCAAGAGCCTTCCAAATGGGCTCCAGCCTTTGCACCTTCTAATCTATATATTTTACAGTGGCAAGATTGATCTTTCCAATGTGCAATTGTTGAAGCTCCAAATACTTAACATTTCCTGGAAAACTCTCCACATATCAGTCCTATCTATCTCACGGTCCTCTGCTCAGACCACTCTTCCCATCCTTCCAACTTTCAACCCCTCCTTTTTAGGGTAAGATTTTGCACATATGGGCCTGAAGTTCTCCCTTTAATCCATATTGGATGTTCATTTAACCACTTTAAACCTTATCACCTCATCTATAAAATGGGGACCAAAATCCCACCACTTGTAAGTGACAAGAGATGAAACAAACTTTCAAACTTTTCAGTAAACTTTTTTCCCCTCAATAGTTCTTATAAAATTTTTTTAATTTTATTTTATTATGTTATGTTAATCACCATACATTACATCATTAGTTTTTGATGTAGTGTTCCATGATTCATTGTCTGCGTATAACATTCAGTGCTCCATGAAGAACGTGCCCTCCTTAATACCCATCACCAGGCTAACACATCCCCCCACCCCCCTCCTCTCTAAAACCCTCAGTTTGTTTCTCAGAGTCCATAGTCTCTCATGGTTCATCTCCTCCTCCGATTCCCCCACTTCATTTTTCCCTTCCTACTATCTTCTTTTTTTTTTTTTTTTTTAATATATAAAGACACTGGGGAGGATATGTGCTATGGTGAGCGCTGTGAATTGTGTAAGACTGTTGAATCACAGACCTGTACCTCTGAAACAAATAACTTATAAAATTTTATCCAACATACTAAGATCTATCCATTTTTCTTGTTCCTAAAATTGTGATTGTATTGAATCTCTAGGTTGGAAGAACCTTTAAAAGATTTATTTATCTCAATTCATAAATTTATTAAAATCATACTGCATCTTTATCTGAAGGTAGCTACAGACATTTAAAATTACTTTCAAGTTAAAATACCTCTAGCACATTGCATCTTTGCCAAAGTTTGAACTGCCATAATTTTCAACACTACTGCTTTGTTTCATAATCATTAATGAAATACACATGCCTTCATAGGCTCTGACATGAAAAAAAGGACAATTTCAAATAAACGAGCAAGAAAAAATATTAACTGTTATCTAATTTGAAAGAGCAGAGTGTGACATTGAATAATTTGAAAATGAATTAAACTTTTATATTGGTGTAAAGCTGGAAGTATAGCCAAGTTCTCACTGAGATAAAATTAATGTTAAGTTAATAAACATATTAAAAAACTGGTTTAACAAATTATATAAGATCTGTATCAGTGCACATCCAACTTGGTACAGCAAAAAATTAGAGCATTTGAAGGATATTATAGAACTGTAAAAGTGGAAATGCAGGGAGATTATGGAGATAATAAAAGAGCAGCAAAGACAAGAATAGTGTTATTTATGTTAAGTTTAAATTATTAGAAAAATACATGAGGATGTCAGCTGATGTGTAGATAAACATAACAATTGAAAGAATTGTTGATATGTTTTTTTACACCTTTAAGAAATTAAAATTATTTAAACTCAGTATTCAATAGCTTATTAAACTCCCTTGGAAGAATCTTGGTAATTCTCAGTTTTACTTACTGGAAAGAGTTTTAGGCAGAGTTATAATTTTATGAAGCAATCATTTACATAGATGATAGAGACAAAGACCTAATTATCAATCATCCTTGTACAGTATCATGGCTGAAAGGCTAAGCTTTACACTCAGACACAGGCTTAATCCCTTGCAGACTGTGCAAATTTGACCAATTACACAAACTTTCTAAGCCTCGGTTTCTGCATCTGGAAAATAGGGATAATATTCCCTAGTCATTGGTTTATGTTTTGGGGGGCAGGATCAAATAAAGTAATTATGTAAAGTGGCAGAACTGGGATTCCAACCCAAGCATTCTAACTCCAGAACCCCAACTCTAAAGGACAATGTTATGCCCATCTTTGCACTCTTCCTACAGGATTTGGATGGCCTCAAGTGTGCCCAGATCATCCATCATAAATGCTCAGTAGAGGTAGAAATTATAAATGCAGAATAATAGTTTATTTCCTGTTTTTTGGACATTTAACCCAAATTGATCAGAAAATTAACCATCAGACTTTGGCCTACATCACAAACAAATGTCAGCCACTCAAACAAGCACCTGTATAGGGAATCAATGCAGTTTACCTCAGACAAATTGATCCTTGCCCTATAATGAAGGCTGAGCTTTCAACTCATTTAGTTCTGGGGAGAAATCTGTGGTTTACAAGCCAGTCTCCCTTTTTTTACTAATTGAAAAAAAAAATTGTTTTGCCCCTAAATTAAGTTTGAGTTTTTGAAAAAAAAAAAAAGTATTTCAAATACACTAGAGATTACTATTTTAAAAGTTCCTCAGATAAAACATTTTTTAAGGCAACAAAGTTTTATTTAAAAGTACATAATTTTGGAGCACCTGGGTGGTTCAGTCAATTGAGCAGCTTATTCCTGGTTTTCGCTCAGGTCATGATATCAGGGTCTTGGGATTAAGCCCCACATTGGGCTCTGCACTCAGCGGGGAGCCTGCTTGAGGATTCTCTCTCTCCCTCTCCCTCTGTCCCTCCCCACACTCTCTAAAATAAATAAATGAAATATTTAAAATAAAAGTACATAATGGACCACAGGGCTTGGCACACAAAAGGCCTGGCCTCTTGGCCTGCACTTTAAAAATGAATTTCAGAGAGAGAGGAAGGTGGCAGAGTAGGAGGATCCTGAGCTCACCTCCCACAGACACAGAAACAGCATCTACATGTAACACAACTCACTCTGAACATGACCTGAGACTGACAGACCAGATCTTCCACATGAAAGGCAAAAAGACCACATTGAGAAGGGCAGGAGGGGGAAGAGACATGGCGGGGAACCAAACCCCCAGTGCAGCAGCACCCACAAGCAAGAGGGATATCACAGGCATGAAGGCGCTTCCTGAGAAGAAAGGGGATCAAGCCCCAAATTATGCGACTATGGCCCTGGGGAACTGCACCAGGAATATAGGTCCCCATAATGTCTGGCTTTGAAAACTGGCAGGGTTTGGGATGCCTGGGTGGCTCAGTTGGTTGAGCAGTGGACTCTTGGTTTTGGATCAGGTCACAATCTCAAGGTTTTGAGATAGAGCCCCACGTTGGGCTCCAGGCTCAGTGGAGAGTCTGCTTAAGATTCTCTTTCCTTCTCCCGTCTGCCCCTCTTCTCTCTCTTTCAAAAATAAATAAACCTTTTTAAAAAAAATGAAAATTGGCAGGGTTTAGCTCCAGTTTTGGAAACCAGTGGGGCTTAACTCTGGGAGAGCCAGAGGGCTAAAGGAAATGTAGTCTCTGTTCTTAAAGGGCCAGTGTGCTTTATCACTCAGCCTCAGACCAAAAGCAGCAGTTTTAACAACACCTGGGGTATACATGAAGATTTATTGACCAATTTCAGGAAGTCTGCTGGAGGGACAGAGATCTGTAGGAGTTTTCTCTGGGAATAGAGGTATAATCAGGTGCCATTTTTCTTGCTCTCTTTTAGTCTAGCTAGTAAGACACCGGTGGGAGCCAGTTCTGACACCATCTATGTAGCACTGCATGCCCCACCCTGGGGTTCCTTTGTGGACTTGCCCTGGCAGGCACACCTCCAAAATGGCTCCTGCCTCACCACACCTGTGGGCAGCATCAGTCATGACTGGCATGCCCCCAGAATAACTACTACCTCACCACACCTAGCAAGTAGCCACAGCCAGTACTGGTGCCCCTACAGAATAACTCCTGCCCTGAGAATTAGGGGAGCTAGCTCCACCCACCTATATACCTGCAGCAGTTACAGCTAGCCCTCTTAGTCAGTCATACCAGGGGCAAGCCTGTCCACCAGTGCACCTATAGCAGTCACAGAGTCACTGAAGACTGCTCAGCTAAGGAGCAGCCCCACCCATCAGAATGCTCACATTCTGATGTGGCACAGGAGGGCACACACAGCTCACACAGAGAATGCCACTGGAAAACCTGTTTCTTGTAACCAGAAAGGATTGCACCACCAGGTGCCACAGGAAACCTTCTACATAAGGTCAAGATCAGAGACATAGCTGACCCACCTAACACAGACTACAAACACAGACAGTGAGACAAAATGAGACAGAGGCACATGTTCCAAAACAAAAACAAGGCAACACCCCAGAAAAAGAGCTAAATGAAACAGAGGTAAACAATCTATCTGATAAAGATTTCAAAGTAATGGTCATAAAGATGTTCAACAGACTTGAAAGAAAAGTGAATGAACTCAGTGAGAACTGTAACAAAGCAATAGAAAATATAAAGAACCAGTCATAGCTGAAGAATACAACAACTGAAATGAAAATACACTAAAGAGAATTAATAGATTAGAGGATGCAGGAGAACAGATCAGCCATCTTGAAGACAAAGTAATGGAAATCATAAAAGCAAAAATTTTTTAAAAATAATTTTAAAAGTGAGAATAGGTTAAGAGACTTCTGGGAAACATCAAGTGTATTAACATTCACACTATATGGGTCCCAGAGGGAGAAGAGAGCAAGCAAGGGTCAGAAATTTATTTGAAGAAATAATAGCTGAAAACTTGCCTAACCTTGGGAAGAAAACAGATATAGAGGTCCAGGAAGCACAGAGAGCCCAAACAAGATGAACTCAAGGAGGTCCACACCAGGTGGACACATAATAATTAAGATGGGGAAAATAAAAATAAAAAGAGAATCTTAAGTAACAAGAAAAAAGCAAATAGTTATATACAAGTGGGAAATCCCCATAAGGCTATTAGTTGATTTCAGCAGGAATTTTGCAGGCCTGAAGACAGTGGTATGATATATTCAATTTCCTGAAAGGGGAAAAAACCTGCAACCAAGAATTCTCTACCTGGCAAGATTATCATTAAGAATTGAAGGAGAGATAAAGATAAAACAAGAAGGGAAAGTAAAAATGTAGTGCTTTTAAATGTTTGAACTTAAGTGACTATCAACCTACCATAGGCTGCTCTCTCTCTATATATAGGATGCTATATGTGAACCTTATACGAACTATAAACCAAGGACCTATAATAGATACACAAAAAATAAAGAGAAAGAAATCTAAGTGTAACACTAAAATAAGTAGTCAAATCATAAGGGTCTTAAGAGAACAAGAGGAGAAAAAAAAGACAACTACAAAAACAACCAGAAAACAATTATCAAAATGGTAGTAAGTACACACTTATCAATAATTACTTTTTTATTTTTTTATTTTTCCAATAATTACCTTAAATATAAATGGACTAAACATTCTAAACAAAAGACCTTGGGTGACTAAATAGATTTAAAAAAAATCATCTATATGCTGCCTACAAGAGACTCACTTCAGACCCAGAGAAAGAGATTTTTAGTGAAGGAAAGGAAAAAGATATTCCAAACAAATGGAAGAAAAAAAAGGGGGGGGGGGAGGTAGCAATACTTCTACATACAAAATAGCATATAAAATAGATTTTAAAACAGACTACAAAACAGAAAAAGGGGGAATTACATAATAATGTAATAGTAAAGCACTGATCCAACATGAGGATATAACAATTGTAAAAATCTATGCACCCAACATAGAAGCATTATATAAAGCAAATATTAACAGGCATAAAGGAGAAATGAACAGTAATACAATAGCAGGGGATTTTAATATACCACTTACATCAATGGATATTTCACCCCACAGAATGTTATTAAGAAAACAGTGGCTTTGAATAGCACATTAAACCAGATAAACATATATGTACAGAACATTCCATTCAAGAATAGAATATATATTCTTTTCAAGTGCACATGAAAACATTTTCCAAGACAGATCACATGTGAGGCCACAAAAAAGTCATTAACTTTGAGATGACTGAAATCATATCAAGCATCTTTTCTGAGCACAACACCATAAAACTGGGAACCAATTACAAGAAAGAAATAGAAAAAAAAATACAAACAAGTGAAAGCTATATAACATGTGACTAAACACCAATGGTCAATAAGGAAATCAAAAAGAAAAAAACAAAAAACAAAACAAAACAAAAAAACCTTGAAAGAGATGTAATTGGAAACACAATGGTTCAAAATATTTGGGACACAGCAAAAGCAATTCTATGAAACAAGTGTACAACAATACAGTTCTACATCAAGAAACAGTAAAAATCTTAACAATCTAACCTTATACCTGAAGGAACTAAAAAACCCAAAAACAAAGCCCAAAGTTAGAAAAAATAAAATAAAGATTAAAGCAAAAATAAATGAAATGGAGACTAACAATAGAAAAAAAAATTAATGAAACTAAAAATTGATTCTTTAAAGAACACTGATAAACCTTTAGGCAGACTTATTAAGGAAAAAAGTACTTGAATTCAGAAATTAAAGAAGAAATAACTGACACCACAGAAATACAAAGAATTATTACAAAATTATCTTCTCACAAATTGGACAACCTAGAAGAAATGCATAAATTCATAGAAACACACAATCTTCCAAAACTAAATGAAGAAATAGAAAATCTCAACAGACAGGTTACTAGTAAGGAAAGTCAATCAGTAATTAAAACACTACCAACAAACAAAAGTCCAGGCAGCTTCATAGGCTAATTTTATCCAACATTTAAAGAGAAGTTAATACCTATCCTTCTTTATTTAACTATTCCAAAAAAATAGAAGAGGACAGAATGCTTCCAAAAATTATTCTGTAAGGCCAGGTATTACCCTGATGCCAAAATCAAAGTCACTACAAAAAAGGAAATTATAAGCCAATATCCCTGATGAACATAGATGAGATAGCCCTCAACAAAATATTAGAAAACCAAATTCAGTGATTCATTAAAAGGATTATTCACATATGATAGTGGGATGCAAGGATGATCCATTATTTGCAAATCAATGTCATACCTTAGGGTTAATAAAATGAATGAAAATCATGTGATCATCTCAATATACACAGAAAGAAAAAATTGGCAAAATTCAATATCCATTCATGATAAAAACTCCCAACAAAGTGGGTATAAAGGGAATACATGTCAACATAATAAAGGCTATATATAACAAACCCACAGCTAACATTATACTCAATGGTAAAAAGTTGAAAGCTTTTCCTCTAAACCAAGGATGGCCACTTTCATCACTTTTATTCAACATAGTAGGGAAAATACTAGCCACAGTCATTAGACGAGAAAAAGAAATAAAAGTCATCCAAATTCTTAAGGAAAATTTAAAACTGTTCCTATTTTCAGATGACATATATAAGAAAACACTAAAGACTCCACCAAAAAACTATTAGTACCAAAAAATTCAGTAAAGGTACAGGATACAAAAAAAATCAATATACAGATATCTGCTGCATTTCTGTACATCAATAGTGAACTAGCAGAAAGAGAAGAAAATAATCCCATTTATGATTGTATCAAAGGAATAACATACCAACAAATAAGCTTAACTAAGGTGGTAAAAGACCTGTACTCTGAAAACCATAGACATTGATGAAATAAATTTAAGATGATACAAATACATGGAACTGGATACCTTGCTCGCGGATTGGAAGAACATTGTTAAATATCCATACTATCCAAAGTAATCTACAGATACAATACAATCCTTATCAAAATACCAATAGTATTTTTCACAGAACTAAAACAAATAATCACAGAATTTGTATGGAACTACAGAGACCCTAGATAGCCAAACAATCTTGATAAAAAAAGAACTAATCTGGAAGTATCATCTTCCCAGATTTTAAGATATATTACACACCTATAGCAATCTAAATAGTATGGTACTGGCACAAAAATAGACACAGATCAACAGAACAAAATAGAGAGCCCAGAAATAAACCCATGCTTATATGGTTAATTAATCTACAACAGAGGAGGCAAGAACATGCAATGGAGGAAAAGTCTCTTCAATAAATGGTGTTGGGAAAACTGAATAGCTACATGCAAAAGAATGAACTAACAAATACACAAAAATAAATTCAAAATGGATTAAAGACCTAAAATAGAAGACCTGAAATGATAAAACTCCAAGAAGAAAACATAGGCAGTAATCTTTCGGGCTTCAGCCTTATTTTTTTCTGAATATCTCCCCAGGCAAGGGCAACAAAAGCAAAAATAAACTATTGTGACTACATCAAGCTAAAAAGCATTTTGCCTAAAAAGGCAACTTACCGAATGAGAGGTTATTTGCAAATGATATATCCGATAAAAGGTTGATACTCAAAATATATAGAGAACTCCTAAAATTTGACATCAAAAAAAACATTTTAATCTTATTAAAAATGGGGAGACCTGAATAGACATTTTTCCAAAGATGACATACAGATGGCCAACAGACACATGAAAAGATGCTCAGCATCATTACTCATCAGGGAAATACAAGTCAAAACCACAATGAAATATCTTACATCAGTCAGAATGATTAGCATCAAAAAGATAAGAAATAAGTGTTGGTGAGGATGTGGAGAAAAGAGAAACTTCATGCACAGTTGGTTGAACTGTAAACTGGTGTAGCCACTGTAGAAAAGAGACGGAAGTGCCTCATAAAATTAAAAAAAAAAAAATAGAAATACCATATGATACAGTAATTCCACTTCTGTGTATTTATTTACCCAAAGAAAACAAAAGCACTAATTCAAAAAGATATATGCACACCTGTATTTATTGCAGAATTGTTTACAATAGCCAAAATATGGAAGCAACCTAAATGTCCACTGATAGATGAATGGATAATGAAGATGTGGTATACATATATACAATATTACTCAGACATAAAGAAGCATGAAATCTTGCTGTTTGTGACAACACAGATGGACTTAGGTATTACGCTAGTGAAATAAGTCAGAGAAAGATAAATATCCCATGATTTCAATTTATATGTAGAATCTAAAAAACAAAGGAACAAAGATACGATAAACAAAAAGACTCATAAATATGGAGTAAAAAATTGGTGATTGCCAGAGGGGAGGGAGATGGAGGATTGGCAAAATAGATAAAGGAATTAAGAGGTACAAACTTCCAGTTATAAAAGAAGTAAGTCATGGAGATGAAAAGTACAGCATAGCAAATATAGTCACTAATATTGTAATAATTTTATATGGCAGAGAGTAAGTGCACTTATTGTAGTGAGCATTTGGTAATGCGTATGTCAGATCAGCATGTTATAACCTGAAACTAGTAGGTCAACAATACTTCAATATATATATATAAAATAGTTAATAGGTTTTTGTACATTTTGTTACTGCTGTATTCTTACCTATACTGTTTGTCATATAGGAGACATGCCAAGAATATTTGTAGAATGAGTGGATGTAGAATGAATATATCTGCAAAATGGTGATCTTAATAGTGTCTGCCTCACATACTTGTAATAAGATGATTTACCTAAAGCATTTATTAAGTGCCTAGATTATAATAAGTGTTCTATACATTAGTTATTATTAATAAATGCTTTCAGTAAGAGATCCCAATATACGGTTATAGAAGATTAACAGAAGGGCGCCTGGGTGGCTCAGTTGGTTAAGCGACTGCCTTCGGCTCAGGTCATGATCCTGGAGTCCCTGGATCGAGTCCCGCATCGGGCTCCCTGCTCAGCGGGGAGTCTGCTTCTCCCTCTGACCCTCACCCCTCTCATGCTCTCTCTCTCATTCTTACTCTCAAGTAAATAAATAAAATCTTTAAAAAAAAAAAAAAGAAGATTAACAGAAGATCTAACAAAGAGTTAGATCAAGAAAATATGGCAAGTCACATTCAAGAGTTTATATTTTATTTCATTGGCAGTGGGAGGGTTTTGAGGGGAGTGACACAGTCTATAGTACATCAAAATTATTTGGGCACCAGAGTGCAAAATGATTTCCTGAAATTAGAGCTGAAAAGAATGGCAACTCATTTAATTCCTATGATCATCAATTTCCCTCATTTGTGAAATGGAGATTATAATGTACCACCTACTTCATGATATTGCATGGGAGAAAAATAAAATGGTGCAATT
The DNA here is from genome assembly GCF_011800145.1 of Mirounga leonina. Taxonomy (NCBI): domain Eukaryota; kingdom Metazoa; phylum Chordata; class Mammalia; order Carnivora; family Phocidae; genus Mirounga; species Mirounga leonina. Next base: position 33,468,889 of record NW_023270265.1, read on the forward strand.
ACTTGTGAAGGCAAATGTAATGTGGCATGCAGAAAAATGTACAATATGGTCATCTGTGTGGCCGTGTTCATAGCAGTTGTGACTCAAGGAAATATAGTCTCATTGGTAAGTTAGCTCACCCTTTCCTGCCCTGGACCTCATTTCTAGGAGCCCCCTGGGCAAATAAGGAGAGGGCTAGCACTAATACGGCTATAGACAAATGACCATTTTCCTGAAGAGAAACAAGAAGGAGGTGGAGAAGGATAAAAGATGACTGAAGCTTACATAAGAAAGAAAACTTGCCCCTCGAAGAGAGACTATTTGAAAATGCCCTGCTGGCTTCTAATCACTGACTTCTATACCTGTCGTATCTTCTTAACAAGTTTCTTTGAGCCCATGGGTATTTCAACTTAAAAATAATAAATAAATAAATAAATAAATAAATAAATAAATAAATAAGTCTGAAATGACAGCCTGAGGTAGCCTAAACAGAGGAGAAAATTTAATCTCCATCCTTATTCAATTGAACTAATGGAAAACTGCACCTTTGCCAAACCTATTAGCACTTGCTAATAAAGTTGTTAACAGAGGTTCAATGGCTCCTTTTTTTTTTTTTTTTTAAGGAAAACAACTTGCTGACCTTTTGCTTTTAGGTTGAGTGCTTATTAGCCTTTCAGCTAAACTTCGACCTTTCAAAACTGTGTTTAAAACTATCTAAAAAGGAAAAGAGTTGGGTACAGATCAGCACCGGAAGGAAGGCTAGGTCAATTTATATATGGATGTGTGAGGCTAGGGTGCGTTGAGCAAAGCCAAACCAGCAAGAAAATAAAGCGACTGGGCAAGCAACATCTCAGGAGGAGACTGGCACAACAAAAACAAATGAAAAACAGGCTAGTTATGATAGGAGTCAAATTCATGCAAGCAGTCCAAGCAGGTAACATCTGAAGGACAGTGAGTCCTGTGCTCTCTCAAGGCCAAGAGACAGAACATGAGTACTCATCCCAAGGCACGCATTACTCACCATGCCTTCCACAGATACACTGAATAAGTGTGAGTAAACAAAGCCAAACCATATGTATAAAGTAAGTGCTATTAACTAAGGCAGATGTGATTCCAGTTCTTCCTATAGGAAGCAAGCATGGCATTGAGAGGAAAGTTATAGCCGGGAAATAAGAGAACTGGACTTAAATTTCAATTGAAAGACTTAATAATTTGAACCCTGTGAAAGTTCCTTAGTATCTGAGTGCCTTTATTTTATTTTCATTTCTTTCCTGAATAAGAATACAAAGTCTTTTGTAGAAAATGTGGAAATACAGAAAGTTAATATAGATTTTAAATAGCCATAATGTGACACCCTAGAAATAACAAAGAAGAGGGCTGAAATGCATTTCCTTGAGAGAGGTGCATCACGGACCAGAACCCAGACCTCCGAAGACAGACTGCTTGCCACTCAGTTCTGGAGTCACTCAACTTGAAAGAGTGATGAGAAGGACCTGGGACCTAGACTTTTCAAACACGTTGCCAGGCAGCTGGATGCTGGTACCTGGGGGCTCATGGGGGGAGGGGGTTAGTGTGAGAGGATGGTATGGAAGGCATGGGGGAGCTGTGTGCTGGAAAAACTAAACAGGATTCAGCTGCTGCCACAAGAAGGCCCTGCTGCAGAGGGAAAGCAGCACTTTTGGGATGATGCTTTTAAGGAAGTACGAACAGACAAAATGCAATCCAGAGAAGCACTTCCCCTTTTGACAAACCCCGACATACAGGCATCCCTGGGACTAACTCTATCTCTAATTCTATGGTGTGTTTCCCTAAATTAAAAAATTTCACCATTGTGTGCTTACTCTTAGTCCAACTCAACTTCTGTCACATGTAATTGGGAGAGTTCTAAGACAGAGAAGATCCAGCACTAACACTTAAACTAGGAGAGGTCAGATAGATAGCATTTGGAAGAGGTGGGATCTAAAAGGCATGGAGGCTCCCACAGGTGGACACTGGAGGAGATGGGTTTTGGAAAGAGGAAATAGTCTAAGCCAAAGCACAGCGATCAGGAAGAATAGAATGTGTTTTGGGCAAAGAGGCCAGTTAGGCCAGAGTATAAGAAAGAAAACAGAGATATCAATCTCCTATCTCACTGATATTTGCATGGCTGAGACTTTCTTATCTCTCAGAATTCAGCTCAGATATCATCTTGGCAAAGGGATCTTCTCTGACCACCCTACCTTGTTTTCCTGAATGCACAGCATTTATGCCATATGCCATCATCTTCCTTGTGGGCTCAATGTTTGTCATCTGTATCCCCCACTGGAATGAAAACACTGAGGAAAGTGTCCTTGTCCTTCTTCCTCTCAAGACCCCAGTGCTCACAAAGAAGGCTGTACAACACAGACTCTCAGCAAGCATTTGTGAAGTGAGCAGCTGGTAAGCCTCACAAGAGAAGCTGGAGCCAGATATTGGAGGATGCAGAATTGGAACCTTAGAGGACAGAGCTGGCCATAAATTTTCAAAAATGTGCTGTTAGGAGATTCATCTGGTATGAAGGAGGCAGATACTGCAGGCAGGAACAAAGGGCCGAGAGAGCAGTTTAGAAACCCAATGAAAATATTGAAGCAATAGGTAACATTTATTTGATTGACTGAATGAGCTCAATGAGTGAGTTTCTAAACCTTCCCCTCAGGTGAAAGAAGAATGAAAAATGGTTTGTAACTCTTCCTTTCCTTTTTCTTTCAGAGCTGACTGCTCTGCAGACTTTCATCTTCCTTCAGATAATGTTTTGTAACCATACATGAATAGTGTCTTACACATCAATCTATAACAGCTATTTTCCCCCAGGTAACAGCTTTGAAAAGAGGACAGTGGCTGCTTGATCAGATAATGAAAGCAGAGGGATTCTCGAAGGTCCAGCAGTAGAGCCTGTATTTCATATGCTGTCCCAATCCAGGCACCTCCAAGTTTGAGCCAGATCAGAACAGTTATACCTTCTGCCACACAACCTATTTCTAGTCCAAAATATTCCCTCCTCCCTAGAATGTACATTTACTCTTTTATTGGTTTGTTTGTGTTTTGCATGTTTTCATATTTGACATAAAGGATACCATGTTATATGTGCTATTTGGAAGTTATTGCTTTTATAAAATTTTGTTAAGTTGAAATATGTAGTACTAGCCTATTCATTTTCACTATAGTAGTTTTCCCTTGAGTGTGTATACCACCAATTATTTAGCTATTTCTTGCTGAGGAACACTCTTTTGGGTTTTACATGCAATGCTACATTGGACATTCTTCCAAATGGTTCCTTGCACAAATATGAAATAATTTCCCTAGGATAAATGGACACACACAAACACAAAATTGTTTCAAAGGTATATAATGAATACTCAACTTTACAAAACATTGCCAACTTGCAAAGGATTTTACCAATTCACATTCCCACTAGTAGTCTGTAAGTTACTAATTTTCCCCATGATTGCCAACTGCTTAAAATTTTGCAAATACATTACAGAATGACATTTCACTGTTAATTTATGTAACCCTGAGAGTTTTAGACATGAGCATGCTTTCCTATCTTTACTATTTGTTTCCTCTTTTTTGAATGGCATTTTCATTAAATTGTGCTCCTTTTGTTGACTTGCCTTTTGCGCATTGATTTATAGAAATTCTTTGTAAATTCTTTATATAATTATTTGCTGGTGTCATTCGTAGTAAGTCATTATTCCAAGTCTGATTTCTATTTTGATCAAAATATTTTTTTAATTTTCAAAAAGGTCAAACATGATTTTTTATGGACTATGATTTTTCTGTCTAGTATAAAAAAAAAATGTCTTTTCAAGTCCTGATATATCATAAAGATGGTCTCCTCCACTGTCTTCGTCAAGTTTTAGGGGTTGATTTTCATGTGTAGAACTTTAATCCTCTATAATTTATTTTGCATTTGATTTTTTTCTGCTATTTCTCAGGAACACTGCTCTAAAGTACCTTGCATGTGTCCCTTTCCTTGTCTACATCCTGATTTTTTATAAGACAACTTAGTTCCCACGTCCTTTGTGAGGCTTCCTCTGACTATTCCAGCCCTCACTGACCTTCTCCTCCCTAGATTCCTAAGGCATCTATCATCAGGTTTGGATTTAATTATTGCTTAATTAGAGATAATAAACCTATAAACCTACAGCACCAGAAAGGTAACCCAAATGGGTGAAACTGAATTAAGACAATAGAAAGCAAAGAGACTGGAACAGTTCCTAACAGTCTTCGCCATGTGGAAATGTAGGCCCAGAGTTTCTAATCATTTGAAATGATACAAATATAAATATTGTTTGGAATCTGTATTTCTATTTTAATAATATTATTACATGTTGGAAAGTGATTCATTTTAAAGCAATTTGTTTAAAGCCAAGCAATTTTTCTACACTGAATTCATCTCATTGGCCTTTGGTCTGTCTTTATTTTTGTCCCATCATTTTGTAATTTCTAATCACTACTTGTCTACTAAATAAGAACTGAAACCATTCAAGTAAAGAGATTCCCATTAGTGTCTAGGACAGATCCAATCTCAGCGAAAAGCATGTAACTGATCAGTAAATCCATGCTGGTTGGTGGGAGATCTTATAACCACACCTTTGAACACAAAGCTATCTCCACAGTCCAAATAGAGGAGAGGTTTAAAAGATAATTTCACATGTCAATATGATCAAATACCTTCCCACCCAGTTATATTTCCATCCAGACACATTTATAGAAAACAACAAATAGACAGACACCTCCCCCCCAAAGCCCTGATTATCTCAACACCCAACAGTCCAGGATGCAGTGTGTTCTGACTCTATCATAATGGATTCAATCTCTGTGTTAAAAAGAACAGTTACACATATCTCAGATGTATACCCCCATTGCTTTTTAGGGGGTGAGCACTCAATGCTAAGTCTATCTGAGACATACATACTGCTATTTTATTTCCAGAGCTGGGTCTTTAGTATCTAAGTTATATTTCTCCTTTTATACCTGGTCAAAACATATACAGCTCATTGTCAAGGTGAAATTGACCTGAACTAGGATTTGGGCTTGTCCTGGAATATCCTCAACTAGGGTAATCTCTCTGAACCTCTTTTTCAGAGAGAAAGAATAATCATAATGTCAATTCCAATCTCACAGTATAATATAAAAGTAATAAAATCTACCCATCCAGCTGATCACTCAGAGGATCAAATGAGATTAAGATCAAACCTGTAAAGCTATCTATAAATGTGGGTATAATAAAATTAGTTTGAAGGTATCAGAGTATATGAGAAATGTGTGATGCCACTCAAATATTATATATTATTTTTAGGGCTTGTTTTGTCTGCTATTCATGTGTCTATCAGCACTCCACACTCAGAGAGAAAACGTTCAAAGGAATTTCCTTTTTCAATGACAGCTTGAGTGGTTTCCTCCTTCGAGACTAGAGTTGTCATCTTACCTTGCACAATAGCCACATAAGTGAGGGCTCTGGGGACACTGAGCTGGGCCAAATTATATCCATAGAGAGGCAGCAGATAATCCCCAGTGATGTTCCAAGCAAAGAGGTAAAAATTTCCAAGGTCAATTTTTTAATGTCTCTCTCTCTTCATGTCTATTTATGGCTCCCTCTCTTGTTCTTCTGGATCTCTCTATGGATGATTCTGTGTGTGAATCCTTGAATGTTTTTATTGTGGGCAAGTCTGTGTGCTTAGAACTGTGTCTACACAAGTAAGTGTTATTTGTGTCTGTTTTTACATTAGTCTTTGTGGATTGTGTATCTTTTTTTTAAAAAAAAGATTTTATTTGAGAGAGAGAGAGAGAACACGAGGGAGGGAGGGGCAGAGGGAGAAGCAGACTTCCCACTGAGCAAGGAGCCCAATGCAGGGCTCCATCCCAGGACCCTGAGATTGTGACCTGAGCCAAAGGCAGACACTTAACCAACTGAGCCACCCAGGCACCCATCCTTTGTGTGTTGTGTGAATAGCTGTATCTGCATGTTTGTGTGTTAGTCTGTGCGCTTATACTGTGAATGGGTGTGTAAATGCTATATGCTTGTGCCAGTGAACATTCTAGAATATGACTGTGTGTCATATACCTCAGAAATATCTGGGGATATTTGTGTGTGTCTACAAGCATGTTTGTGTGTCTGCCAATGAAACTATCTTTGAACTACATGTACATGCTGGAGTTTTTGTGTAACCAAGAAGGATTGAGAAATTTCTCCTTTGTCCAGCAATGCTCCTAAACTATCGCTTGTTGTTATCAAACATATTCCTCAGGTAAAGGATCTACACTCTAGGAACTACAAAACACTCATGAAAGAAATTGAAGAAGACACAAAAAG
>NW_023270265.1:33490201-33717539 GCF_011800145.1 Mirounga leonina
GAAGTTTGATCGGGATGGCATTGAAGGTATAGATTGCTCCGGGTAGCATAGACATTTTAACAAAGTTTATTCTTCCGATCCATGAGCATGGAATATATTTCCATCTTTTTGTGTCTTCTTCAATTTCTTTCATGAGTGTTTTGTAGTTCCTAGAGTATAGATCCTTTACCTCTTTGGTTAGGTTTATTCCGAGGTATCTTATGATTTTTGGTGCTATTGTAAATGGAATTGTTTCTTTAATTTCTCTTTCAACAGTTGCGTTGTTAGTGTATAAGAAAGCAACTGATTTCTGTGCATTGATTTTCTATCCTGCCACATTACTGAATTGTTGGATGAGTTCTAGTATTTTGGGGGTGGAGTCTTTCGGGTTTTCCACATAAAGTATCATGTCGTCTGTGAAAAGAGAGAGTTTGACTTCTTCTTTGCCATTTTGAATACCTTTTATTTCTTTTTGTTGTCCGATTGCTGTTGCTAGGACTTCTAGTACTATGTTGAACAACAGTGGTGAGAGTGGGCACCCTTGACGTGTTCCTGATCTTAAGGAAAAGGCTCTCAGCTTTTCCCCATTGAAGATGATATTCGCTGTGGGTTTTTCATAGATGGATTTTATGAGCTTGAGGAATGTTCCCTCTATCCCTATACTCTGGAGAGTTTTAATCAGGAAAGGATGTTGTATTTTGTCAACTTTTTCTGCATCAATTGAGAGGACCATATGGTTCTTCTCCCTCCTCTTATTAATGTGTTCTATCACATTGATTGATTTGCGAATGTTGAACCACCCTTGCATCCCGGGGATAAAACCCACTTGGTCGTGGTGGATGATCCTTTTAATGTATTGTTGGATCCTATTAGCTAGGATTTTGTTGAGGATTTTGGAATCCATATTCATCAGGGATATCAGTCTGAAATTCTCCTTTTTGATGGGGTCTTTGCCTGGTTTGAGGATTAAGGTAATGTTGGCCTCACAGAATGAATTTGGAAGTTTTCCTTCTGTTTCTATTTTTTGAAACAGCTTCAGTAGAATAGGTATTATTTCTTCTTTGAATGTTTGGTAGAATTCCCCAGGGAATACATCAGGCCCTGGACTCTTGTTTTTTAGGAGGTTTTTGATCACTGCTTCAATCTTGTTACTGGTTATTGGCCTATTCAGGTTGTCAATTTCTTCCTGTTTCAGTCTTGGCAGCTTATAGGTTTCCAGGAAGGCCTCCATTTCATCCAGATTGCTCAGTTTATTGGCATATAGTTGTTGATAATAATTTCTAATAATTGTTTCTATTTCCTTGGTGTTGGTCGTGATCTCTCCCCTTTCATTCATAATTTTATTAATTTGGGTCCTTTCTCTTTTCTTTTGGATAAGTCTGGCCAGTGGTTTACCAATCTTATTAATTCTTTCAGAGAACCAGCTTCTAGTTTAGTTGATCTGATCTACTGTGTTTCTGGTTTCTAATTCATTGATTTCTGCTCTAATTTTAATTATCTCTCTTCTAATGTGTGGCTTAGGCGTCGTTTGTTGCTTTTTCTCTAGTTCTTTAAGGTGTAGAGTTAGTTGGTGAATTTGGGATTTTTCTATTTTTTTGAGTGAGGCTTGGATGGCTATGTATTTCCCCCTTAGGACCGCCTTTGCAGTATCCCATAGGTTTTGGACCAATGTGTTTTCGTTCTCATTGATTTCCATAAACTGTTTAAGTTCTTCTTTGATTTCTTGGTTGACCCAAACATTCTTGAGCAGAGTGGTCTTTAGCTTCCAAGTGTTTGAATTTCTGCCAAATTTTTTCTTGTGATTGAGTTCCAGTTTTAGAGCATTGTGGTCTGAGAATATGCAGGGAATAATCTCAATCTTTTGGTATCGGTTGAGACCTGATTTGTGACCCAGTATATGCTCTATTCTGGAGAAAGTTCCATGTGCGCTCGAGAAGAATGAGTATTCTGTTGTTTTAGGGTGGAATGTTCTGTAAATATCTATGAGGTCCATCTGGTCCAATGTATCATTCAAAGCTCTCGTTTCCTTGTTGATTTTCTGCTTAGCTGATCTGTCCATTGCTGAGAGTGGAGTATTGAGGTCTCCCACAATTAATGTATTGTTATCAATATGACTCTTTATTTTGGTTTACAGTTGGCTTATGTAGATGGCTGCTCCCATGTTGGGGGCATAGATGTTTATAATTGTTAGATCTTCTTGTTGGATAGACCCTTTAAGAATGATATAGTGTCCTTCTGTGTCTCTTATTACAGACTTTAGTTTAAAATCTAATTTGTCTGATATAAGAATTGCTACCCCAGCTTTCTTTTGAGGTGCACTGGCATGGAAGATAGATCTCCATCCCTTCACTTTCAGTCTGGATGTATCTTTAGTTTCAAAATGAGTCTCTTGTAGACAGCATATGGATGGGTCCTGTCTTTTTATCCAATCTGCAACCCTGTGCCATTTTATGGGAGTGTTTAGGCCATTCATGTTGAGAGTGATTATTGAAAGATACGAATTAATTGTCATCATGTTGCTTGTGAAGACGTTGTTTTTATAGATTGTCCCTGTAAATTTCTGTTGTAGATCACTCTTGGGGTCTTTCTCCTTTTATAGAACCCCCCTTAATATTTCTTGCAGGGCCGGCTTAGTGGTCACATATTCTTTCAACTTCTGCCGGTCGTGGAAGCTCTGCATCTCTCCATCCATTCTAAATGAAAGCCTTGCCAGATAAAGTATTCTTGGCTGCATGTTCTTCTCATTTAGTACCCTGAATATGTCTTGCCAGCCCTTTCTGGCTTGCCAGGTCTCTGTGGATAGGTCTGATGTTATTCTGATGTTCCTCCCTCTGTACGTAAGGAATCTCTTCCCCCTAACTGCCCTTAAGATGGTTTCCTTGGTTCTAAGATTTGCAAGTTTTACTATTACATGCCGGGGTGTTGGCCTGTTTTCCTTGATCTTAGGAGGAGTCCTCTCTGCCTCTAGGACTCGAATGTTTGTTTCATTCCCCAGATTAGGGAAGTTCTCAGCTACAATTTGCTCAAATACATCTTCTAGCCCTCTCTCTCTCTCCACTCCCTCCGGGATTCCAATTATTCTGACATTGGAACGCCTCATGGTGTCACTTATTTCTCTGATTCTATTTTCATGGATTCTGAGTTGTTTTTCCCTGGCCTCCTCTTTTCCCTTTTTATCTATTATACTGTCTTCCAGATCGCTTATTCTCTCTTCTGTCTCAGTTACCCTAGCTGTTAGATTATCTAGATTGGATTGGATCTCATTGATAGCATTTTTAAGTTCTGCCAATTCCCCTTTTATTTCTGCCCTTAGAGACTCTATGTTGCCATTAATTGATTTCTCCACTCTAGCCATTGTCTTCACAATTGCTAGCCTGAATTCCATCTCCGACATCTTGGTTATATCTGCATCCATTTGTAAATCTGCAGCATAAGTCATAATCTCTGAGTCTTTTCTGTTTTGGGGGCTCCTCCTCCTAGTCATTCTGTTGATGGGTGTTTGAGGGAATATATAGAGTCAAAATTATTGACCAGAACCCAAGCAAGATGCACCTGTTTTCTTGGGACCTTAGGGTTGCTGGCCTCTTGTTTTCCCAGCCTGTCTTCTGCGGGAGGGGCCTCCCGCGCTGTTACTCAGGTAACGCTGTTTGGGCAGAGTTGCCCTGCCCCCCTGTGGCGGGGGATGGGCTCAGTGGGAATCAGTCTTTGGGGCTTTTGTTCTCTGGCGCCTTTCCCTGGCGGCTTTCTGGGTCTTTTCCACGAGTCAGAGCAGAAGAGACCATTTACAACCCTCTGCCTCAGTTTGTTCTTCAGTGAGCTCTCCAGGCCACACCGTCTCCGTTTCTGTCCGTGCTGCTATAAACTGCAGCGTCCTGGGTTGTGTGCCCCTCCACAGCGCTCCCAGTCCTGCCTCCAGGTCAGGTCACGTCTCTGCCCTTTGTGCTTCTAAAACCACCATCTGCTCCCAGTTTGCGCGTGCGCACGCACACGCGCACAGCTCCGCCGCTTGGGATCCTGTCCCGGGGACTGCAGTTTGCGTGCGCGTGACTCCGCTGCTCAGGGTTTCCACCCCAGAGGTTGCAGTTCACCCGCGGGACCCCGGCGCACTGGGTTTCCATCTCGGAGGCTGCAGGTCGCGTGCGCGCGACCGTCGCTCCAGTTTCTGTCCATGAGACTGCGGTTCGTGTGCGCGCGACCCCGCCGGTCTGGTCCTCCACCCCAGGGGCTGCCCTAAAGTCCTTTCCCGAAGCTACCCGTCTGCGAGTCTGTGCCCCGTCCGCAGCGCGTGAGGCTGTAGCTCACCGGCGGTGTAGGATCCCCACAGCCAGGCACCCTCCTGCTACCATTTATCCTCCAATATCTGCCCTCAGAATCACGGCTCTCCGCTTTGTACCTCACAACCAACCGCCTGCGATATTCTGTTTGTAGACATCCAGATCTTCTTACATCTCAGGCTGGTTTTGTGGGTGCTCAGAGTGGTCTGGTAGATATCCAGCTCAATTCCGGGGACCAGTTGAAATAGGGTCCCCTACTCCTCTGCCATCTTTCCCCTTAACTGGAATTTAAATAAAACTTTAATAAAATACATTAATGTGATAGAAAAGTATTAATTTATTCATTTTTCCCTTTTTCCTATCTGTACTGTATTTTTTTTTTTTCTGTTATGGTGATACATGTAAAGTTCAATAAAAGAAAACTCTCTGCCTTATATTTTGGTCATTATTTTCATTGCTCATTTTATGCAATGATAATGAAGTAATTGTCATGTAGAAGAGAGGGCTGCTAAAAAAATGATGCATTCAGATGTCAAACACTAGGTAGACCATCAGGTACTAGGTAGATTGGCAGATGAAATTCACCCATGGCTCTGGGTTCTGCTTCTATTTTCCCAGCTTCTCAAACTCTCACAGAGAAGATATGATTATTCCAAGTTCCTCCCAGGCATACTGAGTGGGGAAAAATTTAACCTATGCCAGCTTGAGGGAATAAGAGTATTACTTAGTAAGAGGCAGCAAGGAATGCATTAGCCTCTATGCACAAAATAGCCATAAATTAAAAGATCCTAAATAGCTTGTGATTGCTTTTCAGCATATTTGTTTGCATTCCCTGAATCCTAATTATACCTCATTAATGTAGGACTCCCTGAGGACCTAGGCAAACTGCAACCCAGTTACTGACAACCCTCTTGCCAGCACGCTGCCCAGCTGTTAGGAAAGACAGCATAATAGCAAGGAGAATAAAAGACAAACCTCAATCAACTCAGGGGATATGTCCCTCAAAAGCTCTGGGCAAGCTTAGTCTTTGCTACTAAAATTCTATTTGAAATGCAAAAGGATGCTTACAACTTAACCCAGCAGTAATTACAATGGTAAAGGGAATACTGGATCTAGTTAATTAGCTATACATGCATAGTGTATGCCATCATATTTTTTTTTCTTTTGCCTGTTTCTTGTTAGAGGGTAGAACAAAGACTTACTTCAAGCATCTTGAGGGATATAGGGTGGGAGGGAGTTACTTTTAGAAAAAAAAAACCTCACTAGCTTGACCAGCCTATGAAAAGAGAAACCAAGTCAAAACATATAAAACTTGGGCACTTATGAAAATATTCAAAGAAAGACCCTTGCCTCCTTGAAGAACTTTAAATCTGAGAACCTGGAGAAATAAATTAGAAGTGGCAAAAGTTAAGAAAAAAAGGAACTAAATTATCTATCAGTCAGGGTGTTTTCAGCGGCAAGTCACAGAAAAGTTCAAACACGGTTGTTTAAACCTAAGGATATTCATCATTTATTTTATTTTTTTTTTAAGATTTTATTTATTTGACAGGGAGATAGAGAGAGCACAAGCAGGGAGAGCAGCAGGCAGAGGGAGAGGGAGAAGCAGGCTCCCTGCCGAACAGAGAGCCCGATGCGGGGCTCGATCCCAGGACCCTGGGATCATGACCTGAGCCGAAGGCAGACGCTTAACGACTGAGCCACCCAGGCGCCCCGGATATTCATCATTTATATACAGTCATTTGGAAGAAAGTAGTTCCAAAGTGAGTGCAGTACCTCAATGATGTAATCCTCACCCACAATCTTCTACCTTGTTGGTTTCTTCCTTCCTTCCCAAGATGGCACTTCACACAATGCCAAAGATATTCAAAGCAAAAAGGAGGGGAAAGAACATCTAAGAGTTCTTCCTTCATATTTGTCTTCTATCAGAAATTACAGAATTTCCCAGAACCCTCCTAACAGAGATCTCTTCATTTCTCTTTGCCTGGAATTGGGTCACTTGGACATTTCTAAATACAAGGGAAGATTTCAAAGTTGGTATCTGGTAGAATATAACAGAATTATAACTATATCCCCTTTAAAAAGCCATAGTTGGTTAGCAAGTAAATTGGGAAAAGAGCAAAGAATGACTATTGGTTAACAAATTATCCATGATTCATTTCAAGAGTCTCTCTGGTGGAATCGCTATGATGATTAGGTCCCCAGTTCACTCGTAAATTTGAATATAACAACAACAAAAAAGCCATCTAAACAAGCTATTTCCAATGAGTTTTAGAGAACAGTCATCAGCCTGCAAGATGGCCCAGAAAGAAAGAGTATTTTTGATTCACATTACCATATTAAAGGTTTTGTTAATCCTGTAGTTGTAACACAAACTCTTAATCTAATACTTTTCCAATGTATTTATTTATAATTTGTTTACAGAATACATTGTTTTGTGTAACACCCATGGAATGCATTCTGGGCTACATTCCTCTTCCACTTATTAGTTCAGATTGTAGACAGTTTCTGGTTGAGTACTTGGTATTTTCCTAGCAGAGATTGTGTAATATTACTAATTATACCCACTTACTGCTCACCATGTTGCCCATTAAGATTGTTTGAGATATTTTCTTTCTCTCTGAACAAAGCATAAATCAGGAATGAGTAAGCTATCATAAAACTCACATTTAATAAAGATCTAACAGAAAAATGAATATAACCATGCAAACAGAAAACAGAATATAAGGCTACTGGCATCTACAATTATAATGTAGAACTAGTAAATATCATTTAATGGAAAATACTATTTTCTGAGACTTGGAGATTACAAAAAGTGGAGACAGCCAATTTATCTGTCAATTTCAGTGAATAGTTTCATATGACTTTATTCTTGCCTCAAGTATCTACTCTGCAAATAGTTTAAAACAAAGAAAAAAATGTCATAGAAATAGGGAAGTTGTGGAATTGCAATCTCTCTCTCCTTATACTTTTCCCAACCTTCACTGTTCACTATTCTAGACTTGTCAATCCCTAGGTAAACCAGAGTCTGGAAGGTATGGACGGAAGTCTCATGTTCTCCTAGGTTTCAGTAATACCAATCCCAGCCTTCATGACCTGCAGGCTGATAGCCAACACGAAGTAAATTCTCACCTGAATATACAAACTTCATTTTCCAAAAAAGATTTCACACTACTATCATTTGCTGGCTTAGGGGAGAGCAAGATCAAAATTTGCAAACCAGTCATATCTTTACAAAACCTTCAAGGTTCCAATAAAACCCATGTAGAGAGCCTCACTACTAATCCAATGTCTCTGGAGAGGACAACCTAGGTATTGTTTAAACTAACCATTTGAAGGACATTCCAGCACACTCTGGGACCAGAGTTCTTCGTGACTCAATTTTTTTTTTCCCTGCAAATACACAAATCCAATTCTCCTTCTTTAGCTGTCAAGAAGACCTAGCAACATTTTACTACATTCATTACAGCAACTAGGATGGAAGGTAAGACTTTAGGGTTTTCATGCTATGAATATAAACACACGGACACACACACACGGACACACACACACCTGGTTCCTCTAGAAACTTCTTCATTCCAGAAGTCCCTCAACTAAGGATTAATTCTGATTAATCTAGAAATTAGCAGAAATCCTCTCTCCTTTATTTTCCATAGTTGTCTTCCTCAGCTTTGTATTGGGCTATGTGGGCCCACTGGAGAACACTCACATGGCTAGAGCCCTAGAGCTAATATACACTTGTCAGAAAGGAAAATAAAGGTGAGGATTAGAGAAACCAGTTCTCAATGCCCACTGGATGAAACTTCCTGATTAACACTGCCTTCCCCAGAGATTCCACCAGTCAGATCCATTGGTCCATAGGTCACCAAACACAGCATTTGACTATTCCCCTGACTTAGAGTTCCTCCTGTATTCCCTTCTCACAAAGTGCTGCCTAAACCCAAGTAAAGCCTATTAGGACCCTACAGCCCTGGGCTTTGAGATGAATGCCTCCAAAGATCATATATACTCTTAAATGCTTCAGAGAAAAATAAGACTTGGCATTGGCCTTAGTAAGAGGCAGAATTGGGATTCTAACCCAGGCAGTCTGAGCTCAATGTCCACACCCTTAGCTACCTCACCACCATAGCTTTCAGAGAGCACACTGTCTAGTAAAAATCAAACCCACTCACACAATTTCCCCTTTTCAGATTTGTCCCTGAGAGGTTGGTAAGGGGAAGGCAGGGGCACTAAGATGGCAGGGGTGGGGTGTGGTATGCAATTGATACAATCTGGCTGCCTCACGTTAGTGTTTCCACCAAAGAGAAATCTTAACTGGCAGTTAAAACCCCCTATTTGGGGCATGCCTTAGGAAGGGAATTACTATAAAGTTAAATTCAAAGTCCAGTAAAATGCAACTTAAAAGTTTCACCACAGTGAAAAGTCATAGTTTTGTCTTCACTGCTCTATGTTCACAGAACAAACACATCAAGCAAAAAGCTCTTCTTGCTTTTGACCTAAAGAACTACAGATTCTACATAACAGCCAGTTATTTTCTGGAAATCAGAAATAGCTCCTGATAAAAAAAAAATAGCCTCTTCCTCATGAAGGTACTGGAAAATAACTCAGGATCAGAACATATTTTAGTCATATCTGTGGTGTCCACTTTCACCTGTTCATAGTTTCTAGTGATATGAATTTCCATGTCTCTGATTAAAAACAGCTATAGGTAAGATTTTAAGTTTCCTCAAAATGTCACCAGGGCTTTGGTACTGCCATTGTTAATTTAACCGTATCATAGGTCATTGACCTGGCAGTGAATTCTTTAAAAATTTTGTAATTCCTCCTTATCTCTTGGCGTCACTTCGTTTTATCTTCACAAACCTCTTAACATATCTAATAATTAGGGGTTTTTTAGTAAATAAAGTGCTCCAAATTTATTTAATGACAATTAAATTTATTAATGACACTATTTTAGATAAAATAGATCCTCTCAAGGCTATATTATATAAAGACTCTTTAGGCTTAGTTTCACCATTTTCTTGTACATTTTTTTATTATTCAAATTCATACCAACTATGAAAGAACTTCAGTTCTCCCTCACTGCTGG
Organism: Mirounga leonina; assembly: GCF_011800145.1. Lineage (NCBI taxonomy): Eukaryota > Metazoa > Chordata > Mammalia > Carnivora > Phocidae > Mirounga > Mirounga leonina. The sequence goes on from NW_023270265.1 coordinate 33,499,541, forward strand.
AGACTTTCATAGCATATTATATATTCTTTTCTTATTTATAATTTGCCTCACTGTAGTTTTATTTTTTTTTAGTTTTATCTTCTCTACTAGAGAAAATGCACCCTTTTTGAACATAAAATTTGACAAGTATTTATCTTCTTAGTTTCCACCATGTCTAGAGCAGAGTCTGACAAATAGAACTAATGTATCTATTCTGGCTCAAGCATAATTTGTAAATGCAATAATTTAATAGTCAATATCATGGGGGTTAGTGATCAATCACCATCTAAACAACTTCAAACCATAGAAAAGTAATGTAGCTTAGTAAATAAAATTTAAATTCTACTGGTAGCCTGAGGTTTGGGTTTCTGCCTACTTACAGTGAGAGCTTAGCTGGGTGGTTTAACACACCATGTCTTAGTATCTTCTATAAAATGAGACTAGGAACAGGACCTGATAAATTTTTCCCCCCATGATTCACAATGAAAAAGAGATGGTCATAAACTGCATATTGTCTAAGAGAAAATATATTATTGTTCTTTTCAATGGGAAGGAAAGTAAATAAAGCCAGTGCTTTCTATATAATCAGGAAAGTAAAACTAGACCTGAGTTTTGCTCAAGTGTTTGCCCCAAGGCTGAAGAGGTTCTATACTTGGCTATGGGTTAGCATAGAAGAGCAGAAGAAACAAGAACAGTGACAATGATATAACCCAGAAACCAAGACCTTTCTACTTTTCAACTCTTCTGAATTTCTAGAGATGCTGCGGGGGGATGAGGAGGGCGGGCATGGGAGAGAGAATGAGAGAATAAAATAAGGAGGAAGGGAGAAAAAAGTAAGCCTCTGAAAGAAGTAGGGGATAATGAATAATTATTTCAAATAATAGAAAATTGGGAATAAAACAGCTTTAAACTAAAACCCAAAATGAACTGTAATTTATTTCAGGGTCTGCCACTGACTTACCTGAACAATTTTCCCTAAGACACACCTTGTCCCTTAGATTTCATCAGTTAGATCAGATCTTTTATAGCCTTTTCTAGCTCTAATGCCATAGGACTTTGATGCTAATATTTGATCCCATGAAAATCTAGAAACAATGATGTGTGAATAGAAATAACATGTTTTCCCAGGTCTTCTAATTACAAAATCATGGCCCCAGATTTTTCCCAAAGTCATGTTAAAGTCTGCTATGAAGTACTAAGCTCAGATATGAGACCTCTTAAGAAGGAAGAGGGGGGCAGGTAGAAAGGAGTGGGGGAAAGAAAGAAAGAAGCACAGGAGGGAGAGGGGAAGGGAACAAGGCAAGGAGGAGGGAGGGCAACTGAAAAATTGGGTAGTTAACAGAAGTCATCATGGAATAGGTTCTTTAAAAATAATTATATCCAATTTTCCTTTCTATCCAAGACTGCTGAACTACATGGGGGAAAAGAAGATTCAGACACACATACACACATATATATACATATCCATATATAGGTATATAGATACTATATATAATATATTATATATAGTCACTCTTTAGTATTTCTGGAAAGTGAGCATCAGAAAAACCTATTATGTAGGCAAGGACTAGGATTCCAAGTCATTCATTACAACTACCACCCACCATCTCCAGGTTTCTCCCGTCTTTGGGAGATACTGAGGATAAAATAAGCAAACCTAATTTGATTAAAAAAAAAAATCATACACTACACACACACACACACACACACACATATGTCCTGATTTTCAAGAAGAGGAAAAATAAGTCCATTCCAATTGCTGAGTCTGATGAAATTCAAACAAAACATAAGGTTTGTTTGGACAAACATCAGTGACAAGACAAGGGCTCTTATCTCGATAGATTCACACTTCATTAAAACTCTTATCAATGTGACAATCTTTAAAGGTGTTTCTACACTTCACTTCAAGTTTCCTTACTTAACCATGTCTGGTAGAATACATTTTCAGCAACTTAAAAATACAAAAGGAGCTTTTTATCATAATGAGATATAAAATCTAAATAGTCATTATGTCAGGAAAAGAAAGATTCAAAACAGAACACTCAGACAATAATTCAGCAAGAAGCACCCAAAATAAAGTTCTACAAAAATATGCACACCTTTTGATCAGTGATTCAAATTAATGATTTTATCCTAAGAAAAATATTAGGTAAGAGTCAATGATATAAAATTTCTCATTACAGCTTAACTTCAAACAGTAAATTATAGAACCTACAAACCCAAGAGTATAATATTAGTTTTGGTGTATTAATTTTTTTTTTCAAAATTGCATAAAATGGGATTTAGTGACACTATAAAATGGCTATGGTATTTTGGTAAGTTGGGGGTTGGGAAGAAGATATAAAATAGTATGGTATCATGGCTTTTTTTGTTAAAATATGCATTGATTAATTAGGCACAATCACAAAGCTCATGGGCTCTTTTAAGTTGTATCTGATTAATTTAGCTGTGGGGATTTTCTCTGTACTCAAGTAGGGATGGTGTTTTGTTGACCAAAATCCATAACGTTCACACAATGGAGTAGCATCTGCAGCAATAGGAACTACAGCTGGAACTGGAAATCAAGAGAAGGAAATAAAGTGAGCAAAAGTCTGGGGGGCAGGTGGGGAACACACGTAACAAAGGTCTGTGCAGCCCAGTGAAAAATATCAGAAGAATCAGGAACATAGGAGATGGAAGAACAAATAGGACTCTGCCACCAAGATGGGAGCACCACTTGGAACAGAACCTGGGAGGGGCAGCCTTCTCTCTTCCTCCTTTCTGCATTCTTACTTGCTTATTATGTGCCCCTCTCTGTCATTTACTGTGGAGGACACAGCAGGACAATGAGACACTAGTGTGCCTGTAATAGTGTTTTAAAATAATGTGTGGAGGTGGTATATGGGGTGAGGAGTGTCAAGGAATATTCATTTGAAACAAGAGAAATAATTAAATGCAGATCTAAGGAATGATGTCTATGTTTACATGACACTTTTGATCTAAATTTATCAAATGGCATTTTATCCTACATTCATCTGGTGGGTTATGTGGAACAGACATCACCATGCCCATTTTACAGATGAAGAAATGCCACTTGTTATCCCCAGTGATTAAAAAAACATACTGGTCATCTTGCACAGCACAGGGAGAAACACCTTCCTGTGAGGTGGCCATAATTAGGAAAGTCCAGATAGATAAAACCATACAGCTAGAATATAAATTCTATGAGGTTAAGAACTGTAACCATCTTGTGAGTTACTGAATCATCGGCACTGAAACAATAAACATTCTATGAATTCAGAATGAAGGAATAAATTGAAGAAAGAATAGGTAAACAAAATTCAGGTGCCTGTGGATATCAACTAGGTGTGGACTCCTACAGATTGTGGTCTGTCCTGTACTCTGACTAGGATGTCCATGAGCAGCTTTAGGCCATGTGGTTTGGGGTCTGCCCACAGAGAGGAGAAGTGGGAGGAGTATTCATTCCCCACCCCACCCCCCACCATAAGAAAAATTTACCTAACACTCACTGTAGGGTACGTACTGCCTGAATGCTTGGTCTTCTGGCCTGGCTCTGGCCCTCTCAAGATTTCCCAGAACAATGGCAAGGGCTTTGTTGCCCCCAACAACCTCCTTTCCATTTAGGCCTCCAGTCAGGAAATGAGAAGTGAATAAGGCTACTCTCCAAACTCAAGAGTACATATGCAGTTTTGTTTTTGTTTTGTTTTCATTAAAAATATTAGAAAAGTTTTTGGAGCTTTGTGACAGTTTAAAAATACTTGCAGATGAACAAGTGAATCTTTCTCCTGGTAACTCAAATAATAAAAGTGTAATTTTTACCTGTGGGAAAAAAAAAATACTTGCAGATGAATCATGTACCCTAGAAATATCAAAACAATTAAGAAAAAGTTGGTATGCTATGAATGCATAAAATATATGTAGACAATAATCTTAACGTTTACTATCCTAAAATACAAATAATAAAAAGTTAAAATTTATCAAAAGTTACTCATACATAAATCATACATGGCACCATTCACAGTCAAGATAAATATAAACAAATGTAAAGATGCAGTATTAAATTACAACTGGATAAGAATAACTGTAGTACATACTGTACTACACAATAATTTTGTAGCCACCTCCTGTTGGTATTGCAGTGAGCTCAAGTGTTGTGAGCAACCAGTTAAAACACCATGTGATACTAATCATCTCCACGTGAGCAGTTTGTTTCTCTAGTAAATTGCTCATAGCAGTAAATAGTGATCTCTCACAGTTCTTGCACATTCTTCATCATGTTTAGTGCAATACCATAAGCCCTGAGCAACACCGTGAGACCCATACAAAGTTCCATTAGAGATTCTGGAAGTGCTCCCAAGAAGCAGAGGAAAGTCATGACATTACAAGAAAAAGTTGAATTGCTTGATATGTACCAGTGATTGACGTCTGCCGCTGAAGCTGCCTGTCATTGCAAGATAAGTGAATCCAGCATAAAGACCACTGGGGCGAAAAAAAGGAGGAAGAAAAGGAAATCTGTGACAATATCACTACAGCTCTATCAGCAGGCATGAAAATATTGCACTTTTTGTGAACCATCTTTTCATCTCCTCTTGAAAATGCAGCTTTTATGTAGGTGGAGCAGTTAATGCCAGCAAAATATGGTTTGATAATTCTACAAGGGGGTCGGACTTAAAAAAAAAAAAAATCAAAATATTGGATGAAGCTCCTGCTGACCGAGAGGTAGAAGACAAGTTCCCAGATGCCATTAAGAAAACCATCATGAGAAAGGATGTCTGCCCAAACAGGTTTTTAATGCAGACAAACTTGTCCTATTCTGGAAAAAAAAAAAAATCCACAAAGAATAATTATAAGTAAGGAAGACAAATAAGCACCAGGATTTAAGCTGAGAAGGGCTAGGCTAACTCTACTAACTCTACTGTTTTGTGCAAAGACAGTCAGGTTTATGATCAGGACTGTCCTCTTTATTTATTTTTTTAATTTTATTATGTTATGTTAGTCACCATACAATACATCATTAGTTTTTGATGTAGTGTTCCACGATCCATTGTTTTCATATAACACCCAGTGCTCCATGCAGTACGTGCCCTCCTTAATACCCATCACTGGGCTAACCAATCCCCCCTCCTCCCTCCCCTCTAAAGCCCTGTTTGTTTCCCAGAGTCCATAGTCTCTCATGTTTCATCTCTCCCTCCAATTCCCCCTTCCCTCATTTTTCCCTTCTTTCTCCTAGTGTCCTCCATGCTATTCCTTATGTTCCACAAATAAGTGAAACCATATGATAATTGACTTTCTCTGCTTGACGTATTTCGCTTAGCATAATCTCCTCCAGTCCCATCCATGTTGATGTAAAAGTTGGGTATTCATCCTTTCTGATGGCTGAGTAATATTCCATTGTATATATGGACCACATCTTCTTTATCCATTCATCTGTTGAAGGGCATTTCAGCTCTTTCCACAGTTTGGCTACTGTGGACATTGCTGCTACGAACATTGGGGTGCATATGGCCCTTCTTTTCACTACATCTGTGTCTTTGGGGTAAATACCCAGGAGTGCAATTGCTGGGTCATAGGGTAGCTCTATTTTTAAATTTTTGAGGAACCTCCACACTGTTTTCCAAAGTGGCTGTACCAACTTGCATTCCCACCAACAGTGGAAGAGGGTTCCCCTTTCTCCACATTCCAAAATCCTCAACAAAATCCTAGCTTATAGGATCCAACAATACATTAAAAGGATCATCCACCACGACCAAGTGGGATTTATCCCCGGGATACAAGGGTGGTTCAACATTCGCAAATCAATCAATGTGATAGAACACATTAATAAGAGGAGGGAGAAGAACCATATGGTCCTCTCAATTGATGAAGAAAAAGCATTTGAAAAAATACAAATCCTTTCCTGATTAAAACTCTTCAGAGTATAGGGATAGAGGGAACTTTCATCAAGTTCATAAAATCCATCTATGAAAAACCCACAGCGAATATTATCCTCAATGGGGAAAAGCTGAGAGCCTTTCCCTTAAGATCAGGAACACGTCAAGGGTGCCCACTCTCACCACTCTTGTTCAACATAGTACTAGCAGTCCTAGCCACAGCAATCAGACAACAAAAAGAAATAAAAGGTATTCAAATTGGCAAAGAAGAAGTCAAACTCTCTCTTTTTGCAGATGACATGATACTTTATGTGGAAAACCCAAAAGACTCCACCCCCAAAATACTAGAACTCATACAGCAATTCAGTAATGTGGCAGGATACAAAATCAATGCACAGAAATCAGTTGCTTTCTTATACACTAACAACACAACTGTAGAAAGAGAAATTAGAGAAACGATTCCATTTACAATAGCACCAAAAACCGTAAGATACCTAGGACTGTCCTCTTTAAAAACTGCTGAGCTTTTGAAGGGAAATAAGAAAATACCAACTCCAGACTTCTGGTTGTAAGAAAGCCTGGACAACAAGAACTTTTTTCTGGATTGGCTCCATCAAGGCTTTGTCCCTGAAGTCAGAAAGTACCTTACCAATAGAGGACTGCCTTTTAAAGTTCTTTTGATATTGGACAATATCCCTGGCCACCCCATGAGTTCAACACTAAAGTAGACTATTTGCCCCCAAACACATCTCTAATTCAGCCTCAACTTTAGGTGATTATATTGACCTTTAAGGCTCATTAAACAGAGTACTCTATGGAAAGGACTGTCAATGCCATAGAACAGAACACTGATAGAACATCATGAAAGTCTAGAAGGGTTACACCATTGAAAATGCCATCATTGAAAAAACCATGAATGCCATCAAGCCTGAAACAATAAATCTGCACTGTGTCCAAATGTTGTACTTGACTTCACAGGATTTAGGACAGAGCCACTCAAGAAGATCATGAAATATTGTGGATATGACAAAAAAAGGTGGGGAGTAGAGAGTTTCAAGATATGGGTCTTGGAGAAATTCAAGAGCTAACAGACACCACACCCGAGGGATTAACAGAAGATACCTTGGAGATGAGTGCTTCTGAAAAGTGCCAGACCATCAGGAAGAAGACAAAAAAGCAGTACCAGAAAACAAACTGACATTAGACAATCTGGCAAAAGGATTCCAATTATTCAAGACTTCTTCTGACTTCTTTTATGACATGGACTCTTTCATGTTCTGAGCACTGAAACTATAGAATATGGTGGAGGAAGGATTCATACTAAAAGCCAAAAAGTCAGACAGAAATTATGAAATCTTTCCATAAAGTTTCACTGAGAGTACCTGCCTCTCCTTCGACCTTCACCTTATAGCTTTGGTCACCCCTGAGACAAGACCAACCCTCTTCCTCTGCCTCCCCAACACAAAGACAACAAAGACGAAGACTTTTATGATGATCCACTTTCACTTAATGAACAGTAAATAACCTTCAGTTAATAAATTTATCTGTTCTCCATGTGTGTGAGGGTCTTCATGTGAAAACCCAATAGCTGTACAGCAAGAACTGTTTGTCATGCTGTGTCACTATGATCGTCACCTAAGTATTCATGGTGCAGATCATGTGCAAAAGTTATATAGAAGTGGACAACCTATACTTAAATAGATGTAGAGTGATATTTAATATAAAATTAATGATATGTTAGTTTTCTTACTGTTTTATAACTTTGCTTTCAAAGAATTACATTACTGTATAGTATGCCTCTTTCTCACAAGTGGAGAAACTGCATATTAGCTTATTAACACGTGAGTGTTTTAAGCAGACTCCGTGCCCAGTGTGGAGCTCAACACAGGGCTTGAACTCAAGAACCTGAGATCAACACCTGAGCCAAGATAATGAGTTGGATACTTAACCAACTGAGCCACCCAGGTGCCCCAACAAATAAGGTTTTTTTAAAAAATATATGTAACAATAATTCCAATACTGTATTATGAATATGACTAATACTGTATGCCACAAAAATTTCATAACAATTCATTCATTAGTGTATAGGTTATGTTACCATGAAGCAATTGTGCCGATTACACTAGGCTACTATAAAGCAACCATAATGCTGCCTTGTTATCAATGAATGAATCATTATACCTATAAATATGAATTTCTTTTTTACATTATCTTTTCATTTTTATGTCTAGTGTTAGTAATACATAAGATTTACAGTTGTTTTGTATATGTAAGACAATACTGATGTAGATACTGACAGACAATTCATCTTGTAAGACAATGTAAAGTTGCTGTATCGATAAATACAGTATGGTACCATAAATATATTGTCTTCTGACTTTCTTATTAACGTTCTCTTTCCTTGAGATAAGAATACAGTATATAATACAGGCAATATACAAGATATGTGTTAACTGGCTGTATGTTATCAGTAAGGCTTCTGGTCAACACTAGGCTATTATTAGTTAAGTTTGGGGGGAGTCAAAAGTTTACATGGATTTTCAACTGTACAGGGCATTGGTACCCCTAGTCGCCACATTGCTCAAGAGACAACTGTATTCGTCTTCTCCTCCCCGCTCCCCAACCCAGGAGCACAGTGATAGAGCAGGGAGTCAGGGGAGCATTGACCCTTTCAAAAACAGCTCCTGCTCCCCAAGAACACAAGATTTCTTATTTAAAATGAAAACATTTGCAGGGGAGTGGAAGTAGCTTCTTTCTGCCTTGCTCTCCAAGGCATAATGGACCTCTCACTGCTCCCTAAGAGCTAGAAAAGCATTAAACATGAAGGAAATAGGATCTTTAAAAAGCTCTCCTGTCAAATGTTATTTTACCATTTATTTCTAAATACAGTTTAACCACACCACACTAACAACCACAATCAGAGCATATAAAATGCCTGCTCCGGTTATCAGGACAAATGGGCTTTGGAAGTGAGGGGGAAACACATGAAAGCTACGTGGGCCACAAATGTTAATTCTCCCTTCATGTGGCAGGAGAGTTTATGCCCTGGCTCTGGGGCTTTAGGGAAAAGCGGATGTATCTGAAGCTAAAACTGGGATGTTAGGGACATGAAAGAAAGTGAGGAAGAGGACTGAACAGAGTGGAAGGAGGAAACGAAATAGGCTTCTGACTTTAGGGGGTCATGAAGCTAGTGAGCAGTCATTCCCATTCAATACAAAAATCTTACTCTTTAATGCCAAAGTTGGACAATAAAATACCACCTCCTTAGGACTGCACAAAGCTTTTAAAGTTCCTCAAAGGCTTTCCATTGCTGTAATTTCATATCACTCTCACCACAACCCAGACACATGAAACAGCTTTCATTATTTTCCCTTGAAAAGACAGTACGCACTGAGACACAATGTGATTTGCCCAAAGTCACTTCTCAGGGAGAGGGGCAAAGCTGGGATTAACACCTGTATCTCTTGCCTCTCAGATCTGTTCCCCCACTAAGGCAGGGAATGGCAAACTACAGTCCTAGGGAAGATCTGGCCCATAACCTCTATTTGTCAATAAAGTTTTATCAGAACACAGCCACACCCAGACCAAACCTTCTTCTGAGCTACAACAGCAGAGTTGAGTAACTATGACAGAGACCTTGTGGTCCATAGAACCTAAAATATTAACTGGCATATTACTGAAAAAGTTTATTGATTCCTGCTGCACACCAACCCACTTCCTTCAGAGTCATTACATAGTCCTTTTAATCCAGAGGTCCGACTGTGATAATGCCTCAAGGGGAGGTTTGAGACCAAAGAATTTGCTCAGTTACAACAATTTAAAAATCTATTATGACCCAGACACCCTGTGTGGAGTGACTCATTTGTAAATTGTCTAAGTTTTTTCAGCATCAACTCATAAATTGAGCCAAGTGTTCACTATATCCAAGGGAGAGTTTGTACAACTTGCACTTCTTCAGTAAAGAATTACAGCTCTAAAAATATACTTTTTCTAAGATTGTATATATGGCTTACGATTTCACATATTTGAATCTGGTACTCTCCCACATCTACCCTGCACATGCATCTTCCCAGCCTGGTTCTCAGCTCAGTCCACCCTCCTTGATTCATCCCCATGGCCTAGCTGCTGGTCTCTCACTCAACACAATTTAATTTCTTTCTTGCAGGCTGTGAGACTTTCTCACCCAGCTGTATAAGGGGTTGGTTTCACTGAGCCATTTTCCCACAGGTTCTAATACTTTATCTCCAGGGACTCTTCCTCCCTGGCGGGGGGTGGGTAGAGAGAGGAATGAAGGAATCAAGGGAAGCCAGAGAAGGTAGAAGGGAGAGTAAAAACAAAGCAAAGGGAGGAATTTTTCCTCAAGGATATTCTGACTGTGATGTTTTCATTTGTTTTTCCAGCAGACTGCTCGCTCAATGAAAGAGGATACCATCCCTGCTTAGTTCACCAATGACCCACCCTCTAACATAGAATCTGGCACTTAATCAGTCACTAAATACGTGTGGAAAAATAAAGTTAAGCAGATTCAGGCCTTGCCAAGGACTGAGAAGAATAAATTTCACCTCAAAAACATATATATATATATATATGGCCAGCAATTATGACCATTTACCTAGAAGTAAATTGCTTTGTCTTCAAAAGAAGCTCAGGCTGGAATTTAAAACCAGAGTCTCAGCAAAGGGGAGACCCTGGACATAGCAGGGAGAAAGCAATACTGAAAACACACCATTCCCAGCCCTATGTTTATGCAATGGCATTTTCTTTTCAAGTAAATTCTCATTTATAGAGAAACCAAAAGTCTAGATAAAAATTCAATTCCCTTAAATTTAAATTTAGTTCCCTTAGCTTGCATTTATTTCAGAGGTTTTGTTTTTATAGCACAGACAAAAAGTTCTGAAGAGCACATTAGGTCACACATGCATGAATGGTCAAGTTTTGTGAGGCTGAATGGTAAAACTCAGTATTTCCTCTTACCTTGTATCAGGAGCACAGCAAAGGATCTAATACATATTTGTCCCATGTTTTGTTTTCCCGGGACCTTTCATGAGACGCCTCAGCAGTAGATCAGGCAACCAAACATTTAATCCATGAAGCAGGAAAACTAGCGATGTTTATCCCTCAAGTCACATGGCCAACTGAGCTATTAGGGCAGTCTAGGTGTGGTGGTTATGAGCTTAAATGAACACAAATCAGGGAGTGCCAGCCTGCCATAAATTAACCTACAGACTGGTCCTGAGCAGATGCACCTGCATTGGGTCATTACCTGCCTTTTCTGGGGTCAGATCTAAGCACCCATCATTTACCATGATTCCTAATGACAAAAGCAAGCTTTGAGTCAAGGCAAATTAGGTGTAGGGCCTGTGTCCCACAGGTTCAGGAGTGCCTCTCCTATCAATCAGAGACAGCTACATTAGGACTCAGAATATATTTGGGAGAAAAAATAACTAAGCCAGACGCTGTTAAACTGAACCTAACCGAAATATCCATCAACAAGTTGTGAAAAAGTAACTTGTGGTGCATCCAACAGTTAAAAAACATAAAGGAGGTATATCCACACTGATAGTTGCCAGACCAGCTGCCTATCTGATTAATATGGGGACTTTTAAACACCCCAGACTATCTGAATCACAATCTCTATAGGTGTGAGTGTGGATGTGGGTATTGTTTTCAAAGCTCCTTAAATAATTAGAATGTGTATCCTATGTTGAGAAACATCAATGCCAACTTGAAAAAAAATGAATTATTGAATAAAAAGCATAAGTTTAGAAACAATATGAAAAGTATGATTCTATTTTGTTACAAAAATCAACCAAGTTAATTGTGGTTGTATATTTATGAATAAGAAAAGAAAAAACTGAAATATGGCAAAATGTTAAGTTTTGACAAAGATGAGTTCTTGAGTACAGTAGTGTCCATGATACTGCTTTCTAATACTTTACAGATGATAGTATTATTTCCTTTTTTAAAGAAAATTATGTAAAATTACTAAAAACACATTAAACTTAATACTGGATGCTTTTTTGTTTTGTTTTTAAAAAGATTTTATTTATTTATTTATTTGAGAGAGAGAGCATGTGTGCAAGCACAAGCCGGGGGAGGGCCATAGGGAGAGTGAGAAACCAGTTTCCCACTGAGCAAGGGCTGGATCCCAGGACCCAGGGATCATGACCTGAGCCAAAGGCAGACATTTAACAGACTGAGACATCCAGGGACCCCAGTACTGGATACTTTCTAAAAGAGGGGCATTTTTAGTTTTTACACATCAGTGTATTCCTTTTTGTAATTTTAATTTTATTTATTTATTTATTTTATTTTTTATTTTTTTTAAGATTTTATTTATTTTTTAGAGAGCGAGCGAGAGAGAAACAGCATGAGAGGGGCGAGGGTCAGAGGGAGAAGCAGGCTCCCCGCTGAGCCGGGAGCCCGATGTGGGACTCGATCCCAGGACCCTGGGATCATGACCTGAGCCGAAGGCAGACGCTTAACCATCTGAGCCACCCAGGCGCCCTGTAATTTTAAATTTAATGAAACACTTATTTCCCCTCCTCTCAGAAAGCTAAGGCTGAGATAAGAACAGATAACTTGCAACCACCTACTATCCCCAAAGCAAAAAGACATCGAACCCTCCTCATTCTCTGCTGGGTGTCTCAGGCTGAAAAACTCTTAGGGGCTTTTTACCTTTTGGAGGCTGCTCCCAATGCTCAGGTAACATCACCTCCTATAGTTATCCAAGGAAGAAGGGAAGGGCAGCAAAGAGAAGGGGCTCAGAGTGCATATCCTTAGGGACAGTCCCTCTCCCAGCCCAGAAACAGCCCATATAGGGACCGTCTTCCCACCTGCACCTGCCCCTCTTGGAAGTCAGCTTCACAATTTTTCATGTCATGGTCACTAAAGATTTGCAGATAGAATTCTATAACCAGGTACTGAGACGAAGAGAGGGCAGAATTGAGTCTAAGAAAAGACAACTGGTACAGTATCTCCAGAATTTGTTAAGCTATTGGGAGGGGAAAAAATGAAATTAAGCATTAAGTAAAAGTATGCAGGTAAAACAAGCATCAGTTCTTTCAAGCTAAAAAATTAATTGAAAATCTATTTATTCACAGGTGGGGTATATAGCAGTCCTGCCTTATCCATGGTTTTGCTTTCCACAGTTTTAGTTACTTAAAGTCCACCAGGGTCCAGAGTAAAGGATCTTCTTTCTGATGTATCATCTAAAGGTCAATAGTAGCCTAACACTATATCACAATGCCTACATCATTCACCTCACTTCAGGTTATCATGTAGGCATTTTAGCATCTCACATCATCACAAGACAAACAAAGGATGAATACAATACAGGAAGATATTTTGAGAGAGACCACATTCACATAATTTTTATTTAAGTGTATTGTTATAATGGTTCTACTTTACAATTATTGTTGTTATTCTCTTACTGGGCCTAATTTATAAATTGTTACCATAGGTGTGTATGTATAGGGAAAAAAACCACAGTAATATAGTGTTCTGTACTATCTGTGGTTTCAGGCATCCACTGATAGTCTTGGAGCATATCCCCAGTGGATAAGGGGGGACTACTGATCTGATCCCCTGAGCCAGGGCTGGAGGTAATGTAAACTGACCCAATCGGTTAAAGTGGCAATATGGTAATGTCTAACAAGGGCCATACAAATCAAACCCTTTTGATTAAATTGATGACATTAATTGCAACATTATTGATACAAGGCATGTTCCAAGCAGATGGGATTATTTTAACTATCCAATCAATAGTGATTCCTGGTGTTTTCCTAAAATTAGTCTTTTTAGGCAGCAGGGAGGCCAGCAGAGAAGAAACTGCTCTAGTTGGAAGAGCCTGATTTATGGTCAACAGTCAGAACAAGTTCAGGGCATTCTTGCTACCTTTCAGAACCTTAGGATGCTGTCAGCTTTCCCTTTAACTAGGCTGCTGGAAACACAACAGTGCATCTGCTGGTTCTTTGAAACCAAAAGGAATAGAGAGTTGGAAAGAAAACTGTACTTGGATCATTTTCCTAAAGTTGGAAATTAGAACTTAAGTCTGTGCTAAGCTAAGAGGGCAAGTGGGAATTGGAGCACTGAGATCCACATTTTAACAAAGTCCTTAGATAATTATTCCAAAAGTAAAATAATCTTCCTGACCTAATGATTTGATATCTACTTTTCTGGGCAAAAGCATGATATCATTTGTTATGTCCACTGACCATAGCCAACTCCTTCACATTTCAACTCATTCACATTTCAGCCAAAATATCCCCTCCTTAGAAAGTATTTCCTCAACAACTCAGCCTAATGTTTCCTCTTCTGTCACTCTGCATCATATCACCCTATTTTATTAAAAATACATAATTTATCATCATCTAAAATTCATTATTCATTTCATGTACTTCTGGTTTTAGCTCCTGTCCTATCTGATCTATGGGATTAAATAATGTTAATATTTGTTGAATGAATGTTAGTGAGTGAGTGAATGTGTCAAGTAATTTTTATACATTGATTAATAATCACAAATCCTGACGGGTCTGAGAAGTGAAGTGACTTGCCCAAGACTATTGATTTATTTATTAGCCATATGAAAAATAAAACTGAACTTTTTCTCTTTGGCCTCAAAGTTCATGCTCTTTGCAGTACTCTGCACTAACTCTACGGATTGACATCTATGTATGTTCTTCACCAATCTCCATCCACTGACTAGCTCAGCATGCACGATGGAAGCTGCTGTTACATCTGTGTGCTGTGTTCATACCACACCTTCTGTGTTTCTCCTTTTTCAGATCTGGATCCCATAAAATACTGGGCTGAGAGCCAGGAATTGGGTCATGGGGTATTCCGTTTTTGCTACTACTGCCAACATGGTGATTGGCATACAGGTTGTACTCAAAAAGTGCTGCTGGACCCAGTTGCAGTTCTGATTATGGCCAACACAGTACAGCATTTTACTACATGTCAGATGTTTTATGTGCATGTAGTATCTTCCTTGATTCCTGCCATAGCCCTGGACACGTAACAAACAAAACAAAACAAAAAAAACACCTGAGACTCAGAAAGCCTTTCCTAAGAATGGGTGGTAGAGTCTGGACTGAAAGTTTTTCTCTTTTTCTTCATTATTTTTCCAACTTCCAAGTCTTCCACTTAACATTGCTCCTTGGTAAGCTGCAACTCAACCTTCTAGACCCAACAAAAAATTTACCACTTCCGTAACCACCTCCTGAAGAGCGTTATAACAGGTTTAGTTATAAAACCTAGAAATCCCCAAGATGTCCTAGAACAGGGTAAGGGATAAACAAATTGAAGCACGTCCATACAATGGAAAAATACTCAGCAATAAAAAGGGATGAGCTGTGACTTCATACAAAAACACAGATGGACCTTAAAAGCGTTTTTCTAAATGAAAACAGTCAGACTTAAGGGGCTACAAGTTGCATGACTGCACTTATGTGGCATTATGAAAAAGGCAAAACCATGAGATGGGCGGCTGATCAGTGGTTACCAGGTGTCAAGGGAAGGGGGAAGAAATAGCAGCACAGATGAAATTTTAGGGTGATGGACCTGTTCTTGATGGTCCTGGGTGGTGGTATTCTGTACCATTTCCTAACTGGAATTTCTGATTTCTGATATGCTCTCTTCTCTCTCTTTCCAACATCTCTCTTTCAAGATATGAAGAAATATAGAAGTCAAAGGGTTAAGGTGTATTTTCCACTTGGAAACTTGGAAAGCAATGAATGGCAGAAGTAATTCAAATCCAAAGTTCTTTGAATCTTGGCTTAACGAGTCTTACATGTTTCAAAAATTCAAGCTTTTTGCTTAAATACAGAACTTTGATTAATTACTTAAAGCAGCAGGAAAGTTATTTAATTAGTATAAGAAGATTCAAGTTCAAATTGGAGGATTAATTTTCAGAGTTATGATATGAAAGATATGGTAATTAAGTTAGGAAGTGAAGGCAAAGTCTCTCAAACCTGAATGGAAAGAATTTCTGATTCAATTATTTGATTAAACCATTCCTGGGAATGATATGAAATCATAACCTCTGACAAAAAGGTTGTATTATAGGGTAAACCCTGTGGATGATATCATACTAAATATATTATCATGATTTGCCTTAATGTAATATATGCCTATGTACCAAAAGAAATAAAAATGAGTAGATCATTATTTTTAAATGTGCACAACTTTTAATAGAAAACTAAAGTAACTAAAGTAACACTTTTCTGAAAAAGTGTCTGGAAATTACAACAGAAAACACAGAGAAATGTAGCGGCTGCATAACCTGTGCTTTTCCGAGCAAACAGACTGGAAATAAATTTGCTTGCGAAGAAGGTTTCTGGATTCTTGGATTCGAAGGAGCCGAGGATGAGATGGGGACGAAGATGGTTTTTTCAGCAGGTTTTATTATTTCTAAGAAATATGGGTGAAGGCTGTAGTTCATAGAGTCTACTTCACCAAATGCAGAAATTTTCATTTCACCCCTTCTCCTTTCCATCTCATTCACCGCTGGCTTTAACCGTCTGCACCCTTCATCTCTTGGCTTCCTGCCTCATCACCCTTTCACCCTTTCTCTATCCACTTATCCACTCTGCGTTGTTTTTTTTTTTTTTTTTTTTTTTTAAACCAGGCTAGTGGACCGTGGCTTGTTCCCCTACGGAGTCTTGTTGGAGCAAACCCGATGCCTGGTCCGCCTGAGTTCCTCCATAGGGAAGCCGAAGGCTTTGTCCTTGCCTAGCTGACTCGGTGCAGGGGACCCCCGGGGTTCCACGCCCTTCCTCCTCTCCACTCGCTCCCGACAGAGGGCGCCCTGGGCGACGTAGGGGCGTGGGGGAGCCCTGCCTTGCCTCCGCAGGCTGGGATTTCAGGAGCCTAGATCCCGACCCTGATCCATTCCGAGCTTGGTGGACGGGGGGAAAGGGGGAGTTAGGTTGGGGCACAAATCCGCTTCCTCCCGCGCGCAGAGGAACGCGAGCACAGAGCAGGCCTCGAGAGATGGCGCCGCCGCGCCCCTACATTTCCCACTTCTTCCCAAAGTTGAACCTGAGGGAGGTCCCAAACCTGAGTGCTGCTGCAGCGATCTCCCCTGAGCGGCCGTAGGGGAGGGCGCAAAAGGACCCCGAGACCCCTCAAATGAAAAGGGGATTGGCGAAAACATTTCTGGGGCAGGTGGGGCCGCTTGAAGAGGACGCGCCACCACCAGGCGGGGTCGGAGGTGGATGGATGTCAATGGCAGAGGGGCTGCGGGCCGGCTGGTGGGACCCGCAGGAGTGAGGGAGCTGCGACCCCGGCTGCGTGTGGATTGCGGGCGCCGCCACCCCCAGTGACTCTCCCTCTTGGCGGAAGGGGGCCCCAGACCCTCGCCACCGCTTCTCTCTTTGCTGCTGCCTGTCCCTGCCAGGAGCCTGTCTCCGGAGCTTCAGGAACTTTGGATGGCGTCCTTTCTCTCTTGGGTTTTGGGAATTGACACCTTGGTCTGACCCAGAGTACAGTCTGAGTGTCCTACCCCGAGGACATGCCAGAAATGCCAAGCAGCAACAGGGTTTGTGTATACATGTGGTGGGGAGAGGGTAATGTGAGGTCCTGTGTGTGTATGTGTGTTTGTGTGTTTGCCTGTAGCAAACAGAAATGCCTTCCAGTCTCTTTGCATTTTTGGAATCCTAATACATCTCGATTTAATCAACAAAGAATGATGCCAAAAAAATACAAAACAATTACAATAAAGCAATACTACTACTTCCACTTTCTAATAAAACTTTTTCTTAATACCTATATGGTAACCTCACAGAAAATCTAATTACTCTGTGTAGTTGTTTATCATCAAACATGAAAACTTTTAGGTGATTATCTAAGAAAAATTAATTATGAGAAATAGTATTTTCTAAAAATGGCTGCAACAATCTCACTCATCCCATATGCCCTACCTATCATATGACTCTGACATTCCCTTCTCTTAATCTGGGCAGACAGTGGCTATGACACAAGTGACATTATATGACTCCTGAGGTTAGATAGAGGGTGATAACACATTCTGTCTGGTTCTCTTCTGACACATGATCTGGAGCTCAGCCACCATGCCATAAGGAAGAGGAACAGAACCTAGCTCCAGCTGACAGCCAGTGCCAACTTGCATGCCCTCAATAGCAACTGAGTTATCTCAAATGGAGATGCTGAACACCCCGTGAATCTGCCCCAGCTGATGCTGTGACAAACAGAGAAGAGTAGATCCTGCCAGGCTCTGCCCAAAGGGCCGATTCCTGAACAAATAAATGAGTGTTGTTCTTGTAAGCCACTAAGTTTAAAGCTGCTATGTAACACTAACAGAAAACGGACACATTTAATTGCTTTACAAACCTTTGCGACAATCTTTATTCAACAATCCTTTCCCAAAACTGCTGCAGATGTATTAACAGATCCCTACCCAAACACAGGACCAAAAATGACAAGAGGAAAAAGAAGAAATCAGTGGATAGAAGGCTAAGGGACAAAGCTGCTTTTGAATGAATTCACTCAATTATCCAATCCTTGATTATTGTTAATCTTGCATAAACCCAAATTGTTTGTCTAACATGAAACACTTCCTGCAGAAACATGGTGAAAATATAGCTGAGATTCTGTTTCTCCATAACGATTAGATCTCCCTCGTTCCCAAGCACACTGGCCTCAATCATTTCGTAAAGAGGGAGTGTTGAGAGCAATTTGATGTCAATGTACTTAGACCTAGAGATTTTTTAATGCCTTGTGTTGCTTATTCATTTGAGAAAAGGGTTAATAAGGTATACATTAAATTAGCTTCAATTTTTGGAAATCATTACATTTAATTTTATATATGTCTACAACCCACTGATCTGTGTCAACAAGCAAAATGAATATATCACCAATTCTCCAAACCAACTCCTTTTGGCCAATCATATTGGAAAGTGAGCTAATCAAATTAGAGGGGGTTTTAGTCCATTAGCCTACTAAGTTTCCTCAGTAGACTTCATTGGTAGAATTAAAATGAATAAGCATTCAATGGGAAAACCATTGATGCTATGAACCAAGAGATGGCAATAGTCATGTAATTCCTGCAATAAATCTCTACATTATACATGAGAAAAATATCTTAAAGTCACTGCCTTTTCAACCTCAGAATTTGCCACCACCGGAGCTAAAGCTATCCTCAGTTTTCATCTGCACAACCACAAGAGCAACACGATGCACCTCCTACCTCCACCTACTACTGAGCTCCATCTAGTCTCTTTAATACTATAATTGTCTTCAGGGTGGGTCACATTAACTTACCAGCACCACAGGACAATGGATACAGGATAAATATAATAGAAGTGTTAGGTATACTTACTTTTGTTTAATAAAAGTAGAAATGTACTTTTATTAACATTTAACTAATTTCATTTGATGACTTGCATATTTATATATTGATGATTTGCATATGTATATATAATTTAAAACAAAGATGAAAGATCCAAACTCTCCCAATGTAGCATTTGGATTGGAGATGACCGGGAGAGGAAATATATTTCCCAAATTTTTTATAGGAATTCTGCAGTCATAATTTTGATTTACTGCCCAAAACTTACACAATTACGTTTCTCTAATCAGATGGTCCTCACTTAACCGAGTTTAAGGGTTTTTTATCATTTATGGTTACTCTTCACAGTTTTCAAAATAAAAGGTAAAAAATCCTTTCTTTAACTTGGAATGTCTTCTTTTGAATATATATTTGCCATGTTACTTGACAATTGATTTAAAAAATGTTTTTTTTCTTTTGAAGTCATCCGTTTGGTACCATATTGATGAAAAACTGCAAATACAGTTTATAGATCATTACATTTGTAATCTTCTTTCCCCATCATCATTTTTTTCCAGCATTAAGCACTTCCAGAGTCAAGTGAAGAGTTACAGTGACAGTGATGAGCAAGAATATTTTGTGCTTTGTCAATTCACATAAATCCTGAGCTAGTAAATGATAAGGTATATTGTTAGCAAGGATTAACATCCAGTAATGTCTAAAGAAGGGACTGTGTATACACAATCACAGATAGTGCTGAGAATGGGACAGGCAGGACTAGGTAGGGAGAGAGATAGGGGGCTCCATGATCAGGCTCACAGAAATCCCAGAAATGTGGAGGTATAAGGAAACCAGAGATAAGGAACACTCCAGACCACCCTGCCCTAGGTGTCTGAGGGGCGGGTCTTATTTATGACAGTCTCCTGTGGTCAACAGAAAATAAACAGACCCTAAAAAGAAGTAAGCCATTAAAGATGTTATCACTAGTCCTGCTTACACAAAGGTGCTGTCAAGTAGAGAAGCCAAAAAGATTTAAGTTCCCTGGTTAGCTTTCTATAAAAGACCAACCCTAAAGCCCACAGTGGCAACCCTGTCTGGACCCCTCTCACCCCTGAGAGCTTTTTCTGTATCCTTGCTTAATAAACTTCTGTCACTTTACTCACTCTGCTTTGTCCATGAGATTCATTCTTCAACTCCTTGAGATAAGAACCTAGCTTACCCACTTCAGTGCTAATAGTGTTTTAAAGAATATTCTTTTCTAAAAATCCATCATTCTTTGACATGGTTTGAACACATTCAGTATCTTCTTTTACCCCAGTTTTCTATCATTGATTACATTTGAAACCGATTTGAAATGCAAGATACTTTCTCTGCCTGATACCAATTAGGAACCCAAAATTGTGTTAATTATTATAAAAATCTTGTAATTACAAGACATATGTGATTCAGTGCAAGATGAAGCCAAATTAAGAATAAACAGCCTATCAGAGGAACAACGGCAAAGGGAAAATGATGTTACCTATTGCAGAGTCACATGAGTAGTTGAGCATGTTAGTTCTGTTCAGTACAATAGCAAATTGATATAACAGATACAGTTTCCCCTCAAATAGTCTGTACAATCAGATTTGTTTGTACAAGGTAACTAAAAATCACCCAAAGTACTTATGAGAGGTTCTAGGTAAGGACTGTAGAAGCAGTAGCAACATTGCATACTAGTTAAGGGCCTGGTTGTGAGAAAGACTACCTGGGTCAGATCCTGCCTCCTTCACTAACTGATTAGGATACAAAACATTTTGAGATACTTGTCCATAAGCAGCACAAAAGATGTTTTATTTTTTTTAAGATTTTATTTATTTGTGTGAGAGAGAATGAGAGACAGAGAGCGCGAGAGGGAGGAGGGTCAGAGGGAGAAGCAGACTCCCTGCTGAGCAGGGAGTCTGATGCGGGACTCGATCCTGGGACTCCAGGATCATGACCTGAGCCGAAGGCAGTCGCTTAACCAACTGAGCCACCCAGGTGCCCCAAAGATGTTTTAAATGTAAATTATGTTACACTACACCTTTGCTTAAAACCTTTCAATGGGTTCCCATTCCACACAATGAAATTCAAAAATCCTTAAAATGGTCAATGGGATCTTGAGTGAGCTGAATCCTGACTATATCTTCAGGGCATGATGCCCCCTCCACCCCCCTCACAATATGTTCCAGCTGCCTTTCTCTATGTTTTATTTTGTTTTGTTTTTTTATTTTCTAACCATTTTCCTTTCTCATTACATTTGCACGTGCTGTTCACCTGCTTGGATGCTTTTACTCACATTCTTCATATAGCTGTCTCTCATCTCTTAAACAGATCACCGGGAATAGTAAATGCTCCTTTCTTGGTGATTCCATTTCTAACAGCTAACATAGATCCCTCACCATTTTTGTCCTATTTCATTCCTTTATTATTTATTTATAAACTTTATTAAACTTTGCAATTACTTCATTTGATTCTGTGTTTTTGTCTGTCTTCCTACCAGATAGGAAGCTCTTGAAAACAGAAACTATGACTGCTTGCCAATCTACTCTGATTCCAGTGCTTCTCTCATTATCTGGTATGGTCACTAATGACTGACTGACTGATACCTGAACAGCAGCAACACAATCTACAAAAAAATATTACTACCTAATATTTATTAAATGTTCACTATGTGCCAGAAACTTGCTATATGTTCTACATGCATTATATCATTCATTTTTACAAATACTACCTGAGGCAAGTACAAGTATGCAAGGAATAATAGTACTTTTAAGTACTTCTACTTAACTCATAATGATACTCAAGTAGTATTAAGTTAGTAAGTGGCCACACAGCCACCTATTAGAAGAAACTGCATTGGAACTCAGGTAGTCTTTCCCACAATACATGCTTCACTATTATCATATAACAACTACTGGACAGTTATTATTTTCAGCCCTCATACAAATATTTTGGGTCATTTTTCGTTATTTTGTACAAACAAATATGATTATACAATGCATTTGAAGGGAAAACTGTGTTTGCCAGTTCAATTTGCTATATGTTGCAAGGACAATAATCAAGTAAAGAACATGGTCACTGATCATGTAATCCTACAGTGTGAGCATTAGTTAGCATCATCCTCATTTTGCTTTCCTTCTCCTTATGGGTCTTCCATACTTAATGGACAGTTTGGCTTTACTTGCACTCAAAAACATAATATGTCTTATAATTAGAACAATTTTATAAATAATTAACAAAATACCTGATTCCCAATGGGCATTAGGCAGAGAAAGTGTCTTGCATTTCAGATCAGTTTCAAATAGAGCCAATGATAGAAAACCAGGAAGAATAAAGGTATTGGATATAATCAAACCATGTCAAAGGATGATGGATTAAAAAATTACTCTTAAAAATACTATCAGCACTACTTGTGACTGTCTATACACAGGTCCTTTTTTAGACATCACTGGATGCTAATCCTTGCTAACAACATAGCTTGTCATTTATTAGCTTGGGATTTATTTGAATTGACAAAGCACAAAATATTCTTGCTCATCACTGTCAATGTAGCCCTTTGCTTGACTACAGAAGAGCTTAATGCAGGAAAAAGAAAACTGATGAGGGGAAAAAATTACAAATTATCTGTAAACGGTATTTATAATTTTTCATCAATAATGATGGTATCAAATGAATGGCTTCAAAAGAAAAAGAACCCTTTTTTAACATTTGGTAAATTGTATGGAAAATGCATATTAATGTGAAGATTTTCCAAGTTAAATAAAGGAAATAATGCTTTTTTAAAAAAGTTGTGTTTGAAAACTTGAAAGGAAAACCATAAATATCTAAAATTTTAATTTTGTTTAGAGGAGACAATCTGATTGGAGAATTATAAATGTCCAAGTTTAGGAAGATAAATCCCTATATAAGATTTTGTAAATATGTTCCCTCTCCCAATCATCTCCAAACCCAGTGCTGAGTGGAGATAAGATTGTCATTGCAATTCACAAATGATGTTAACCAATAACATGCCTAAATTTGTTTTTTTTTTTCCCATCTATTTATTATCTCAACATCTAATAAACACCTATTTTGCTGCAGGAATGTCTTCTCTAATTCTCAAAATACCCATAACCTTGACTATAAGTTACATACTGCAATATATTAAAAATGAATTTCAACCAGACACCAATATAAAAGACATGAGAATTTCTAAAGCAAGGTTTTAAATCATCATATGCAAAAGTTAAGAAGTGTGTCAACTATACTAAAAAAACAAAAAGGCAATTCTGTAAATCAGTTCTGCAATGTTTGGATTCCTTAGCTAGATAAAATATATGAAAAGGGATTGGTAAATGGAAAAAAGAGAGCATTTTGTGACAACTATTTGAGAAGAATTTTTCTTTAGAAAGAGCTATTCCTTTGCTCTGATTTGCCCACCACCTTGAAGGAAGGCTCAGAAGTCAGAAAGGAGGGAGGAAGGGAGGAAGTAAGGAAGAAAGGAAAGATGGAAGGAAAGGTAGGAGAAAGAAAGAAAAGAAAAGAAAAGAAAGAAAGAAAGAAAGAAAGAAAGAAAGAAAGAAAGAAAGAAAGAGGAAGGAAGGAAGGAAGGAAGGAAGGAAGGAAGGAAGGAAGGAAGGGAGGGAGGGAGGGAGGGAGGGAGGGAGGGAGGGAGGGAGGGAGGGAGGAAGGAAGGAAGAAAAAAGAAAAGAAAGAAAGGAGGGAAGAAAGAAAGAAAGAAAAAAAGAAAGAAAGAGAAAGAATCAGCTTTAAAAATCTTTGAGTCCCAGAGAGCATGAAAACAGCTTGCTATTGTACCATTTAAATAAAAGATTTCACTTGTCTTTACTACTTTACCCTCACCCTTCCCAGACCTTGACAGTGTCAGAATGTGCCCAGCAGGTGAAATAGGGGTAGAAAAGCACAGATAAAGAATTAAACAAGAAACTGATCATGCTCCCCTTCCTACTACTCTCAATGAAGTTCTTATTGAAGGAGGAGAGGTTTTAATATTAAGAAAAATTCAGAGTTTTAATTAGTATTTTGGATTGGACATTCTGATTTCTGAAATTGAGACTTAGTGACAAAGTGGATGTAGGATATTCTTCTTTAAAAAAAAAAATAGTGAGTGTACAAGGCATTTGGTCTGGAAGAGTTTTCATCCAACAGCAGAGGAAGATCATCCTGACTTGAATATATTTTAAAAAGATGGTGGAAGATAAAAATAAAATTGTATTTTGATGATGTCAGTTGTCACACTTCATCAACATATGGCTTTACATGCATTCACACTTAAGAAATTTGCTTCAATTCCAAGCCATCTAGAGAAGCAGAGCTAAGCCAGGTCTGTACATAGAAACCTGTTCCATGGCAAGTCCATGTGTGGACACAAGTGCAGATGTGGTAGGAAACATTGAATTTAATTTCAAAATCATTTGTAAAGTTAAGGAATATGTTCACAAGAACAATGTGAAGCAATCGATCTAGACTCCCAATTTTGATCTAGTATTTTCTTGTAGCTATAGGCCTGTTATCTTTTTCATAGACATTAGTTTTTGCATCTGTGCAATTATAGGTTGAACTAAATTATCTTTAATAGTGAGGGACTATGAGCCTATAATATGCTTATTCAAAAAAATTAATGAGTAAATGGTAAACTCAGTTCTCGTTCTTGCCATCAGCTTGCAGTGTGACCTTTACAAGTTTCCTAATGTCTCTATGCCTTACCTGAATTTATATCTATATATCTATATGTATATATTACCTTTGTTCCTATAAGGTGGGTGTGCAGCTCAAATCATCATTATTTTTAAAAATTCCAAAACTCTCTACAAATATAGGATTCAATGGGAATTAAGATATTATGAAATTGTGTCAAATGAACACTGATTCATGGAAACATTCCAGAAGACAGCCAAAGAGAGAAAGGGAGGTTCAAAACTATTCACATTCCACTCACACTCCATTTCTCTCATTATCTAAATAGCTTATCACTTTATTATTACGTGCACAAAAGTTCAACAGAAGTCCTCTGCCACCAACTCCACAACTTCACAATTCTTATAATTGTACATTATTTCATTTAATCAAACCATGTTAATAAAAAAATAGATGACAATAATTTTGATCATTAATTGCACCAGAAAAAAAGGAAATATTTGCTGTAAATATTGAAAGAAAAGAGATTCTACCTTCAACAAGTTAGGAGCTGTTGCTAGAGTGCTTTAATTATTTTTGTTTTTATGTGATACTACTGTTTGCTGGAATTATCATAATATATGAGGCTAAAATATGTTGTAAAATGTGTTTTTCTAGTGGATTTGTGATCACTGCTAACATAGAAACTAAAATAGGAAAATGTCTTTAAAGAATAAAATTGAATGATTTAGTATTCAGAGTGGATGTGGGATAAACAATGATGTTAAGTGCTCAATATTCTCTCACTTGACTTATTAAATAGTAATATCCTAGATTTTTATTTCACATATAATTTTCTCTTGGCAAATGACTTATTTGCAAGTTCAAAGTTCCTACAGTGGCTCAGCAAACTCAATTACATTTTTATCTGACTGTTTTTTTTTTGCTTTCTAATAAGATTCTTAATAAGAGAGAAATAATGTGTATTATTTCTCCAGAATTTTGACATATCTGGGTCTCATTTCTCTTATTTCTCAAAGAAATGAAAAAAAAATTTGAACCAATAAACTATTTTTTCCTTCACCCAATTCCTCCTCCTTTAGATTCCATATTTAAAATATAAAATAATATTGTGAGATGTATTTATTTTTTTTATGTCTTAGGTCATCTCTCTCTGAACATTGTTGATACTTATTATAATTCCAAGAATATTACAGTCTTTTAGAAGTAGCGCTGTTTTTTTTGTTAATTGGTCAATATTTTTAATTAGTTCTGGGGGAAAGGTTTGGAATGTGTATGTTGCCTAATATTACTGGAATTATCATTTGTTCAGAATTCTCAAAATTGTGAGCTATGATATATAAAATTTATTCCCAGTTTCTCAGTGTTCAGTTTTCTTCCACTTCCCAGTTTCTCCTATACTCCTACTCTCCACTGAAGAGACCTAATATCACCCCAAAAGGCACAGGTTGACAGAGCTGCAGTAGTAACTCCTGGAGATTTGCCCACAGGACTGGGTCCTTCTTGCTGAGAGGACTACAGTGCTCGCTTCTCTCTATTCAGTGACAATTGTTAAACACAGTAAGGCAGACTTTATTCAGGACCATTGTGATTGGTATAGGGACCAGTGCTATGGGACTATGCGGTGGGAAAAGAGTTTGGGCTCAACTCCAAATACAGCACAAGAAGTGGGAATTTATAGCCAAAGAGCAGGGGGTGAGAGCAGTAGATGGAAAATTACTTAAAAGGAAACCCTAGGGGTAAGAGGGTTCTGGCTAAAACAACAGGGTTCTTGCTGAAAACAAATCAGGATGATAAGATATCACCTGGGAGATGGTGGAGAATAAGAAACCTGATCAGAAATTGATGGTGATCAAATATTGAGGGACGGTGGTTCTAGTTAAACTGATTTACCAGGGTTCATTTTTTTTTAATTTTATTTATTTATTTGAAAGAGAGAGAGAGAGCACAAGCAAGAGTGGGAGGAGCAGAAGGAGAGGAAGAGGCAGATTCCCCACTGAGCGGGGACCCCAATGTGGGGCTCAATCCCAGGACCCTGGGTTCATGACCTGAGCTAAAGGCAGATGCTTAACCGACTGAGCCACCCTGATGCAGGGTTCATATTAAAACTAGGTTTTATAACAAAGTGCACAAGTGGGCCTAGGTGAGGGTTCAGGATCCTGACTAAAGTTTGGTCAAGCAAAGAACCTTTGCCATATGCAGAGATGGTGGTTGCCACATCTGTCTCAGGACATTTCCCTTATAAAGAGGAAGGTGTGAAATATGGAGCCACATTCTTTCCTAAAAAAATAAACTAAGTTTAGAAAGTTTTCTAGACTTGTTTTCAAGGAGGAAAAGAAGGACTTTTATAAACATAAAAGGCTATTTTAAAAATAGCTGTGTTAAAAAGCAATCCAGCTAGGAATGGCTATATAATCTAAGAGAGCCATTTTCTTCACTTTGCACATATTTTTTTTCTTTGTTGAAATTATTTGAGTTGCACGAATGTTTGAGAAGTTTTGATTTATTCAGCTCAAAAAATAGTGGGAACTGGAATTACTAATTTTGCTGAAGATATCTTAAATCACTGGGAACTAGAATACTCTCTAGTGGTGGAGATAATGAACAGAATTTAAAAATATTCTCCATACCCTGTTATCAAGGATTGACTGTTTAGAAGTCAAGAACTTCAGCTCTAGATTCTGACGGACCCAGTTCAGAATTTCTTATTCCCTTCTTCCTTGCTGTGCATACCGAGGAGACTTACTTAATCTCCATGCCTCCATTTATTCCAGAAGCATCTTGGAACACATTGAAGAAACAGCCTCATACATCTAGCACATTCCCCTAAAGTAGTTTCTGTTCAAACATTTTGAAGGTTACTTCTTGATAGAACAGTTATTAAGATCATGATAAAAAGAGAACCTTAAAAAGAGAGGGAGAGAGAGCACCCTAGAAGAGACTATCTGTGGGGTGCCTGGGTGGCTCGGTCCATTAAGCATCAGACTCTTGGTTTCAGCTTAGGTCATGATCTTGCCGTGGTGAGATCAAGCCCCATGATAGGCTCCACACTCAGCATGGAGTCTGCTTCAGATTCTCTCTCCCTCTCCCTCCCCCCATCCTTCCCCCCATCTCTCCTCCCACTCTTAAAAAAAAAGAGATTAGTTGCTGCAATGTTAAGCCCAACTGGAGGACTGGGATTCAAATTTAGGTTTAGGGATCTAAATAATTAAAAGATTTACACTTACATGTGGAATAAAAACAAAACAAACAAACAGACTTAAATACCGAGAACTGGTGATTACTAGAGGGAAATGGGTGGGGGTTTTGGTAAAATGGAGGGGATTAAGAAGTGTAGACTTTCAGTGACAGAATAGATGTCATGGAGATCAAAAGTACAGCAGAGAGAATATAGCCAATAACATTGTAATAATGTTGTTCAGTGACAGATAGTGACTACACTTACCATGGTGAGCACTGAGTAATGTATGGAATTGCTGAGTCATTTTGTCATATATCTAAAACTACTATGATACCAAATGTTAATTATACTTTAATAAAAAAATGTATTCTCTTTGTCTATCTCTCTAGATATCTGGATACATAATTATATATAAATAAATTATATATGTATAAATAACATTATATACACATATATTACACATATTATATATATATATAAAATATACGTAATGTTTTGAAGCAGTATTGATGGTCTAGCAATGGTTATCTGTAATCCAGAACAGAATCTGGAAACTCAGTAAAGCTGACCCAGATGGCAATGGATCTGGCCACCAGGACATCTCTAGATCTCTAAATTATAGCTGAATGAATTTATTAACCACCAGTATGTGTATCATGTTTTCAACTGAGTTAAATTGTTTGAACATCTACCAATAATCTTTTCTTATTTTTTCATTATTTTTACCACAAATTATATCTCTGAAGTTTCAAAGTCTAATATCCCTGGTTGACTGGCAAAGATCAACTGAATATTGATTTAAAATAGCCTGGTTCTTTAGAAATTGACATCTCAATTGAATACAGTGACTGGCAGACATATAATAAGAGATAAATAAAGGAAAACATGTTATCATTAGTCTATAGTCAAGGTTACCTATGCAGTCCTGCTAGTTTCAATCCTTTATAGTATGGTATAGAAAAACATTCCACTTTTTGTTTCTTGACTTAAGTAATGTCTGCTTATCCTTATCTAAAATGAAAACTCAGTGGCAGTAGTGTATTTTTTTTCCAATGTTTTATTCCTATTTTCTAGTAAAATATCTAGAATATAGTTTTGTAAATAAATTTCTAAACATTCTATAGAATTGAGTAGGTTTGGTCTCCTAAAAAAAGAATTTATTAACAATGTTACAATGAGAGAAAAAGAAAAGGAAAAATTATGATAGTTTTTTAATGAAAATGATTTTAAGCCAATAGAAGTTTCACTATAAGCTCTACTTTGCCTTGAAATTGTAGATTGAAATTACTAAGAAATATTATCAAGCCTCAAGCAAGCTACTGACTAAAGTCAGTCAGTGTTTAATAATAATGATAGAGGGCAGTTCTCATTCAGAAAAATTTCAATTTTGGACCTAACATCAAAATTTACAATAAAATGTCACCACTGGTAAATCATCAACCTGCTGTGTGGTAAAGCAAGTTGGAATATCCAGCTTGTATTTCTGACAAAAATTCATGGAACAACAATGTTTAAGACCACTAGAGCAAATGAAATTTACCATTGACACTACTGATTCAACACCACAGAGTTGATTAAAATATTTTACACAAAGAACATGCTGATGGATAATATAATATATAAGAATAAACTTTATACATTGTACATTTTTACAAGCTTTATAATCTTTTTTATACTTTTTCCATACTTTTACCACAATCAGTTAACATATCATAGTAGATTCTACTTCAGGTTTTAATAAAATAATGTTTTCTCAACTTTGAAAATATTCTTGCCTATAATTATTCCATGTGGGCTATGCTTCAAGAATAAAGGCTAATTCTTCAATCACTTCAAACTCAGTACTGAGCCCTGGAAAAAATAAATTCTTTTAACTTACCAAGAGTTAAGGAAAACAAGTCAAAATCATCCAGGTTACTTTTAACTGGCTACTGATATTGCTCCTAATGTTCACAACTCTTTAATATTTCTTTCACAAAAAACAATTTTGTTCTCTCTGAACACGTTTCTTTTGCTTTTGCAATCAAACATGATTTAGTTAAGTCACCATTGGTAAAATGTGTTCTTTGTTTGGCTAACAAATGAGTCACTCAGACACTTGAGTTGACATGTCATTTTTTAAATTTTTTTGAAGAAATTATGATATAATGGGATATTCTGTTTTAAATGTTCTAATTTTTCTAAATATTGTTTTACTGTCAGTAGATGTATGATGAGTACTTAGTTTGGTAATGTCAATGTATATTGTATTATTTTATTTTATTTTATTTTTTTATCTTATTTTATTATGTTATGTTAATCACCATACATCATTAGTTTTTGATGTAGTGTTCCATGATTCATTGTTGGCATATAACACCCAGTGCTCCATTCAGTATATGCCGTCTTTAATACCCATCACCAGGCTAACCCATCCCCCCACCTCTTTCCCCTCTAGAACCCTCAGTTTGTATCTCAGAGTCCATAGTCTCCCATGGTTCGTCTCCCCCTCCAACTTCCACCCTTCATTTTTCCCTTCCTACTATCTTCTTTTTTTTTTTAACATATAATGTATTATTTGTTTCAAAGGTACAGGTCTGTGATTCAACAGTCTTACACAATTCACAGTGCTCACCATAGCACATACCCTCCCCAATGTCTATCACCCAGCCACCCCATCCTTCCCACCCCCCACCACTCCAGCAACCCTCAGTTTGTTTCCTGAGATTAAGGATTCCTCATATCAGTGAGATCATATGATACATGTCTTTCTCTGATTGCCTTATTTCACTCAGCATAATACCCTCCAGTTCCATCCATGTCATTGCAAATGGCTAGATTTCATTCCTTTTGATGGCTGCATAATATTCCATTGTATATATATACCACAACTTCTTTATCCATTCATCTGTTGATGGACATCTTAGCTCTTTCCCTCTAAGGTCAGGAACACGGCAAGGATGTCCACCATCACCACTGTTATTCAACAGAGTACTAGAAGTCCTAGCCACAGCAATCAGACAACAAAGAATCAGCAAAGAAGAAGTCAAACTCTCACTCTTTGCAGATGATATGATACTTTATGTGGAAAACCCAAAAGACTCCACCCCAAAACTGCTAGAACTCATACAGGAATTCAGTAAAGTGGCAGGATATAAAATCAATGCACAGAAATCAGTGGTATTCCCATACACCAACAACAAGACAGAAGAAAGAGAAATTAAGGAGTCGATCCCATTTACAATTGCACCCAAAACCATAAGATACCTAGGAATAAATCTAACCAAAGAGGCAAAGAATCTGTTCTCAGAAAACTATAAAATACTCATGAAAGAAATTGAGGAAGACACAAAGAAATGGAAAAACGTTCCATGCTCATGGATTGGAAGAACAAATACTGTGAAGATGTCTATATTGTATTATTTTAGAATAACTATAATGTCATTGCATAGTAAACACAATACTTTGACATCTAATTCAACAGCAAAATAATCCTCACTCTAGTGTGCCTTTAAACCACATTATTTTTTTCTTCTTTTTCTTGTTATTTTGACATTGTGAATATGCACTAATAATAAAAATATAAATAAAATATCTTGATACAGTATGCCACATTTGAGTGCAATATTTGAGGCACCAAAATATTGTCAAGTTATAACTGCTTCACTCCAAGTTGTAGTGTGCAAAACAGCAGTGCAAAATGATGAGAACACTGAGGATGAAAGAAACAACATAGGGAATCCAGTTAATGATATCGTAATAGTGTTGTATGGTGATGGACTGTGACTAACTGTGAGTATAACATAACATATAGAGTTGCTGAGTCACTACAGTGTACATCTGAAACTAATGTAACATCATGTATCAACAATGCATCAGTTAAAACAAACAAAAAAATGATGGAGGCACCACATATGGTCTCCATTACAATTACTCAACTCTGTCATTAGCAGAGAAACAGACATGGACATTTCATAATGACCATAGCTGTATTGCAATGACATTTTATTTATAAATATTTACATCTGAATTTAGCATAATTTTAATGGATCAGGAAATATTCCTCTTCTTTGATTTTGTTTAACCATTTAAAAATACCTCACAGGTCATACGAAAACAGATAGTGGGCCAGATTTTGCCCTCCATCTAGTTTGTAGACCCCTGGTTTAGAGCATGGATTTTGAGGTTGCCACTTTTGCATCTATCACTTTCTTGAGCAAGTGAGTTCTTGAATAACATGTATAAGCTTCGATTTCATCTATAAAATTGGAATAATAGTAATAACTATGTATAGGGTCATTGTGAAAATCAAGTTTATGTTTGTAAGATGCTGAGCTTGGTGCCAGGTACATAATAACATACATTGATAATAATCATTATTTTTGGTTTCCATCTCTGCTGACTCTAGACTTAAGGGTTAATTTAGTTGGTTCATTATCCATTAGCCTAGGGACAAAGTTTTTTATTCTGGAGAATCTTCTAGAAAAATTAAATGCCAAATATTCAAACTTCAATTATTATTTTATCCCTGTTAGTTTACAGACGGGGGAAAAAACTTGCTTAAAGTTGATGAGACTAGAGAATCTGAGGACACATTTGTGGACAATGTATAATTGATTCACTTTGTTATTTATATCAAGAATCTACAGGGTGGGAAATTTAAAATAGAACATCTTTTCCACCCACAGGGAGGTTTCATCAGGGAACATACATTTTGCTCAAAGTCCGTGGGGTTTGAATAGCTTTAGCTAAGACCATCCCAATACTTTTAGCAATTATATACAAACAAATTCAATATACAAATTCTTAAGTTTGTAAAATTGTTTTTCTAATTGCCTCAGGTTGTATATCTTTAATATGTAAAGTGGTTGGATAGAAAGTTAGTTACTGCAATATGCTTACTTTGAAATATCTATTAGGTCTTGAGTGGAAAACAAAGGTGGAAAGATTGTACTTTTTATTTTCTATATAGAAAAATAAATCCTGAAAAGGAGGTGTTGAGTCCCTATTTATTGGTATAAATTGTCAGAGGACCAGGTGCCATCCCTGGTTTGATCATATGTAATATGATTATACATTAAAATCAATTACTGTTGAAGGGAGGATAGGCTGGTCTCCAAAATTGATGATACCTACAGAGTAACCTAGGAGGTCTCTACCTACAGCAAGTCACACTCTGTTCTTCTGTCCCAAACTACCACAAGTAAGTATACAATGTAGATAAAAGCAATGTCTTCAATATGAAAATATATCTCCAATGTATCTTGGAATTCCCACTTATAAGCACATTGTGCTTTTTCTGTATAGAAAACCCAAAATTTTAGCAATACCATGTTCAACTAATATTATGAGAATTTATAGAGCAGCCAAATAGAAATATCCACACTTTGCAATATACTATCATATTCAGCAAGACTACAGGAAGTATACAAAGGACAGATTTTCTTTGTTAAATGCTGTTTAAGTCTATTTCACATCTACTCACACTAGTCTAATATAGCCCTGCCAGTGATAATAGTTTGAATGCAATTATATTTGTGTAACCTTCATTACCTGAAGCCTAGCATAATTTGTTTATAATCAGTTTACATTAAGTGAATTGTTCTCTTATATTTCAAATACAGGGATGGGGATGGTTGGAAGAAAATTTGCCAAAAGAACAAACTTGCAGAGCTCAGTCCATCATGGTATCCAGGGAAAGAAAAAGAAAATTAAACATAAATGCACATTGTAATAGCTCAAATCCAGCCTAAATTGGTGCATTTACTTTTCAATTGCATTTGATTACTCAAGTGGTGTTATTACCATGATCATAACTGTTTTAATTTGCCAGTATCGATAAATGTCCTCCCCCCACCACAAAAAATAAAACAAAACAAATAAACAAAAAAAGGTGGCTGCATATATAAAATAAAGATGATTATTTGCTCTGAGCACCTACTAGGAGGGCAATTAATTCAGGCAGCATTTCACATAAGAAGCTTGAAGCAATGTGTTAATCAGAACCTGGATACCTAAAACCAGCAATGAAGATATGGAAAGAATGTTGAACTTGAAAGCAAGCTCTGCCACTGAGCTTGTTCTTGCATGATATTAGAAAGAGTCACACCACCTTTATGCAATTCATATCACATGCACTTCTATTTAATGTTGCCATGACTATGCTTAAGTTGTCTCCTCTTTGAAGAATGCCATCCTCCCAGTCTTACACAGGTGATGTCAGTATCATGGTGGCATGAATTGTTCCTTTTTTCCTCTTTCCTTTGATTTACAATTAATTGAACATCCATAACTGAAAAAAGAAAGAACACCTTTGAACAGTGTACCAGAATACCCAAGAGATCTGTTCATCTGTGTACTTTAAAGTGGGTAGATTGGGCTTTGGAGGAGGCAGCAGAGCAAGGGAAGTTAGCAACATATGGTGGCAAAAAAGAAGGTGACAACAGGTCCAGCAGTGCACAAGCACAGCATTTCTGGCAGAGGTGGAGGGTGAAGGCAGTGAGTGGGTGATTTGCCTGGGCACAAATGTTACAGCTGGAGTTGCTCTCTTTAAGGAGAGACCATGATGACCTGGGGGTGGGAGGAAGGAAGTAATCTATAAGCAGATTTCTCCCTAGCAATTCTACAGGCCAGAAGAGAGTTGAAGGACATATTCAAACTATTGAAAGAAGAAAACTGTCAGCCAAGAATATTCAATCTAGCCAAGTATCCTTCAGATATGAAGGAGAAATAAAGGCTTTCCCAGGCAAACAAAAGCTGAGGGAGTTCATCACCCCTAGGCCTGCCTTATAAGAAATGTCAAAAAGAGCTCTTCATGCTGAAAAGGCAAAAGTACACAAAATTCTGATTAAAGTGATAAATAGAATTAGAATACTGTAACTCTATTTTAGAACAGTATATTAAACTCTAACCATAGCATAAAGTTAAAAGGCTTGATAACATAGTTGGAAAAATCCTCAACAAAATATTAGCAAACCACATTCCACAATACCATAGAAGGATCATTCACCATGATCAAGTGGGAGTTATTCTAGGGATGCAAGCAAGGATGGTTCAACATTCACAAATCAAACAACATGAAACACCACAGAACAAAATGAAAGATAAAAATCATAGGATCTTCTCAATAGATGTATAAAAAGCATTTGACAAAATTCAACATTTGTTCATGATAAAAACTCTCAACAAAGTGTGTGTAGAGAGAACATAGCTTAACATAATAAAGGCCTATATGGCAAACCCACAGTTAACATTATACTCAGTAGTGGAAAACTGAGAGCTTTTCCTCTAAGATCAAGAATACTCTATCCAGCAAGGCTATCATTCGTAATAGAGTGAGAGATAAAGAGTCTTCCAAACAAACAGAAGTTAAAGGAACTCATGACCACTAAGCCAGCCTTACAAGAAATGTTAAAGGGAATTGTTTGAGTGGAAAAGAAAGGACTAAAAAAAAGTAGGAAGCACAAAAACAGTACACTTAAATATATCTTTAAAAATCAGTCAAGGGATTCACAAAATAAAAGAATGTAAAGTATGATACCATATACCTAAAACGTTGGGGGAGAGGAGTAAAAATTTAGTGCTTTTAGAATGGGTTCAAACTTAAGTGAACATTGACTTAATATAGACTGCTATATGCATAAGATGTTATATATAAACCTAATGGTAACCACAAATCAAAAACCAGTAATAATATTAGTGCAAAAAACACATGGGTATTTTTTATTAGTTTTTTTGTGTGTTTTTATGTAGTATTTTTATCATTTGTATTAGCACAAAAAATAAAGAGAAAGAAACCCAAGTATGTCACTAAAGATAGCTAGCAAACCATGAGAAAAGAGAACAAAAGAAGAAACAGTGAACACCAAAAACAGCCATAAAACAAGTAAAAAATGGCAATGAGTACATAACTCTCAATAATACTATAATGGAGGAGTGCCTGGGTGACTCAGTTTGTTGAGTATCTGAATCTTGATTTCAACTCAGGTCATGATCTTAGGGTCATGAGATAGAGCCCTGCATCAGGCTTTGTGATGGGTGTGGAGCCTGCTTGAGATTCTCTCTCTCCCTCGCCCTCTGTACCGCCCCCCTTCATGTATGTGCTGTCTGTCTCAATATATAAATATGTATACACACACACACACACACACGCACATATTCTAAAATTTGTACAGAACCACAAAGACCCTGAATAGCCAAAGCAGTCTTGAGAAAGAAGAACAAATCTGGAGGTATCAAAATTCTAGATTTCAAAATATACTACAAAGCTATAATAATTAAAATAATATGGTACTGGCGTAAAAATAGACACACAGATCAATAGATCAGAATAAAGAGCCCAGAAATAAATCCACACTTAAATGGTCAATTAATCTATGACAAAGGAGGCAGGAATATACAAGGAAACAAATTGTGCTGGGAAAACTGGACAGCTACATGCAAGAGAATGAAACTGGACCACTTTCTTACACCACATACAAAAATAACTCAAAATGGATTAATAACCTAAATGTGAGACCTGAAATTAAAAAAAACAAACAAACAAAAAACAACTCTGAAAGAAAATATAGTCAGTAATCTCTTTGACATGGGCCTTAGAAACATTTTTCTAGATATGTCTCCTTGGGCAAGGGTAATAAAAGCAAAAATAAACTATTGGGATTATACCAAAATATAAAGCTTTTGCACAGCAAAAGCCATCAACAAAATGAGAAAGCAACATATTAAATTGGAGATATTTGCAAATGATATATCTAATAACAGGTTAATATCCAAAATATATAAAGAATTTATACAACTCAACACACACACAAAAACAACAATTTAAAAATGGGTGGAGGACCTGAATAGACATTTTTCCAAAGAAGACATACTGATGTCCTACAAACAGATGAAAAAATGCTCCGTATCACTCATCATCAGAGAAATGCAAATCAAAACCACAATGAGATATTATGTTACCCATATAAGAATATCTAGCATCAAAAGACAAGAAATAAAGAGTGTTGGTGAGGATGTAGAGAAAAAGGAACCCTCACACACTGTTGGTGGGAATGTAAATTGGTATAGCCACTGTGAAAAACAGTATGGAGATTCTTCAAAAAAGTTAGAAATGCCATATAATTCAGTAATTCCATTAGGGGATATTTACCCAAAGAAAACAAAAGCACTAATTCAAAAAGATATGGGTTTTATTTTATGTTTATTGCAGCATCATTTACAATAGCCAAGATATAGAAGTAACCCATGTCCATTGATAGATAAATGAATAAAGAAGACATGGTATATATTACAATAAACTGTTACTCAGCCATGAGAAAAGATGTGATCTTGACATTTGCAGCAACATGGATGGACTTAGAGAGTGAAATAAGTCAGACAGAGAAAGACAAATACCATATGATTTCACTTATGTGCAATCTAAAAAACAAACAACAAAAAAGCAGAAACATACCTATAAACACAGAGAGGAGGTTGCCAGAGGGGAGGTGGGTGGAGAGATGGGCAAAATGGGTTGAAGGTGCATTTTCCAGTTAATGGAATGAATAAGTCATGGATAAAAGGAATAGCATAGGGGATGTAGTCAATGGTCTTGTAATAGCATTGTATGGTGACAGATGGTAGCTACATTTGTGCTGAGCATAGCATAATGTTTAGAATTGTTGAATCACTATGTTGTATACCTGAAACTAATGTAACATTGTGTGTCAACAATACATCAATAAAAAATAAAAGATAAATCCATTACTCGCAAAGGAGAAGAAGGAGGAGGAGAAGATGATAGCAGGTGCTGGTGTGGATGAGGTGAAATGGAACACTTATACATTGTTGGTGGGAATGTGAACTGGTCCAACCAGTATGGAAAACAATATGGAGGTGCCTCAAAAAATTAAAAATAGATCTACCATATGATTTGGCAATTCCACTTCTGGGTATAAACCCAAAGGCTTATAAAATGAAAAGCAGGATTTCAATGAGACATATGCAACCTCATGTTTACTGTAGCATTATACACAATAGCCAAGACATGGAAAGAACCCAAATGCCCATCTACAGATGAATGGATAAAAAAGGTACAGAATGGAATATTATTCAGCCATAAGAAAGATATGTTCCCATTTGTGACAACATGAATGGATCTTGAACACATTATGCTAAGCGAGAGAAGTCAGACAGAGAAAGATAAGTACTATGTGATACCACTATTAATGTGGAATCTAAAAATGTTGAACCTGTAAAAAAACAGAGAATAAAATGGTGGTTACCAGGTGATGGGGGGAAGGGATAACTTGGCTAATTGAATTTAAATTTACAAAAATGGAAAAAAATTAAGTTTTATGAATAATAAAAACATAAATAAATAAAAATAAAAGTACAAACTTATAACAATTAGGAAGTAAGCCACAGAGATCTAATACACAATATAATAAATAAAGACAATAATATTATATCACAATTATGTAATGTGTTACATCAGCAATCAGAATATATAAATACATCAAACTAATGTTGTATACCTTAAATTTATACAATGTTACACATAAAATTTATTCAATAATTATGTAAATAAAACATAAAATGTCATAATATTTTTCAAAGAAAAAAAGAGAATAATCTCCTTCCCTTCACCCAACAACCACTTGGTAAACTCTTTCATTTGAAGTTTCAACTCCAGCCTCATCATAATATATGTCCTTCTTTACCTTTTCAGGTTAGATTTAGCTGCATAAAGCATTCAAAATATAAAATTCCACATCAGCAGGTATTTTTTTTTCTTTTTTTAGCACTTTATGTCATTTTGTTGTCTCTTGGCCTTCAGTTTCTGATGAGAAGTTACTGGAATTTTTATTTTGTTTATTTCTATGTAATATATGATTCATCGTCTTTCTGCTTTTTTTTTTATAAAGATTTTATTTATTTATTTGAGAGATAGAGAGAGAGCACATGAGGGGGGGAGGGTCAGAGGGAGAAGCAGACTCCCCGCTGAGCAGGGAGCCCGATGCGGGACTCGATCCCGGGACCCCAGGATCATGACCTGAGCCGAAGGCAGTCGCTTAACCAACTGAGCCACCCAGGCGCCCCGTCTTTCTGCTTTTAAGATTGTTTTTCTCCATCTTTAGTGTTCCTTGATAGATTTTTGTTTGTTCATTTATCCTGCTTGGTTCCACTAGACTTCTTGGACCTCAGAGTTGTTGTCCGTGGTGAAATTTGGGGGCAAAAATGTAAACCAATATGACATCACTTACTTTTTGCCCCATTGTCTTTTTCCCATATTTCTTTAATTCCAGTTTCAAAAATATAATATGTTCATTTTCTTATTTTTCCTCCATGTCTTTCTTTTCCTGTGTTCTTTATTGTTTAGTCTTCATGTTTATTATTAATTTGATCTATTGTGTTCTTTAGTTCTACCAATTTTTTTGCTTTATTATCTCTCCTAAACTCCTAATATATTTATCAATCTATTCGTCATTTCAGTGTACTTTTAACTCACTTATCAAAGTTATTTTAAAGGCTTTGCTAATTTCAACTTTAGACTAATATTCTTCACTGTAGCTGATACTTTCTGTTTTCTTCTCATGTCTAGTATTTTTTTTAAATTTATTCAAGGTCTTCTGAGTGATGCATCAGAAAGACTTTGTTTTTGGCAATCATCTTCTGAAGACAAATGATTTTTTCTATTAGCCAGTTAAGTCACTGGCACAACAAATTGACCTTGTGTAGCAGAGAGGGGCAAAATATAATCCTGGACCAAATCTGGACCATCACCTATTTTTATAAATAAAGTTTAATCAGACAGAGTTATGCCCATTTAAGTATTATCTGTGGCTGCTTTGGGGCTAGAATACCAGAGATGAGTCATGGCTACAAAGATTGCATGGCCTACAAAGCCTAAAATATTGAATAACTGGCCTTTAGAAAGAAAGTTTATCAATCCCTGTTCTAGGGTATAAGTCTGACATGTGTATTTTGAAAAAAAAATCCTCAGATGATTTTAATGCATACTCTTGCATAGAAACCACTCTATTAACATATCTATAAGGTCACTTACATTTCTGAGATCCTTTAATTCTAGATATCAATGTAGATGTTGGAGTATAAATTCATGAAATAGAGCATGCAACTTCAATTTTAAAATAATGACACAAAATCCACACTCCCTTATTAATTAACTTATACTGATACTGTTTCACTATTTTAAATATAAGAACAAAAAGTCATTTGGGAAGTCAAAGAAAAATAATCTCAAAGATATTTAAATATAGTTGTGGTCTAAGCTTCAGAGCATATTTATCATATTTTAGTTTTTTGTTTGTTTTGTTTTTGTTCCTTTTGCTTCTTTCCCAAACTGACTATTGTCTGCATGGCTAAGAATACAGCACTTAGCCATAGGCAGCAAAGACATATCACAACCTGAGAAGGCATTCAACATACTTTACTTTGGAACAATGTACAAGAATTTTCAGATGTCAATTTCAAGGATTTTGGACATAAATGAGGTGGGAAATGCTCATTAATCAAGCCCACACTGCCTATTTCTCAAAGGACATAGAATCAATATAGGTCAAATTTTCTATTTCTCCAAAGCCCATCTCACTAAGCACCTTGAAAGAGA
This sequence comes from Mirounga leonina, assembly GCF_011800145.1. NCBI lineage: Eukaryota > Metazoa > Chordata > Mammalia > Carnivora > Phocidae > Mirounga > Mirounga leonina. The sequence goes on from NW_023270265.1 coordinate 33,540,106, forward strand.
TTTTATGGGCAGTTTTCTGTAGATTTACTGCTTGGCATGCAAGAGCATCAACCTTTTTAAATGTTGGGCAGCAAGAACTTTAAATTGTGAAAAACATATGCCTGATTGAAGGGTAAAAACAATCAAACACCAAATCTATTCTCTGGGAATTCATTACAGAATTGTGGGAAGGTGAATTTTGAATTTTGATATTGCAAATATTGATTTTAGAAAGAATAATTCTATCATTCTCCACCCCTAAAATAAATACATAAATAAACAGAAACAATACCTTTTACTAACATAAATGATAAAAAAATCAGATGAAAATATTTGAAATATATGAGAGAAGAGAGTTACTATACTAAATAAAGAGCCCCTATGACCAATAAGAAAAATAAATATTATGAGATAAATATTCAAAACATTTGCACAAGAAAATATATTAAATACTAGTTTTCACTAATATTAAGAGATGTTCAACACCAAATCTGTTATTAATGTATTATACTGGAAAAAATACTATTGATTTTTTCTTTCCTAAAGGTACAGACACATTGGAAGCAACCAAGATGTCCTTTAGTAGATGAATGGAAAAATTAACTGTGGTACACTTAGATAATGGAAAATTAATCAGTGCTATAAAGAAATGAGCAATCAAGCTATGAAAAGACATGGCATGATCTTAAACGTGTACTATTAAGTGAAACAACCCATATGAAAAGGCTGCACTGTATGATTTCAACTATACATGGCTTTTTGGGAAAGGCAAAACTGGAGACAATAAAAAGATGAGTGTTTGCTGGCAAGGGAATGGGAAGAGGGGAGAAACGAATAGGCAGAGCACACAGGATTTTTAGGGTAGTAAAAATACTCTGTATGATCTTACAATGATACAAAAACGTCATTATACATATACCCAAGCCCATAGAATGTACAACATCAAGAGTGAATTCTAAGGTAACTTCTAGACTTTGGTTGATTATGATGTGTCAATGTAAGCTCATCCTTGGTAAAAAGTGCACCATTCTGATGAGCTTTTCTCCATCATGTCTCATAGGATCTTGTCTTATACTTGTGAAGCTTAGTATTCAGTGAAAGATGCAAGGGAAGCCTGACACAGATTTTTGGGCTACTTCTCTGTACAACTCTCTCTGCTCCAAATCTCTTTCCTGTAAAGTTCAACTAGTATCCAGTCCTTATATCTTATCTTTGTTTCCTGTGCCCATCAAGACCACTACTCTCTGTTTGGGCTTCACCTCTCCGTATTCGGTGAATCCCCCTAGCATAAAGCTTACACAAACATGGAATTCACTTCATGTGTTTCTCTTCATTCAAGGATCATATCTCTGGGCTGTTTGTTGTCCACTTCCTGAAAGAAAATTCTTCACATATTATATATATAGTATCATATTTACTTATGGTGGGAGGTTAATTCTGATAACCATTACTCCATCATTCTCAGAACTAGAAGGTCATGTGCTTACATTTTAACAGAAACAACTCATATTCAGAGTTCCATTGTTCAGAGTTTAGTTGTTCCTTTCAGAGAAACAACTTATGCTTACTATTTGAGGCGTAACTTAATTTATTTATGGAGTTCCCTGACATATTCAGGGGACAATCACAGAGCAGCTTTTAGTAAGGGTGTTGGAGCCCTTTGCTTTCTCATTATGCTCTGGTTACACAAAGCTGTGGGTCAAATATTTGCCCATTAGAGCTGATTGCTATCTCTACCAGAGGATTTAGGTTAGGGAATTACAGACTTTGATAAATGTAACAAAGGACTGACTCTCTTCTTTACCTCATCCATAAAACTTTTTTATATATTGTATTAGTTTCATATTTCTGGTAACAAGGTACCAAAATAGAGTGGCTCAAAACAACATATATTTTTTCTCTTATAGTTCTGGAAGTCAGAATCTGAGAGGAGTTTTATAAGGCTAAGGTGTTATCAGGACAAGTTCGTTTTAGAGGCTTTAGGGGAAAATTCCTTCCTTCTGTCTTCCAGCTTCTAGAGGCTGCTTGCATTCCTTAGTGAGAAGCCACCTCACTCCTATCTCTGCTTACATTCTCACATTGCCTTCTCTTCTTTCCTATCTACTGCTTCCCACTTATAAGGACAATTCTGATTATATCAGGCCCATTGGGTAATCCAAGATAATGTCTCCATCTCAAAATCTTTAGCTTAAATATATCAATAAAGCCCCTTTTATATGTATGTAACATGTTCACAGGCCTCATGAATAGAACATGGACATCTTTGAAGGTCATTATTCAGTCTACTGTATATAATGAAGAGGCAAATTTCTCTGAAGTCCCAGTTTCAAAGATATAAAAGGTATTATATACATCTTCAAACATATTTTATTTCAATTCTTACATCACATAAAAACATACTAACAACAACAACAAAACAATTGGAGCAACTTTAAATTAAGGATATAATCCCATGGACTGGACAATTTCCTTTAAATAGCTCAGAGACGTGAATGAACAGATCCTATGTCAATGCAGGAAGACTTTTCTCTCTATGAGATCTACTTGCTGCAATCAAATGCATTACAGATTGAATAAAAATGTCATTCAAAATGACTTTACAATTGGCTTTGGAGCAAAACCTAATACCTGAAGGTAAGATGGCTGTCCATATATTTAGAATGTCCTTCTTTCTAGGAGCTCTTAGTTTCAAATTTTTTCCTCCATGTACAGCAACTTGTGAAGTCACTTCCAACAATTCTCAGATTCCATTCTCTTCGATGTGGACTGGCCTTTCCTAATAGATTGCCATTGTGTAAAATTCTTAATAGTATTCCCCTAAAGGTTTTTCTCTCCCTGCTCTGCAAAATGAAATGGATGTATAGATGTACATCAAAAATTAGGACACTTGAACAGTTTAAATGTCACTTCTTGGGAAATTGTAGTAATAAGTAAAAACATGAAGTCTAGTTCCAAATAGCTTTAGGTGTGTTTCTATTTCTTTCTTTACTATTAGAGAATAATATAAATAATACTACTCTACCACTTTTGTAAGATAGATTTTTCTCCCCAATCTGGGACAGGACTTTAATAGGTGAACTGTCCCTTTTTCTTGACATGATCTTAGGTCTGACAAATAAATAAAATGCCATCTTTGAGGACTTTGAAACTCAGGGAAGATTAATAAACTTTACAAACTTGAACAGCTAGCCCATGTACAGCCAGGATTCTAAATTAGGACTTTAAATGCCCCAGTAGCTCAAAATTTTATGTTGCTTCCTCTCAGAAGTATTATGTTTGACCTTAACCTACACTACAAAATCTTTATAGGAAAGAATGCTCTCTTCCATTCAGGGTCATATGTATCTCCTAGCACAGGGCTAAGCAAAATAATAAACAATGCTTGATGCACTGCAGAACACATTTATTCAGTACTTCTGTCATTCAAGTTGCCATTAAGAGAATGAAACATCAACCCAGAGAAAAATGGAGGAAGGTGTACATGTGCATGTGTGTATATATATATAATGTATGAAATATACAAACACACATATATATAGATGGAAAGTATGAAATATACAAACACACATATATTACACACACACACACACACACATATATGTTTTTCAAAGTGGGCTTATCAACTTACATCCAGCCCCTTAAATAAAACTTGTACGCAGCCCTATAAATACAAAGATACACCACCCAATGGGGAAAAAATGGACAAAACCCTCAACTAAAGGAAAAAAAGTATATAGATATTTCATTTCATAAAAGAGGATATCTAAATTGCCAATAAACCAATGAAAATGTGCTCAGCTTCATTAATCATTAGGCAAATGCAAACACAAGCACAATACAAAATATTTACACACTCAAGTGTTAGTAAGAATGTGGAGTGACTTTAACTCTTAAACCATACTGGAAGGAATATCAATTCACAAGTTCATTTTGGAAAACTATGGCAGCTCAATGGCATTGCTGCCCTCATTTATTTACCCCAACCTTTGTTAATGCATTTCACCATCAAGAAGCAAAGTATGATCTCTTGCTTTTCAGTTCTGTGTTCAATTTATCTGACTTGCTTTGGACAGCCTTAGTGAATTTTACACAAACAGAATCTTGTAAAGCACTTGCAGTTTCCACTTGTGCCCTCATATCTTTGCCTTTGTAATGAGAACATGTCTGCTACTAAAGAATAAGAAGCACAGAAGCAGTTAGGATAGTGTTGTTCCAGCCAAGGCTAACCTAAATCAGCCAATCTGTCCCCAAGAGATGAGCCAGTTCATCCATGAACAGAATAACTTAGGTTCGTGAACCCCAGGTGACCCCAGTGGAATACACTACTGAAACTATTCAATGGCTTTCATTGATATCCAGGAAAAATCCATACATACAGCTTGGAAGATACTACCTAATGTAGCCCTTTCCACCTCTTCAGTTCAGTTATCATTCTCTTATTTTTCTCTACTTTCCCTTTTTCCCCAGTTTTATCAAGAAATAATTGACATATATCATTATAGAAATTTAAGGTAAATAGGATGATTGTTCAGTTGACATAAAATGTAGAATGATTACCACAATAGGTTCAGGTAACATCCATCTTCTAATAGAAATACGTAGAAAGTAAAGAAAAAGAAAGGAAAAAAAGATCTTTGTGATAAAATCTCTTAGGATTTCTCTTAAAAACTTTCCTATATCCTACAGCAGTGTTAGTTATAGTCATCATATTGTACACTACATCCCTAGTACTTATTTATAACAAAGTTTATACCTTTTGACCACCCTCCTGCAATTCTTCCTACCTCTACCTTCTGCCTTTGATAACCAAAAGTCTGATTTCTTTTTCTGAGTTTTGGGTTTGTTTGTTTGTTGTTTTGTTTTTTAGATTCCAAATATAACTGAGATCATACAGTATTTGTTTTTCTCCATTTGACTTATTTCACTTAGCATAATGCCTTCAAGCTCCATCCATGTTGTCAAAAATGGTAGGATGTTATCATTCTTTACGGCTGAATAATATTCATAACTACTTTATTCAGTCATCCATCTGTGGACACTTAGGTTGTTCCCATGTGTTAGCTATTGTAAATAATGCTGCTATGAACACAGGCGTGCAAGCACTCTTGTGAGTTAGGGTTTTTGTTTCCTTTGGACATATTCCCAGAAGTGGAATTGTCAGATCATATGTTAATTCTACTTCCTTATATATCCCAAATACAAAAATGTAAAAAGCAATTATAATTTGTCATCTTTATTGGATTTCTTGCCCTTCTGTTTTCATATATGAGCCTTAGTAAAGAGCAGACCCTCTGTAAACAGGATTGGTCTGAATATTGTGCCCATCACTTACCCTCCTCTGAGTTTCTATTTTTTTTACAAACACTAATTTGTTTTTCAACATGCAGATCATTCATTCTCAAAGATTTTTTGCTGTGACTGCCCCTGCCACATTTTACACCATTCTTCCTCCACTCCATTCCCATTATAACCTGGATATACATTTATAGCAACCCTAACCAACAACATGATAATAGTTTATCTCTTCGTCTTTCCTCAGAGGACTGCAAGCATCTTGGGGGCAGACACTGAGCCTAATTCATTTTTGAATCACTAGTGCTGGCATCTAGTCTACTGAAAATGTTCAGTGCACAAGTTTCCTTCTGTGAATTTTGGAAAAAGCAAGGCCCAGCTTTACTAGAGAACAGAATGAATAATCATAGAGGGAAAGGTTGTCAAGGATGGAAGGTTCTTGGCTCAGTGAAGGTTATTCACTCAATTGTCTTCTACATAAGTGACTGGAAGAAGTATTTTGCCAGCCAGCTGATTTCTAACTAACATGTAGAGCTGGTAATTAAGGCATCCTACCAGGATCCTGGATCTAAATAATTGAGATACAGCCAAACCTTGGCTCATAACAAGAGCAGGTGATTTTGATTCTAGCCTCTTTATGTAGTTACAAACTCACTTTCCCTCAAATAGTTCTATGTAGCCATTTTCTTCAAATATACTAACTGATCATTTATTGTGGAAAAAAAACTGTCACTGAGAAGCCAACATTTTGGAAGAATATGAGAGGTTACCCTCATCAAAATCGCGATGGAAAGTTGAAGGCCTCATTTTAATGAATCTGCCAATGTTTCCACTTTCCAAGAGCAACAGATATGATTATGAGACATATTACGATTTTCCCATCTGGAATTTCAAAGCAGTCTCTGATTAGTTTGCCACATTTCTCTTTATTACCTCCAGAGTTAAGACTATGATACTCTTAACCCTGAGGCAACTTCTCCAGTTTTAAGGTTAGTTTCCACTATAGATGAAATTTGTTTCCCTTCTTTTAAATTTTTTTCTCAGAATATAATAAAATTAAGACTCAACTAGAGTACACATGAGGGGTTCAAATATACACACACATACAAATTCATACAAACATATATATATATATATATATAGGTGACAGATGATAGATGATAAAAGATGGATAGATGATAGATGATGATAGATAGATATTAGGTAGACAGGTGATAGACAATTTTTTCCAGATTCTCAGCAAAATTATTTGTCCTACCAAGTATCATCTTCATAAATCCCTACTTTTGCATCTAGACAATGGCATTCCTCTTTGGATTGCTCAGGATTACTTGGCAGTTACTACTGTAATTTTTCTGATCACATGTGAAACTCAGATTTTGACTGTGAGTTTCATTTTGAGTCTCATATCCTAGCCCTTTTCTACTCTTTTCTTTTTTAATCTGACTTAAACCACTTCAGAAACAATTCCCTTTCCTATGCTGCTTTGGTTAAGAGAATGTAGGTAATACGTAACATTTAACTTTTGCAAAACCTTTCACTTTATGGACAGAGATAATTGAACTGCTATTTATGAACACATATATCACCACTGCTAGGATATTTTGATGATCCTACCCTCTAAAAGAATAAGATACCCAAGTAACAAATTCCAAATTTCCATACTCATTGATTCATGGGATGTTAAACATTATTTTAATATAATGAAAACATTTTGAAAGGAAATCCAGTTGTAAGGTAAATTCAATAAACTCCCAGTAACTCATCATTCCATGTTGTGTTGTATTTTTATTTTGTAATGTGTCATAGTGAGGCTTACTGGTGGTAGAAGTGCCAGTATTTGAGGACACAGAACTATTCCATCATGTAAGGATAAATATACCATATAATGGGAATGCAGAGCATCTGCTCAGATGAAATATTGTTAAATAAAAGGTCATAAAAATATGAGATAATTGGTAATAGTTGGCATGCATTGGCTAGTTGACTAAATAGGGAGTCCTGAGACATGTTCCCAGATGCCCAACTTAAATGGAGATTCTCAGGAAAAACTAAATTTTACCTCTGGAAAATTAAGAAAAACAACAGTTAAGGGGGAAATCCTTTATGACCAGCATTCTTGATTCTCTTCAATCTATGTATTCTTTGTAGTCAAGTTACCTGTACTTCATAGTATCTTTGAAACTGATATTATGTTCTGTGATATATGTCATAGTAAGGAGGGCTCAAAATTGATCTCACAATGTGGTCTAAGTGGAAGAAATTGGATGACTAAGTTCAGGAAAAGAACATTCTCTATGACCAAAATAGGAAAGCACACACTCACTTTTGAACAGCATGAGAAATCATCGAAAGAGAGTCTAACTGTGAATGCAAACCAGTAATTAACTAGGTATCTAGGAATGAAATCCAGATTAACGTGAATTAAAAATATTTCCTTTCTGGAACAACACACTGTACAATGGAATGCATATCATTCTATTATATACCCACAAGGATAAACTAATAAGTCACACTAAACTACAGAAGTGATTTAAAGAAAACATGAATCCTCTCTTATGACCTGAATATTACTCACACTGTCTTAGGCTTTTTTGGACAACAGTTAGGAGCTAAGTACAGAGAAAACACTAATGTAAAATTGACGCCTGATTTCAAGATGCATGTATATGGTGTCCAACTCTGACTTCTATGTCTTTCTCCTCCAGGATGGAAAGTATGTCCTTCATCTTAGTACATTGTGAAATGGGTTCTTACAAGCAATGGTGACTTGTGGAAATGGAGACTACTAAGCCAGAGAGGCCCCAAGTCTCATTCCCTTGTACCTAAGAGCCAATTGGAAGGCCAATTTTAAAAATCTGTATTTGTTCCTTGTGGAAATCATTTTTTTTGCAATGCTCATATCTCAAACTTTGTCACTTTCCACATTCTTTCATGTTTTTTATCTGAATTTCTGCAACATTTACAACTGTTGACAAAGTCATTTAGTCAAAATCAAAATCACCAGCTTTCATGTACTCCCAACTCCCTGCCCTTCCTGGGTCCTTTTTCATGAACATGTTGGCTTTTAACTTAAAATCAGTTTACCTTCTCCTTTATCCAATCAGTCACTAGATTTGTTTCATTTTAGTAAATATCTATTTGGAGCTTATTATGTATCTCACATGATGACGGGCAGAAATCCCGTCTCTGAATTGAGCCTCAAAGGTATGTATCCCCTTCATACTCCTCTTACCCTATACTAACAATGTCCTAATTGGTCTCCCTATCTCCTTTCTCTCTTCTCTTATATATTTATAAGCAGAGGCCTTTGTCAATCTATCCAGAGAGCTAACTCTTATTTTGTACCATAAAGAGGACATCAATATATCCCAAGACTTTAATAAAGAAAGAGATACCATGGTGTGTCTTAGAGGCCATAGGATTTCCTTGTTGATAACACCCTGAACTGCAGGCGCCCAAATCATCAACAATCAAGTAGCAGAACTATATAACACAATGGCCCCATTGTTCTTTCTAGAAAGATCCTTATCCTTAAATTTAATAGTTTATTTAATCATGTGCAATATATTCATGTTTCTCTAGTCAATGAGTATGCAGCGTGTGTGTGTATGTATGTGTATTGAACTTGACTCAGCTATTTGTAATCTGCAACAAATTATATGCATCACTGGCCATTTCTCATGCCATCTTCAAGCATCTCTGTTAAAAGAGCTGGAAGCAACAAGATTGAACATTGATTTGTTGAGAGTAAGTAAAAAGAGTGAAGGCCAAGGCCAACTTTTATAACCTGGAGACCATTTCAATTTAGCAAAATTTGGTCTCCTTGTTACAAATGAAAATCCTTCACATTTGCCTTGCCCTATCCTAAAGAAAAGAATAAATTAAAGAAGTGAACAAAATACTCTGCTTAGCACATAGATACTACTCTGCCTTGCTGCCGCTGTGGAGATACTGAAAATTAAAATGTTCAACACTTCAAGCACTGCCCCCATGTTCTTTTGAAACAGGTCACTTTGCTTATGTTTGTATTATTAGGTTTGTTTTTTCATATTCATTATGTGTGGCTCTAAGGACAGCATTCATTAAATGTGGGCAGTCAGCCTAGAGCGCTAGTAGATAAAGAGCATTCTGTTTGGAAAATAATACTTTTTTGTTGCCTCACTTCATCTCCTCTTTGCCCTTGCCCCTTGATTTAATTTACTCATATACTTACAGAGCCCACCTCAGTGGCAAGGGGGTAAAAGGCTGCCACAGTATTCTTCTGTTTGAGGGAGAAGACATCACAGAATCCGGTGCTTGAATACCTGGCGAAGGTATTATTAGTCTCTCCCTGAGAGTATCGCCCCACCCCATGCCTTATCAGATCCCTGCCTCCAAAAGCAAAATCTGTGGCAGAGTAAAACACTACGCACAGTATGAGTTACGAGGTTTTGGAGCAAACCTCCAAATTCAGATTTCTGCTTCTTCACTTACCCTAAACCTCATGATTACCATTTACTTAAATTTTTGAAGTCTCACTTCAATCATCCATGAAACAGTAAGGATGAGTGAGCACACAGTGAAATAAATATGATGCAAATACCTGGTACCTGGGACAAAGCATTGCTTCGTAGATGTTCATGATCAGTTTTTCTTCCTCTTCTGATAATCCTGGGGACATAAGAGGCTTGAGGAGGTCTACTCCAGTGTTTCTGCAGACAGGTGGTTTCAACAGAATCACCTGCATCTGCTTGATAAGAAATGCCTGTTTTTCATCCATTCATATACGTACCTCACTCCTACTGAACTAGATACTGTGCTTACTCCATGCCAAACCATCCTTCTGGGTGTCTAACGGGCAGTGATTTTTGCAAGCCACCATCCCATTCCTCCAACTCTAAATGACATTGCTCAAACCCGTTTTGCAATATTGGTGCCAAGTGTTTCTGTAACTTCTGTTTAAATACTTACAGTAGTGAACTCAAAATGCCTCTTGAAGCACCTCTGTCTATATAAACAGCTTTAAGAAGTGATTCTTTCTCCCCAAACAAGATTTCTCTCCAGCATCCTCATCCACTGATGCAAATTCAAACCTCTAGTTGACTCTGTCATGCAGAAAAAAAAAATCAACCCATCTTTGTGTCTGATAGCATTCATCTATTTAAAATCACAGCTATCCCTTGGGGCGCGTGGGTGGCTCAGTTGGTTAAGCGACTGCCTTCGGCTCAGGTCATGATCCCGGAGTCCCCGGATAGAGTCCCCGGATCGAGTCCCCGGATCGAGTCCCGCGTCAGACTCCCTGCTCGGCGGGGAGTCTGCTTTGTCCTCTGACCCTATCCCCTCTCATGTGTTCTCTCTCTGTCAAATAAATAAATAAAATCTTTAAAAAAAAAAAATCACAGCTATCCCACAAGTCTTCTCTCCTCTAGACTAATACATAGCTCACCAAATTGCCAATTCCAAAATCCCAAATTCATGTTTACCTAATCCTTGCCAAATATATTCTACTGCCAGAGTACCAGCTGCCTGCATACCCCTACACTCTGACCGCTGGACCGCCTTTGGAATTTTTCATTGGTTTAATCTAATCGCTCCTTCAGTTGGGAAAAGAATACCAAAAGTGCATATAAGAGCTTATTTGGACTCGTCTGTCATCTGTTACAAAAGGATCTTCAAGTCTTCTTCCTTTTTGTTTTATCAAAGTGTTTTACATCTCAGTCAGCTTATAAACTGCACAAAATCAATACCATGGTTTTATTACAAACATCTGAGATTTTAGATTGAGGCAGGAGTAGGTATACGGAGCATTGGGAGAATAGTCATAGTTGAGGCACTTGAAGCCCTAGGAGGTCATATGCCTTACTAAAGTTGGTATAACCAGTATATATCTTTGTTCTCTAGGGCAGTGACTGTTTCTGAAAACAAGATTTCCTGCTTATATGGTACAGATGTCTCAAGCCAGAAGCTTCTAGGCTTGGTTTGTTGACCTTCATAGACTTAATTCTTTTTTGCTGTTGTTGTTTTAACTTGAACCTATATTTAATAGTTAGAAAATGTCCACTGGACTAAAGATACATGGATTTTTCTGAAAAATTAGAAATCTTATAATTTTAGGTCTGCATTTCCACATAGTAACAATGTGCTATTAGATTAGGCTTTATTTCCTGTCTGGCCTTTGTAGGCACTTAAGTTTGCTATGCTTCCCCCATGGAATAGTATTATGTATTTTTATAAGCACTTCCATATCTTTCATTTAACATGAAATATTCATATTTACTATGAAATTGAAAAGGACTGGCATAAATATATATATATATATATATATGTATTTTTTACTTGTATGAAGATGTACCTAGGTCCCCTAACATGTGCCAGGAGAGAGCGAAGAAAGTATAATAATTTAACATTGCTGGAGTAAAATTTCCTCATTTAAAGTTCCCATCTTGGCATTTACTAGCTATTAACATGGGCAAGTTATTTTATGTTTTTGAGACTTGGTATCTTATGTTTATAAAATAGATGAGATAGTATCCATCTGACTACACTTCAGTAAAGATTAAATTAGATAACTAATAAGACTGTTAGCTTAGTTCCTGGTATATGGCAAGTACTTAACAAATATTTGCCACTAACATTTTTTTTTAAGATTTTATTTATTTATTTGACAGAGAGAGAACACAAGCAAGGGGAGCAAGCAGCAGGCAGAGGGAGAGGGAGAAGCAGGCTCCCCGCTGAGCAGGGAGCCCAAAGCAGGGCTCAATCCCAGGACCCTAAGATCGTAACCTAAGCCGAAGGCAGACTCTTAATGGACTGAGCCACCCAGGCGCCCCTGCCACTAACATTTTTAACTTAAGCACTAGAACCTAGATCTCTCAACATCTAATGTAGGGCTTTTCTCATTGTATAAAACTGCTACACGTATTCTGTCTTATGTGCCTTCTTAATTCCTAGTTTCTGAAGTTTCTCAAAGTGAATGCCTCACTGGACTGCTAATGACTATTGACTCATGACCAAACCCTAGTTGTCCCTCTGAATTGTATCAAAATCCTGCCCTAATACAAACTCTCTGTCCCAAATCTTCTCCTATGGGAAATGTGAAGAGCACCCCATGATCTGGTGACTCAACCACATACTCAGCTTGGATCCTGGTTGGAACTGAATATTTTATGACTAATGTGCCCCAACATTAAGGCATTTAAAAATAGGAATAATTTGCTAAATAAATCAATAAATGGTTGGGATCACAACTGATGTCATTTTCAAAACCTGATAAAATCCTTGAATTAACGACTGTACACCTCAGTGGGTGTTATGAGAGTTTTTGCCACTACTGAAGCCACAAGTTGGAAAATCTACTTGTTCCAAAAATCTGGACCATTCACCTGTCTCCAATCTCAGGGAGCCATGTTTCTAGAGACTTCATACTTTTATCAGTCTATCTCCTTTCTATATTTTGGGCAGTTTTGATTCTGTATCTTATAGCAAATATTTGGGGGCTGCATGGCCACCAAAAATTTAGGCTGGAGGAGCAGAGGTGTAGGCATTTTTTGGGATAGTACTATAAATAGAAGAGGTTGAAGGATCTGTAGAAGGATTTCTCAGAGTTTGGTATTTGATTCACTTTTTTTGGAGTCACAAAGATACATTTCTAAATTCATCCAAAATCAGCTGAATCACATCTCTTGATTTGGAACCCAGGAATCTGCCTTTTCAACAAGTGAGACACACTGAAATTGTGTATGTACTGAGCATTAAGAAATCAATGGAGAGATATAAGCGAGAGCTTGAGGTGTAGAATACCACTGAAGACCATGGAGAATTCAGATTATTATTCCTAGCCTCTTGATATGAGTTGTTGATTAACGCCTTGGATATAAAAAGAACTCAAGGTATGAAATGAGATAAATACGATTAAGTATTAACATGAGTAATTCCGATGAAAAGTACTCAAAGGTTTCAAGGATGGGTGAGACAAGTGTGGAAACAAATTATCTGGGAAGAGTAATGTGACAGGACATAAAATATAGATGAATGAGTGGGTGAGGGGAAGGACAATATAGGTAAATGTGAGGAGGTGGTAATGAATGCAGTATATAGGGTTGATACAGAATTAGATGGGCAAAATCAGGATTAAAAACTTCATAAAGTCTTCTAGAAGAAGGCTGGCATGATCTGAGATACAGAATTCTAAAGCTTCACTGTGGTGTCCTAGGTCAAATGTGGTTACCAGAGCCACATTAGAATGCATTTATGTCATTCCAGAACAGTATGAATTTAGCTCAAACACTGAACCGTCAGAGTCCTCCTCACCTCAGAATCAACTGGAAACATCTAGGTTACTTTCTTAGAAGGAGATGACAACTCAGCAAAGACAGAATGTGTCATTAGAGAAGCAACCAAAATCCCTACAGTATCGAGGTTTCTCAAAAAAAAATTAAAAATGTTAAACTCATGTCATTCACTGAACAAGCCTCAATTGATATGCTGAAATGTTATGAGTAAAATAGCATTTGCCTATCCTGATTTTTGTCAGTTATTTCAAAAATACCACATCTCTGTTTGAAAAATATATCCAGTATGAAACAGTTTGTTTCATTTATCTCAATGCTTTTTTTTAAAAAAACTTTACTTGTTTACTCAAAGAAACAGAATAGAAAAGTAATTGCCAAGAGCTGAAAATGGGGGGTGGATAGGGAGAGGTTGGTAAAAGGGTGCCAACTTTTAGTAGTAAGACGAATGAAATCTGAAGATCCAGTGTAAAACATGGCCACCATAGCCAACACCATGTTGCATGATTGAGACTTGTTAAGAGAGAAGAACCCAAATGCTCCCACCAAAAATAAATAAATAATAAATATGAAGTGATGGATGTATCAATTAATTAGATAGGAGGAATCCTTTCATGATGTATATATAAATCAAATCATCACAATGTACAGTTTAAGTACCTTACAAGTTTATTTGTCAGTTATACCTCAATAAAGCTGAAAAAAGTACATATTTTATTTGAATTTTCTTGGTTTTTACCTAGTGTCATTTTTCTGTTCCATGATCCCATCAAGAATACCATATTACATTTATTCACCATATCTCCCGTAACAATTTCTCAGACTTTTCTTGTCTATGATAACTTTGATAATTTTGAGGAGAACTGATCAGTATTTTGTAGAATGCTCCTCCATTGGGATTTGTCTGATGTTTTTTTCATAATTAAACTGGGGTTATGGGAGGGCAAACACAGAGATAAAGTGACATTCTCATCACCTCATATCAAGGATATGTACTACCAACATGACTTATGAATGTGAGGATTGTGTCAAACTGGAGAGGTAAGGTCCCTCTATAATGGGTAGCTGTTATGGAGCTCCATCTGATGGCTGCTCTTGGGAAATCCTGTCCTGTGTTGCCTGATCTTGATTTTTCAACAGAAGCCAGAAATCTTAATGTTTATGTGAAAAATCCAACTATTAAATATTGACAACTAATTCAAATTTAAAACATGATGGTTCCATGGTTATGTGGGCCAAATAAAATATGTCTGTGGGCCAGTGTTACTCTATGGTCACTGGTTTGCAAACTCTTTTGCAAATATATGGGCATCATTAAGGTTTTTTATTATTGCTGATGTATAACTGACATATAACATTATATTAGTTTCAGGCATACAACATAGTGATTTGATATTTGTATACATCAGGAAAGTCTAGTTAAAATCTGTCACCATACATAGTTGCAAAAAAGTTTTTTTTGGGATGAGAATTTTCAATATCCACTCTCTCCACAACTTTCAAATATGTGACACAGTATTACCAACTATAGTTGGCTTTTATTTATTTATTTTTAAAGATTTTATTTATTTATTTGACAGAGAGAGACACAGCAAAGAGGGAACACAGCAAGGGGAGTGGGAGAGGGAGAAGCAGGCTTCCTGCTGAGCAGGGAGCCTGACACGAAGCTAGATACCAGGACCCTGGGATCATGACCTGAGCCGAAGGCAGACACTTAATGACTGAGCCACCCAGGTGCCCCTTGGAGGAACCTCTTAAACATCTATCTGGCTTTAAAGTCAGTGATATTCTTGCAGAATATTACTCTGCCACCTTTTGTTGTTTTGGACCCCTTCCTCTTCCTGATCTTATATCCTACCAGATGTCAAATCTATAGATTCCACTTTATAAGTAGCTCCTATTACTGCTCTCTCCACTCTCCCTTTCTGTCCCTCCTCTCTTCCTTTCTCCTGTTTCCTATACCCTCTCTCTTAACTGAGGTAAAATTTACATACAGTGAAATGCACCTATCCTAAATATACAACTCAATGAGTTTTCATGAATGTATATACCATATTTCCACCACTCTAAATTAAGATACAAAACATTTCCGTCACTTTGAATGGTCTTTCATTTCCACTTTCAATTAATCCTTGGCCCCCATAGGCAACCATGCATATGTTTTCTGTTACTGTAGATTAGTTTTCTTTTCTTTTTTTTTTATGTTATGTCATTCATTACATCATTAGTTTCTGATGTAGTGTTCCATGATTCATTGTGTGCATATAACACCCAGTGCTCCATTCAATACGTGCCCTCTTTAATACCCATTACCAGGCTAACCCATCCCCCTACCCCCCTCCCCTTTAGAACCCTCAGTTTGTTTCTCAGAGTCCATAGTCTCCCATGGTTCATCTCCCCCTCTGATTCTCCCCCTTCATTTTTCCCTTCCTGCTATCTTTTTTTTTTTTTTTTAACATATAATGTAGTATTTGTTTCAGAGGTACAGGTCTGTGATTCAACAGTCTTACACAATTCACAGCGCTCACCATAGCACATACCCTCCCCAATGTCTATCACCCAGCCACCCTATCCCTCCCACCCCCCACCTATAGTTGGCTCTTAAATCTCCTTTAGATCCTCTCCTTGACTGTGCACTATAAACCAACACTTAAAAACTTAAAGTTGCCACTTAAAGAGCCTCCCAATTTAACTCCATTGTAAATCAGAAGACCTTTTTAAAAAATGATAATTACCCACTAATGCATCAGCTTTGCAACTCTGCTTTGCATTTGCTAGGTTTCTTAAGTAAGGGACCTCTCCCCCATAAGACTTTTGGATCTCTGCAGATTGGTGCTGATTCTCCTGTCATTAAGCCATCATTTTACCCTCTAAAATTAAACACATAAAACCCATTTTCTAAATCCTCAGTGATACCTGCAGAATTATAACAATAATATTCAGACTGATCTTTTTCATGTCAAGCTATGTCAGAGCAGGCCTCATATATGTGAACCCAATGGCCAGGGCCAAAGGCTAGTATATAAAATCAGGATCAAATAAATACTTACAATATTAACATTCTTTATTCTACCAGTAAAATGTAGTTACAAATGACAACATCAGGCACACATCCATAATAATGTTATTGCAGAATGGAGATTAACTTCTCCAATAAAAAGAGTGGACAGGGTAGATTTAGAAGGCCTATAATCTTTATCTGACTTTTTACTAAAATTATTATAGGGAGAAAGATGAAGAAAGAGTAGGTTTTAAGAACAGACTCTTAGAAAGCACAATCCCACTGGAATAACCTAAGGTCCTCACATGGTTTTCTTATCTGTAAAATGGGAGAAAATTCATAGAATTGCTGTCACAAAATATTGAGAAATGCTAGATAAAGTATGGCACATAGAAAGGAGGCAATCTATAAGAACAATTAACTCAGAGGCTTGATACTGAGACATTCTTGGGTTTATCTCTGATTATAACTTGGACAAGCTACTTAAATTGAGTCTCAATTTCCATATCTATCAAGAAGGTAGAATGCTAGGCATGGAGGACTCTTAAGAGAGGGTCCCCACCCTCTCCTCCTGCAGCAGTCCTCTGATGAGCATGCCAGAGCTGTGGTTCCCTTCTTCAATTTATTTCATTTCACTTTCCATCTGCTTAGGATTCTTCACAGTTGCTCATTCATTGAAGGTTATCTTTCTATATTCAAGAATGCTTATGGATCTTCTCAATATCCTTTTTAATATTTCAAAGGATTTGGAGTAAATGAAGGAGGCTGTATTTTATTCTTAGTTCTCTGTATTGAATCAATTCCAAATGTGTTTCAAAAGGACATTACCCTTAATTCATACCCTTTCCTAAGAATGTGGTGTCATTCCCTGTAAGGATTTTCCTCTAATTGCATGTAACCATTTCCTTGTAAAATAAGATTAGTATATGTTGTCTACAGCTGTTCCCTCCTTCTGCTAGAAAGAGTTTCTCATCTATATCCTGGTTAACCAGCTCTTTCAGAATAAGCTTCTTAAGGATTTCGAGTAAAATTTTCATCTTATTTCTGGTATTTCCAGAGTGCAGGGCAGGCTGATATGTCACAAGTTCATGACTAATTGCCCCAAACTCAGCACCAGTAAAAGCTGTACATGGTCAATAAACCAAAAAACAAGATTGAGTTAGTGTTGGCCTTCCTGAAAACAACTGCCAAGTTTGGTAGAGTCAAGATTCCCTTTCTTGTGAGATGATTAAAGATTGGCAGCCACTCACCCATGAGTCTAAACCATCTGACACAACTGCTACCAAGCATGACAAACCTAAATCAGCTCAGGGTCAGGTTGCCAAACACACAAGCAAACACAGTAGCACCCACATACAATAGCAGAAGAAACTGCAGCAACCTCCAACTCAGTGATTCTTGAAACAATTTCTAGAGCAAAAACTCCAGAGCGATGTTGTCATGCAGATGTATACAAATAGACACACACACATATATATACACATTTATGTTATATACATGTATATATGCTATGTATACATGTGTAAGTTATATATACATGTTGAGTTTTATACATAACATGTAACATTTTAAGTAAATATATACTACTACATAGAAACATACGTATTCTCAACTCAATACTGAGAAAATTTTAAAAGTCTAATTATTCCACCATCACCTCCTTGAGGAACCCTTCTCACAGCACCATTGGTGATAATTTTGAAGCAAGTATTTTTTAAAAACAAATTTGACACATATGATGTTAATTATAATTTTGTGTGTACATACCTTAACTCTTCAACTAGACAGAAGAGTCTCCAAGGATATCTGTTCAGTACTTTAAGGCTACTACCCTATTCTCTTTTGTATTTTCTTGGTCTGAAATTAGTTTTTAGTCAGTATAATATCCATGACCATAAGAAGAATTTAGCTGTAAAAAAAACATCAGTATCACCTGGTCAAAAATTAATTATAGGGGTGCCTGGGTGGCTCAGTCATTAAGCGTCTGCTTTGTCTCAGGTCATGATCCCAGGGTCCTGGAATGAGGCCCCACGTCCATCTCCCCACTGAGTGGGGAGTCTGCTTCTCCCTCTCCCTCTGACCCTCCCCCAACTCGTACTCTTTCTCTCAAATAAATAAAATCTTTAAAAAAAGACTTTTTCAGTAAACAAATATAAAAATATTGTTTTTAAAAGAAAAAATAATCTCAAGTTCATACTGATATTTCCAGTTAAAATTTAAGAATACAGGGGCAGGGGCACCTGGGTGGCTCAGTCAGTTGAGCATCTGACTCTTGGTTTCAGCTCAGGTCACAAGCTCAGGGTCGTGAGATCAAGCCCTGCACTGACTCTACGCTGGGTATGGAGCCTGCTTAAGATTCTCTCCCTCTGGGGGTGCCTGGGTGGCTCAGTCATTAAGCGTCTGCCTTCGGCTCAGGTCATGATCCTAGGGTCCTGGGATCGAGCCCCGCATCGGGCTCCCTGCTCAGCGGGAAGCCTGCTTCTCCCTCTCCCACTCCCCCTGCTTGTGTTCCCTCTCTCGCTGTGTCTCTCTCTGTCAAATAAATAAATAAAATCTTTTAAAAAAATTAATTCTAGGGAAGGAGGAAGCTGGGTAATTAGAAAACCTCAGGATAGAATATCCGACCACTGGGACATGCCTCTTATTTGAGGATAAAAATAAACCTTCCCATGATGGTGCCATACAGAACTGTCTCCATCACAGCAGTGAGATCCTGGTGAGAACAGCATGAGCTCCTGAAAAAGTTACACTGATATGGTGTGTTATGGAAAGCAATATGGCTTTCGTCTTGGTTCTGAAATGTATATAAGCTTTCCTCACCACCAAAGAACAGAAAAGGCAGGCCAGAGCTCGTTCTAAAGATATGGTAGATAGAATTGATCTTTGATCAATGGCAATGAACAGTGGCATCAGATCCACCTCTCAGTTTTTGTATAATGATCCCCCCTCAAAACCCATCTCACACTTAGGGATGCTGCCTCCCCATCCTCCTACTTGCTTTCCAACCCTCTATTTGATTGAAGGTGCCTATAACTATGTCACTTCTCCCTCGAGTATATCCAACAATATTCATTCTTTTTATTCATTTTGTTCCCAATTTGTGTTTATCACTCTGATGGATGCTATGGGGAATGCTGCCCTCCAGGACTAAGTAAGGCTAAATATGGTGAAAACAGTATTTGTGGCTCACTAACTATTTAACAGACCCAGGTATGGAATACAGTTGTTATTTATTTTTAATTTAATGTCTATCGTGATGGATGAATCATGATACAAGTCTCATTGTCTCTATAATTTTATAATGCAAGAGCTGAGATTTAGTGAGGTTAAAGGATTTTTTTAAGGTCACAGATTATTACTGGTAGAACTTTGCTTTAATCCCAGGCCTGCTGACTTCAATACTAACCATTATAGGTGAAAGTGGGGGAGATCAAAAGAGATGCAATTCAGATGTTTTTTGTTCAAAGCCATATTCCTGGTGTCTGGCATATTGTCCTCATAGCATTGAGATTTAATATGTATTTATTGAGTATATGTTCTGGCTAATAATGGCAGGAAGATAGTTTTCAATGAAGTGTGTGTGTGTGTATGCATGTGCGTGTGTACATAAGTGTGTGTGTGAGATTGGCCTCAAAGAATGGGAAGGATTTGGGTATGCATATATTAGTAATTAAGTGATTTGAAATGATTTCCTATAACACAGGGACAAAACGAGCAAAACTTCAAGGCAAGAAATACTAAAGAGTTTTTGAAATCATGAATAGTCAAGTCTTAATTAAATTCTTAAGAAACAGGAAAAAAAGCTCATATTAGAATTTCAGATCTCAGCCTACCTGTATATAAATAAGAAGATGATGCTTTTAGGTAAGAACCATCCTATTCTAACTTGAACCTTTCCACATAAGTGTCACAGATAACTTCATCTCTGGGGATTCCCTACACCAGTAGTTCTCACTAAAGTCTTCTTGGGGGACCCCTTGTAGTCTCCTGAAATGGCCAGGGACAAGCGAGACATCTCTTTGAAATATGTATTCATCTTTCAAAAGCAGTGACATTGCATTTATTCATGTTTGGTTTAGTATAAAAATCCTTCCCTAAGATCATACAGCAAAATGAATACTCCTGGGAAAGTAGGCCATATGTACCTGTGACTTCATGTCCCTTGTGACAAACTGTCTATATAACATCAAAGACCCAATATGCTGGTTGGAATCTGATTGTATAGGGATTGAATTTGCTGGCAGATCTTCAGGAAAATAGAACAAAACAAAACAAAACATGGTAGGACATTTGCTATTTAAATTTAGAGAAACAAATTATTTTAACAACTTTGTTTAGATATCTTTGACATATACATATTGTGTATGTTTAAGGTATATAACCTGATGTTTTGATATATGTATACATTATGAAAAGATCACCATAATCAAGCTAAATAACTTATTCATGGCCTCTATATACTTAAAATTTGTGTGTGTGTGTGTGTGTGTGTGTAGTGAAATTTCATTTAAGATCTAACTATCCTCTTGGAAAATTTCAAATATATAAAACAGTGCTGTACATAAAATCTCCAGAACTCATTCATCTTGCATACCTGAAACTTTGTACCCCTTAACCAACATCTATTCCTTTTCCCCTACTCCCAGCTGGCAACCACTATTCTAGTCTTTGCATCTGTAAGTTTGACAGTTTTGGATTCCTCATAAAAGTGAGATCATACATTTATTTGTCTCTCTGTGTCTGGCTTATCTAACTCAGCATAATGTACTCCAGGCTAATTTCATCCATGTTGCTGCAAATGGCAGGATTTCCTTTTTTTTTTTTTTGAAAACACTGGACAATATCCCATTGTGTGTATGTGTGTGTATCACGTTTTATTTATTAATTCAACTACTGATGAACATTTAAGTTGTTTCTATATGTTGGTTGTTTTTAATAAAGCTACAATGAACATGAAAGCACAGGTATCTCTTTAAGATCCAGACTTCAGTTTCTTTGGATGTATACCCAGAATTGGATTGCTGGGTCATATGGTATAGCTTTATTTTTTGAGGAACCTCCATACTGTTTTTCATAATTGCTGTACCAATTTATATTCCAACCAACAGTATACAAGAGTTCACTTTCTCCACATCCTCACCAACTCTTGTAATTCTTTGACTTTTTGATAATTACCATCCCGATAGGTATGAGGTGATATATCACTATGGTTTTGATTTGCATTTCCCTGATGATTAGTGATGAGCACCTTTTCATGTACCTATTGGCCATTTGTATGTTTTCTTTCAAGAAATGTCTATTCATGTCCCTTGTCCATTTTTTAAAATCAGATTATTCGGTTTTTTGCTATTGAGCTGAGTTCCTTACATATTTTGGATATTAACACCTTATCACAATTATGGTTTGCAAATAGTTTCTTCCATTCTATAAGTTGCCTTTTCGTTTTGTTAGTTGTTTCCTTTGCTGGGCAGAAGATTTTTAGTTTGTCTATTTTTTGCTTTTGTTGCGTGCAATTTTGGTGTCATAACCAAAAAATTGTTGCCAAGACCAGTATCAAGAAGAGTTTTTCTGTGTTTTCTTCTAGTAGTCTTACAGTTTCAGGTCTTACATTTAAACCTTTAATCCATTATGAGTTGATTTTTATATAGGGATTGAGATAAGGGTTC
Organism: Mirounga leonina; assembly: GCF_011800145.1. Classification (NCBI taxonomy): domain Eukaryota; kingdom Metazoa; phylum Chordata; class Mammalia; order Carnivora; family Phocidae; genus Mirounga; species Mirounga leonina. The sequence goes on from NW_023270265.1 coordinate 33,562,314, forward strand.
AGTTTTATTCTTCAGCATTTCAACCCAGTTTTCCCAACATCATTTATTGAAGAGACTATACTTTCCCCATTGTGTGTGCTTGGTACCCTTGTCAAAGATCTACTGAACATAAATGTGTGGATTTATTCCTGGACTCTATTCCATTCCATTTTATATTTGTTGTTGTTGTTGTTGTTGTTGTTGTTTGCCAGTACCATACTATTTTTATTACTATAGCTTTGTAATATATTTTGAAATCAAGACATGTGATGCCTTCAGCTTTGTTTTCCTTTCTTAAGATTGGTTTGGCTATTTCGTTTCTTTTGTGTTCCACATGAATTTTAGGATTTTTTTTCCTATTACTGAGAAGAACATCATTGGGATTTTGATACAGATTCACTGAAATCTGTAAACTCTAAGGAGGTAACTCTTGTCATGCTTATAGAAGTTAGGTCTTGAAATGTCAAGCTTAAGGAAAACTTTCGTTTTTTTGCTCCCGAGGAGTTGATTTTAAGATCCAAATTAAGTTGCATTATGATCTCATTCTAAAGAAAACAAGCAGGTATTATGCTAAGCGAAATAAGTCAATCAGAGAAAGATATGTATCATATGATCTCACTGATATGAGAAATTCTTAATCTCAGGAAACAAACTGAGGGTTGCTGGAGTGGTGGGGGGTGGGAGGGATGGGGTGGCTGGGTGATAGACATTGGGGAGGGTATGTGCTATGGTGAGCGCTGTGAATTGTGCAAGACTGATGAATCACAGACCTGTACCTCTGAAACAAATAATACATTATATGTTAAAAAAAAGAAGAAGAAGAACATAACAGGAAGGGAAAAATGAAGGGGGAGAAATCGGAGGGGGAGACGAACCATGAGAGACTGTGGACTCTGAGAAACAAACTGAGGGTTCTAGAGGGGAGGGCGGTGGGGGGATGGGTTAGCCTGGTGATGGGTATTAAAGAGGGCACGTATTGAATGGAGCACTGGGTGTTATACGCAAACAATGAATCATGGAACACTACATCAAAAACTAATGATGTAATGTATGGTGATTAACTAACATAATAAAATTTTAAAAAAGAAAACAAGCAAGCAAGAAAGCAAACAGATAAAAACACTGTTCTACAAAGAAAAGGGAGCACTATGAAAGAGGATATCACCTCTTCCAGGTACATGTTCTTTCCAAAGCACACTTGGGTTTTTTGGGTTTTTTTTCCCTCTTCCTGATGAAATTCTCTCCACATCCCTAACAGAAACCACATGCCCAGAGAGAGGTTGTATGAAGCAGTCACATCACCTATAAAGCAGCCAGGGGAAGAGGAAAAAAATACCGATCATAAAAAAAGAAAAAAAAGGCTTTCAGTGAGAAGAGTTGAAGTCAGAAGTTCACTATCTTTTTGGCTAAATATCATAACAATACTTGATACTTTCATGGCACTTTTTAAGATAAATGAATTGTATAGATTAATGATTGAATCAACAAGTATGTTTCCTTAACTTCTTTCCTACCTCCCTCCCACTCTTAAAGACATTTTGAGCACTTACTATGTAACAAGCACGGCTAGAAACGCAATGAATAAGACACTTCCCCATCTTCAAGAGGGAGACAAGAGGAAAGAAGATGGCCCATGACATGAAAGAAATGGAAGAGGATGATCTGGGAGTAGGGTTTCCAGAAAAAAGAGAAATCACTTCATAAGTGCTCATGGTGTCCTAAAAAACTACCAGGTGATAAAATTGGAATTCTTATCTCCATTTTAGGTGAAGAAACTGAAGCTTAGAGAAGTGAATGAACTTATCCTAGATCACACACCTAAAAGGTATTAGATTGAGGACTACAAACAGCAATCTACCTTCCTTTTATTACTCCACACAGTCTCAAAAAAAAAAAAAAGCCCATATTTAAAAATGCTAATTTTAAGATTATCAGAATATAGCAACAAATTATACCTGCTCACATCTAATTAAAAGATCCAAAGCTGATGGAGTCTGATTTGTGAATTTTGAATCAAAAGAGGTTATTAATGGAGGGATAATCTTATAACATCAACTATTAATATTCTTTAATGCAAGCCTCATTTTCCTTCTCCAGATTCTACATCATCCTACTTTGCTGCCAGAAGAAACAATTAGTCATTGCATAAATAGATCAATATTTGTCCATACTGTAGTTGATGAGATCCAAGCTCTAGTGCCCCATCTGCACATTGGCACCAAGCCTGCCTCATAAAATCAGCTGTGGGCATTTCCCTAGTTCTTCATTTCAAAGATGAGGAAACAGCTTCAGCAATAATTATTAACATGACTAATCTCACACAGCTGAGAAGTGGTGGTGTAAGATTCAAGCAAGTCTTTGTGAATCGAAGCCCTTGTTCCTTCCACTCTATCATGGTCCATTATATCTTTATATTTTATTATTTTTACAGTTACAGTTACAGCTAGAGACCTTAGGTGCTTTATATCTGGGAATCCAGATATCCCTCTAACTACCACTTCTTTTATATAAAAACTTCTTGATTCTAAAAAGAAAAAAAAGTAACTGAAAATGACTCCATTTCCTGCCATCTGATGCTTCATCCCTTCACTTCACTCCTTTTACATGAAGCAACAGTGTTGTTACAGCTGAGCACTCTCACAGTGGATAGAAGCCACATTCGTGCTTTTCCAAACAGGACTTGTGTGAAGATGTGTAGAAGCACTGGTTATTACTCATATTCTGGCTTTTTCCTATTTCCAAGATGTTCTGTCTATAATAATGTTTGAATTTGAAGATTTGTTTACATGACCTGAGCCTACTTACGTGAACCATTGACCATCTGTGGATTAGTTTTCAAGGAATGGATTGAAAGTGGACAAATAATTTTACCACCAAGTGTCAGAATAAAGAAAGGGGTCTTGCAAAGCAAAATTTAATGCAAATAAATCGACATGACTTATATTTTGTAGATAATATTTCCTTGGTGGAGAAGTGGCTGACAGTAGAAGTGCCCCTCCCTCACCACCACTATTATTTTAATTTTCATATACTATTTTTAGCTTTTAAAATAGAGAATAAACAAAGGCAGAAGAAAAATGAGACTCATAATGAATTAGAAACACAAATGAGTTCCATAAAATATTTATCTGTGGTGAAGTGGGGTTTGATGGTAAGCTCACATAAACAAACATAAACAGGGCATTCTATTCTATTCTATTATTATATATTATTCTATTATATACAGATTTTCTGTAATAGGATCCTTTTTTTTTTTTTTTTTGCATTTTTATTTGAAGGTCCCAGTTATGGGTAATGAAAAAGAACCTGAAAAAGTCTATACCTATTTTTTTTCTCCTGCTCTGTTTTCCAAAAGCTAAATTTCAAAATTTAGTAATGATGGATACTTAGCACTACATGGTAGTTTGGTTTATGCATCTAATATTCATCATTCTGATAATTTTTTAAAAGATTTTATTTATTTATTTGAGAGAGAGAGAAAGAGAGCATGAAGGCGGGGGGGGGGGGGCAGAGAGAGAAGGAGAAGTAGACTCTCCCCTGAGCAGTTAGCCCTGTGCAGGGCTGGATCCCAGGACCCTGAGAGCATGACCTGAGCTAAAGGCAGATGATTAATCAACTGAGCCACCCAGGCGCCCCCATCATTTTGATAATTTACTAATGATTCTAAGGGTTGATTTTTACGAATCATCACAATTCTGCCACAGGATTGTTGGGGAGAATAATAAACCAGGATATGGATAGCACCCATCCATGACTCCAGTGAAGATTGAGAGGAAGAGTGCCTGGCACATAGGAACTGGTTAGTAAACACTGCGTGTTATTTCCATGATCAAAGATTGCAGAGGCCTACAAAAATACATATCCCACTGTTTTCTTTATTTAATGTCATTATGTAACAGTGAAACTTTCCCTGTCTTTATGATACCTGATTTCTATCATAGGTTTTAAAATCATTTGTGCTCTTTGGACTATATTTTCTTTTTTGCATGACTTTAATTTTTAGAGCAATTCTAGGTTTATAACAAAATTGAGAAGGAGTTACGGATTCCCCATATAATCTCTGCCCCCACACATGAATAACCTTCCCAATTATCAGCATCATTACCAGAATGGTACATGTTTTTACCAAGGATAAATCTACACTGACACATCCTAGTCACCTAAAGTCCGTAGTTCACCTTAGGGTTCACTCTAGGTATTATACATTCTATGTGTTTGGACAAATGTATAATGACATATATCTATCATTATAATATCATGCAGAGTATATTCACTGACCTAAAAATTTTCTGTGTTCTGTCTATTTATCCCCGCCCCCCTCCCGGAAACCACTTATCTTTTTACTCTCTCCATAGTTTTACCTTTTCCAGAATGTCACGTAGTTAGAATCATACAGTATATAGCCTTTTCAATTTGGCTCCTTTCCCTTGTCTTTCATAGTTTGATAGCTCAAATCTCTTTAGCACTGGATAATAGTCCATTGTCTGAATGTACCATGGTTTATTTATCCATTCAACTACTGAAGGACATCTTAGCTGCTTCCAAGTTTTGGTCATTATGAATAAAGCTGCTATAATTATCTGTGCACAGGTTTTTGTCTTGACAGAAGTTTTCAACCTTGGTCTAGTTTAAAATATTTAGTTGGGAAGTTTTATGGTTCATATACTATCACTTTCCTCTCCTGTATCCATGATGGTCAGTACTAACCAAACCAAGCAGTTTCTGAGTCTATACAGGTCTCAGGGTCCTTTTTAACACATGCTCTGTCTGAACAGTCACTTAATAAATTATTCCAGTCAGTATATGAGATGTAACCTATTTGCCATTCCTTTCCTGGAAACATCGCCTAATTACATCATTCTGAACTGCAGTTTGAGAGGGAGTTAAATTGTAGGAGGGGGCTATAATGCTGTGAAGAGGACAATGATGACTGATGCTCTTTTTAGCACCTGCTAAGTCCATTTCTTGTCCTGAACACGTGTTCTTCATTACTCCAGTATGGTGATTTATAAGAACATAAATTAACATATTTCAGAAATTTTCCAATATGAGATTGCAATAATAAAATATCCAGATTCATGCAGGTACTACTGTAAACATGACAGCACCATTTAGCCTCCACAAGGTGGGGGCAAGAATACAGATAATAAGAGCTGACAGTTTCTTTTAACATGTGGTGAAATATTACTACACCCTTGCTCTCACTTATGGGAAGGTCAATTAACCTTAAATGTGGAAAAATTACAGGAAGAAAGAAAAACAGATCAATGTAGAATTTATGTTGAGGTGACTAGAAATTTTTATAGGTTCTTAGCATCAGATCCTTTATTTGAAGAGTATATAAAAGTGAACATTCTCTCAGTATGTCCTTCTAAGAAAACAAATGACTCCAAATTAAAAACAGAATGTTTTCAAGTGTGAAATGAAAGTATGGAATGAGTGCTGGAAGGGTCTCTATTAACCTGTCATCCTGAAAAGCAGGAGAAAACAGACCTGGATTATACCTTCTCTCTGACTCTACTCAGGGTAGAATATACTCTTCCCAACACAGCCACCTTGCCTCACATGAATTTAACAAAGCTAAGAAGTGAGAAAACAGGGGGAGAATAAGGTGATGCTGTGAAGCATTGCCAAAGCAGAGACTCATGTAACCAGTATGCAATTTTCCACTCTCAGCCATACCCGACTTCAAGGAGTATAACAGGTAAACTTGTAGGAAATACCAACTCTCAGCTTCACTACACTCTTGTACAGGTTGGAGGTTTCTACTTTGCAGCACTTTTTCTTTTTCTCCCTCAAACTTGTTGATGTTTACGTCAACCTACATTTCACCGGGACACACAACTGTGGTCTTACTTTTGCTATCCTAAGTATGGTCCTCATACCATGAGCATTGGCATTACCTGCAAGTTTGGTAGAACTGTAGAATAACAGGTTCAAATCAAAACTGCTAAATCAGAATCTGATGTTTAAGAAGATCCCCTCATAATACGGTGCACAGCAATGTTTTCAGACATAGCTCAAAGTTTTATTCTCATCCATGACGGTCCTGCTTATGTCCTCCCTGTTCATTAATTCTTATTCTTTATATTTCTCTTCCCTCTCCCTCTTCTCTCCTTCTAAGCAAAAGAATCAAGAGCAGAAGGAGAAAATGACCTATTTCTCTACACGCCTTCATCAAACATACTTACCTCAAATCCTGGTGTCTGATGAAAAGAAATCTTGTGAGAACACTGTAGAACTTCTCATTCTACATGAAAACAAATCTCTCTTTTTCCAGACCTTGAGATATGAAGCTTCCATATCTGTCTTCTACCACCTAGTCTAAAGCCTTCATATTCACTGCTCAGAAGGTTTTCCCTGCTACTTAATCTAACTTGTTCCAGGTACAATTGTTCCTTGGCAAGTCTTGCTCCCACCTCAGAAATTATTAAGGACAGCTACCCACCATTTTGTTCTCCATAAACCCCTTAGCTTGAGTCATTTCCTCATTTGTATTCTTCTCCAGACTATGAACTGATTTAACTAATGCCACTGTCTGCAGATCCACTCTGCTACCCTTCAATGGCTGTAGCGGCTCCTTCCAACTTTATAATTTTAAGCACAGAGGAGGGGAGGTTTGCCTGTCAACAGGAATCCCTCTCTCCATCTAATCCCCTTAGTGAATTCCAAACAGTTGTTTATTAGAATGCTCATATAGTCACGCTGAGCACGATCCCAGGTTAGCAATAATAAGCAGATACTAGAACGCATATTTGTGTGTGTGTGTGTGTGTGTGTATTGTTTATGAGTCCTGAAACCCTTATTTCATTAATGCCTACACAGAGACCTTGAGATCTGTTGGGAATGATAAAGGATCATTCTCATTATAAACCCCCAATTTACCTCCCTTTGCCCCTTTGCCCCATTACCTCCAACTTTATTGTGATCATCAAAAACCACAGGAAAGAGAAGAGGCAACCTCTGTTTAGGGTGTGAAGTCAGGAAACCTACCACTTTCTCTTTGAATATGGGATAAGGGATTGAGAATGTAGCATTCCGGAGATACATAAAACCTGTATTATATTCCTTTAAGAAGATAATTGGCAGAGTCCTCCATCGTGGGGTTATTGCAAGGTTAGAGGTTTCTCTCTCTGAAGGTTTATCTCCTTGAGATGAAAAATAACAGGAAAGGGATGTAAAAGGGAGTCAGAAAGACACACTGAATAATTGACTAATTGATAAAGGGAGGAAAAAGACATGAGAAAGGGAAAGGGCAACAGCTCTCTGGAAAGCAGCCAGTGCAAATAAAATGAATGGTGTTTGGGTAGGGAAGAACTCATCTCTTCCCAGCTTCTAACACTTGAATAAATCTAAATCAGCCTAAGTGAGACAGCACTGGTTTTAGATGTTTCATAATAAATATCGGTCTTTTTCTGCTTTATCTTTTGCTTAGCTTAGTCAGAAATTTGCAAGTTCCCTTTCATGGAAGTAGAAAAAAAGAAAACTTCTCAGTTATACTGATGTGATATTTGATTTGGTAAGGAGAGTCTTTGTAACAAATGAAAAGAAAAACAAAATTCACCCTGCATAATTTCCCCAGATCCTCTGCTAGAGGGACCCTGAGCTGTACCACAGTCTAACTTTGTCCCTTCCATTTTTCCACACTAAAATCAGGACTGTCTTGATTACAGTGATAAAAATCTAATTTAAACTGTGTCCTCAGGCCCTTAAGCTAAAACAAGCAAACAAACAAACCAACTGGGAAAATGCTGTCAGGTAAGGCTACATCTAGATGTTTAACAAAATTATTATGTATCTCCTTCTTTGTAACACCACTTGCCTCTGCATTCCCTGCTTGGACAGTGAAATACCTACATAGAAACTGGAAACTTAGGCATTATGTACACTTTGTTCTATAGTGTAGTCTGGCTCTCTGTAAAATCAGGATAATAATACAAATCACATGGGAGAAATAGTTAAAGTCTCTAATATAAATAAAATAAGTATGTTATGCATAAGAATATGTATCTTCCCAGATCAACTCCTTTAGTTCAATCCTATCTTCCTAATTCGATATGTGATATATGGGTATAATTGGAAAATTCACAATGTGGGTTGTTCTTTCATCTCAACTACTATCTTTTCTTCAGATACTGACCTTGCCCAACAATAAACACCTCTTTTCACTAACCTTTTTTTTTTTCTATGTTTCATCTGAATGATCCAGGCTTATGAATAATAATAAGCTACCATGTGTTCTTGACCTTTCACATGTTTCTTCTTGATTTCACAACTACTGGATGGGAAATACCTGAAAGGAAAATATCTAATCCAATGCACTGCCTCCATCCTCCACTCACTATCCAATGAGTATTGTATGCATTGTACATATTGTTTTACATAGTCATCTGTAATATGGGGATAATTACTCCAACCTCATAGGGCTGGCATGAGGAAAATATAGTCAAATGAACTATACAGATGGACAGACAGATACGTGGGAAATATATATAAAAGCATACATTCCCCCCATAGAGACAGAGCCCAAATCTGTTTTGTTGTTGTTTTGGTTCTCACCACTATGAGCTTATAAAACCAGGCATAGAATAGGACAAGCCAACAGGCATTTAATATGGGCATATGAATAATCAATCCTACATTCAGATTCTACTTCTTTTGCCATTTTCCTTATGATGACATGTTAAAATGACTGCCACCATAAAAATTCACTTGCAAAATTTCGTTCCTCAAATTGGGTAGAAAATTAAAGGTTTTAATTTTTAAATGTACAACTCAAGGTCACAGGAAAATGTTTGGAAGCATGTTAAATAAATATATGAGAGTAACAGAACACAGGCAAATTCTCAGTAGTCCTCTCTCTGCTTCTGGCCTCTGAAAATCCATATAAGTCCACCCAAAAGGCAGGTTGGAGTAGGAAGGAGTCTGAGCTCCTTGGGCAACTCTATGAGAATTGCCTTCTTTCTCACTGAGTAATGAAAAACTCACTCTTTAGTAAAGAAATGAAACAAATAAAAGTAACTGTTTCTATTGTCAAAAGTTTAGTAGGAGAAAAAATTAGCAAATATTCCTTGTCCTATCATTTGTTTTCTAACTATGGATATCAGCACAGAAATGACTCTATTTTTTGGACCTTTTATTTGCCTTTTACTGTGAGAAAATATTTCTAAAATGTAATGAGTCACTGGAATATTCAATCCTAGAAATACGTGGGAATAGTTGAAAGAAAAAATTCTAACATAGATATGAAGAATCAGGGCAACTAAGTTCTTCAAAAGGGAGGTTTAAAACAAAAGAGCACCAAAGGGAAACATTTTGAAGTTTGATGACCTGGTTTTGGCAACCTTATCATGGACAAATTTGGGGCCCATTTTCATTGGATAGAGGTAAAATTTAAGGATGGGCATTGATGCATATGGTGGGTATGCATGGGTAAAGGGTGGGTATGCACCCATATAAAAAATGGAAAAACACATTCTTGCTCTACTGCTTAATTTAATAATGAATCTTGTAAAGGATTTAATAATTTATCTCATTAATTGTGTCCAACAGGAGTGACTACAAAATAGCAGTGGAGGACATACACTGTGGAGTCAGACTAAACTGACTTTGGGAACTGTGTTCCATCATTTCCTACTTATGCATCCTTAGGCAAACTCTCTTCCAATTTAATTTTTCTCATCTATGAAATTAAATAATGCTAGTAGCTTTTATTGCAAGGTCACATGAGAAAATACATATAATGTCTTTATCATCAGGTCTAGAACATAAAATGCATTGAATAAATGTTGGTGATGATGTGGAGGTTGATGGTTATGATAACTGTGATGATAATAATAACAGTGATAATGATGATACCAGATTTTATATCTACAGTATGGCTTATACTCTTAAATTTTTTTAGAAACATGGAAACTTTTAAAAGTGTTCTTTAATATCTTAAAATGGTGAAGGCTTTATAAAAAGTCCTCTGGAATCCATCAAAAACATTCACAAGAAGTTGTAGAGGCACAGAATTCCGGGACCAACCAATGTTAGGACTAAAAAGAAGTAAAGCCAAACAGCTTCATTTAGTAGACATGGAAATTGAAGGTCACAATCTGGTCGACAGCATCTATGCCCCAGACTCCTAGCCCTGTACTCTCTGAACAATTAGACACTGAAAAATATGCAACATCATACCATACTCCCAAAACACTGTGCCAAATCCTTTAAGAGATTAACTTAATAGAGTCAGCACTATAAGGCGATAAGTGGAATCACTGCTTGTAGAAATAGGGTGGAAAATGACCAAGTGAACAGGCAATAAGAATTCTAGTGGGTCTCTATTCTGTCCAAAGAATGAGAAGCACAGCTGCACACATTTGCCACATAGAATGGCAATATAGAATATTGCCATATAGAATACATGGTTTTCCTTGGTTACTTATGAAACACAACAAGTCTTTCATGGGATACTTACATCGATGATAACATAAATATTTCATACTCTGCATTTAAAACGTTTACTTTCCCAAGTCAAATTCTTGCTGTAAAGAATACCAGCTTTTAAGAGCACAAAGAACGGTTAGAAAATTAACATTCTGTCAACAACAATGTAATCAATAATTCAGGCAAGGATCATCCAAGGATAGTAGAAGTTGGTTAAAGTCTGAAAAGGGAAAAAAAAAAGTCAATCCTTTTGTAGCACATCATGTAAGCTTTCTTCTACAATCCACATTGTGGTCAAATGAAAACCGTTACAGAGGTGACGAGGTTCTGTGCGGCAGGCTGCAGCTATCCAGGAATTTAAGTTCACCATTACACTCTCAAAACTGTGTACCAGCCGTGGAGAACTGCATCTATGGCGGCATCTTTGAGACAGAGTTTTGTCATTCCGATAATATGATCCTGGCTAGAAATGCCTGGACCAATCAAGGATATCAGAGGGTGTTCTCAATGAGCAGGTGGAAAGCTGTCGAATACATACTGAATGCTACAGTTTTGTGTCACCCAAGCTGGAGTGGTGGGACTGTTTCTCAGCCTCAGATAAAAGTATTCAAGACTTGATATTCTGCCAGAGAGATAAAATGTAAGAGTCTAACCTACACATATTCAGCAACATGTCCCTTCCTTGTCACCCAAGCATTTCCTCCATGACCCACCAGTTCCTCCTATTAGCCCCATGATGAAAGGAGCAGCCTGCCTGTCTAAGCCTGCTCCTCTGTTTACCATGAAATGTTCCTGGTACTTGACAAAACACATCAGTGAGAGTCTGCTCACCTCGGTAGGCCTCCCTTCCTGCTTGAATGCATATCCACAAATCCAAACGGTGTTAAAGGATATTGATGAAGTGGATGCCTTTCTAAGAATGATGGCCCAGGAGGAAAACAGAAACCATGCATAGTAAGCAATCAGGAAATGTCAGCAGACCTTAGAGAAAACCTTCAAACACACCAGAGTACTGAGACAAACATCAAAACTAATGGAGTGTTTGTAAAGAGATGTGTGTTTGCCCAGAAAGGGAAGTAGGAAGTGAAGTGAGAAGCCAAGCAGGACTATGTGTGTTACTTGGGGGCTGACAGCATGATAGGGGAAGACTACAACTCACAAGCTGCCAGTCTGAAAAAGAGGCTGGAAAGGAATTTGAGGTTGAAGTAAACAGTTGATGTTTTTGCCTGCAGTGTATTCATTTTTCTTTCTGGTTATAGCCCCTTATTTTCCTAGGTGAATTAATTCTCCACTATTTTCTTAACATGTTGTTGAGGTGGGAAGGGGTAAATCCTGCCTGAATATCAGGCATTAACATGTCACTCAGGAATGACCAGGGAGAATGGCGTATACCCCTGAACACAGTGATTGATTTAGGGATAGTCACATGACTCAAGACAGAGCAACCTGAACCCTTGAAACAGAACTCTAGATCTTTAATTGAAACTTGGGATATAGAACATTTCTTTCCGCTTAAGTTAAATAAGGTTCTGGGGGAAACAGAGGGCAAGATGGGATTAGATATACAAAAAAAAAAAAAAAAAAAAGCGTTAAGGGAAGGCTGAGAAACAGGGAGACAGAACTCTTTCCCTAAGCTGGTTGTGCCAGACTGCTGTGGAATAATGCCCATTGGGGATTTAGAAGCCTCTTTGTCTGAGAGGAACTACTAGAGGATCATCTTGAGCTTTGCAAAGAATTTAACAAAGGGTCTTACAGCTATGCTCTTAATTTGCACTTTGCCCCCCAGTCTCATTTCACTTAAAAAATCTTTTACTTCCTATAAAGACTAAAGATAAGAAACATTTTACCAACCACATAAGCTTTATTCTTTGTATAGCCTCTGAACAAAAAAATAAACTTGAAAACTAGTTTCCTTTCTTAGTTCATTTCTCTCTTTTCCTAATTTTTCATAGGGAGCAAGATGAAGCCAACTGAAATTTGTAACATTCTGCATGGAAATCATCTTTCCAAGGCTCACAAATTCAGTATGTAAATTTATCTTCCAGGTGACAAAGATGATAGTTTTAACTTGGATAATTTGAATTGTCTTTTTTTTTCCAGCTAATATTACCTTTTCCTCACTGCTTTTCTAACTTTATTAAACCATTTGTTCACTATTCTTACAGCCTTGGCTAACATTTTCACTGGATTTAGTTCAAATCTGTATTTAATTACTAAACAAAGTAGATCATGTTTCCAGCTTAGGATACAGAGGCTACAGAGGGGGCAATACCCATGAAATAAAATTAATTTGCAACATGCTAACCAAGTGAAGAAATCTCAGCATTTTCCTAGAAAGCTATTATTCAGTCCTATATTTATTTTTTTCCCAAAATTACTGTTTTCCACAAGGATCACTCCAACAGTAATGAAGCAGAAAAATTATGCAAGTTAAGAAATTAACGTGCTCCATAATGGGTTATAAACTTGTACCTCTTCATTGCTCATGCACTTTTGATAAGCTTGACAAATTTTAAGCCTCTTTAATTTAAAATACAGCAGTTTTAGTTCTTTAAGTTACAGTGGAAATAATCTCCCTATCTATCATCAGAATGGTTCAATGTAGTCATTAATCTACAAGATATCATGCAGAAAGTGATTTTTTTTTAATCTACTCCAATCACTCACTTAGTGGGTTTTAGGAAGGAAAAGTACTATTTTCTGAGGACTTCAAATCTAGACTTGAGGCAAAAACTTTCATAAGCCATTATAATTATAGAGGCAAGATTTAGAGATAGAGCTGCCGTTATCATTATGTCTTCTTTGGCATGAATAAGGCCATTGGTATGGGCAGAAACCACGTACAAAGAACTCAGAAGCATTCCACATTGCAGTAAGACATGAAACACTGCTTCTAGGGCACCAAGAGTTCATTTTCTCATCCACTCAATGTGGTCCTGTCGAGCTGCTCATCTTCCTCTTGTTCCTTCTCTTAGTGGCACCATCAGCTATTTGCCAAGCAAATGAGACAGGTTTGAAAATATAAATGAAGAACCTCCTGAGGAAGTTTTATCTACTCTTTCTGAATGAGTTCTATCCATGGTCCTGTTTTTTTAAGTGATCATTTATTAAGATCATTCTCTATTTCTCCAAAGAGCACTTGGATTAATATTCAAAATACATCTGAGAGAAGTAAGAGGAATTTGCAATGATACTGTAATAGATTTGTCAGTCCACAAGTTATGTGGGCCCAATGGACACTCTTCATGTATGATTTCCTAATAGTAGCACATTATAAAGGAAAGGACACTAATAAGTTGATAGACTATCAGAATTCCAGACTGTGGGCTCAACAAACAGAGACACATACTGTACTAACAGAAAGCATTGAGCATGAGCATTTGGTACCCCTCCCCACCTTACAATTCTAGGGATAATGGATCCCAGATGTCCTAAGAAATGCCTTGAATCCCAGCACTAGGAAACCATAATTGTGAACTTGGTAAACTGGGGGTGGGGTGTTCAAAGAAGTGAAGGTCACTATGTTAGTGATGGAAAATCAATATTATCTTCTACCTACAGCAGCCAGCACTAATTTAACAGTTATATATTGTTGTGTAACAAAACACTGGGAACTCAGTGGCTTGAAGCATTTACTACTTTACAGTTGTGAGCTGGGTAGTTCTTCTGGTCTGAGCTGCACTCACCTGCTCCAGGCCCTGTCTGCTCATACATTTGTAGTCAGCACCAGAGTCGGCTCAAGGCCAACTGAACTAAGATGGCTCAGCTGGAAAAACTGTTCTTTGTATTTGCATGGCCTCTCATTCTCCAGGATAGCCTGGACTTGTTCAAATGATGGTAGTGGTTAAAGTTCTTAGAGCAAAGGCAGAATAATACAAAGCCTCTTGAAGTCTAGGCTCAGAACTCAACAAAATTGCTTTCACCACATTCCATTGGCCAAATCAAGTCAAAAGCCAGCCCATGTTTAAAGATTGGAGAATTAGACTCTGAAAATAAAGATGAGCAAAAAGCTGTAGCCATTTATATAAACTCTAACCTAGCACAAAACCCTTCCCTGGTAGGGAATGAGGAAGCTTCAAAATCATCAGGAGCCCAATCTTCCAAATAGTCACCCTCAATTTTTCAACAAATTTGTCATCCATGGTATATGACAATATCTAGTGTTAGCCTACTCATTGATGACTTGGATCATCATATGATATGATTCATATACTCTAATTGAATAGTATGTCCTATTCATTTGTTAAGTTAGGAATGAATAGAAAATGGTTTGTATAAACTATCTCAAATATTTTCTTCTCATTTCTAGAATATGTGTTTAAACCATCCATTTATCCCTTCATCATGTGCAACCATAGGTGATTCTCTTTTGATGTAGCAAAACTAATGTGTGTGTGATACATCATATTTTATAAATTATAGTTTTTATGTGAACTAACTGCTTTGATCTTTGAGGTAGGCAAGACAGGAATTATCATTCTCATTTTTGGATTAAAAATATAAAGATCAGAGAAACTTAGCAACCTTTGAATTTCGCACATTTAGTAAATAGAGGGCTTACAATAAAAATTTAAATCCTTACCCAGCAAAGTTGGCTTTTGTACACATTACATATTGGGAAATTTGCCCTAGAAATTGCTTTTAAAGCAACTGCTTACATGCTTGGAAATTGAGAAAATAAGTGACATATAAGACTATTTATAGTTCTAGCACCTAAATATCTTATGGCTAAGGCTAGAGAATGTTTACCCAGTTTTTTCAAGGTCTTCGATATGACCTATATGGAATCAAAAGCCACCTTGCCAAATCCAGAAACCTCCCCCAGCCTTAAAAATATCTCAGAATCTCCAAATTAGAACAATACATAACACAAGAATATACTATGGAATAAGAAATTACTTTCTGGTCCCCCAGGTATTTGTTTTATGTACTGAAGTAAGAACATTTGAATGTTTTCTTAGCTGTCTTATGGGGAACAGCTACAGATATCATTAGACACCACAGAATTACCTGACTTTACTGAACATGGAGGAATGATGATCCAAATAATCACACCCTGTGATCATGAACTTTGTATCAACAAAATGAGCCACACCATCAGTGGTCACACTGCCAGGTCATGGTCTCAGGGAGAACTTCGGGTCAAAATTTATTATTTGTGTCTTGTCCCTACAGCCAGCAGACTGGAGAGTGGGTTAATATCAAATCTCAAAAACAAACAAAAAAATTTAGAAACTATAAACAGAAAATTAACATTTTAGGATTTATTGAAGTAATGGCATACACTAGATGGTGGTGAGGCTGAAGGTGGAAATGACTAAATTTTTGTTGATTAGACTGCCACCTCTTAGTAATCTTGGACCAGTGAAGACCCCAGACCTTTTCTTAAAATTCCTCTCAAATTTGAGCACTTCTACCATAGACTTGTATCTTACTTCTTTATTTTTACCTAAAATGTTACTTTTGTGCTTATAGCTTCTAAATTCTTTTTGTATATTGGTTGAAAGGAACACCAACTTATTTACTTTACCTGACATCCTTCTATCCTGTCTGAACCTGGTCGTTACACTGAAAATCTCATTTGCTGTTGGAGATGGTTACTAAGAGGATATGACCACTGGGTCAACTAAGAGCTGGACCTGAGCAGTGGGAGGCTTCTCACTCCCTCCCCTATCCTTGCAATGTATGCTCTGCTCACCATTCCCACAGTGGGCACTGTTTTCAAGGATACAGCCTTTAGAGAGCAATGTGTTGAGATCTGGATGGTATATGTGACTGAACCTGAACCCAGTTCAGGTCTCTATATGAACTTTAAGATTCTAACAGGCAGGTGTGTAGACCTACTCATCTTGCAGCCACCCAAGACAAGCCTCAGATGTAAGTTCCCTCTCATATAAAACCTGCCTCTGGACTGGTTTGTCTCTTTCTTCCATCTCACCTTGCCCTCTGGGTAGGAGTTCAGTTTATGAACCAACACCTGCCCTAAACAAGATGAGTCTTTTATAATGATTTGCCTTTGCCATATGATTCATTCTTCCTGGAAGCTTTTAAACTACCCCCACCCCACTGGCACCCATATCTAAATTATCTTTCTCTTGTTCATTACTGAACTTAAAAGAAAAAAGCTTTTTCTGCTTGCCCTGAGCAAGTTTTGCTCCTTTACAATATGCATTCAGTTCATACCTTTATAATATCTCTTACTATGTTGATTTTAATGCACTTGTTTATAAGTCTATTTCCTGTAATAATCTATGAGTTACTTGAGGGAAAGTAGAATTTCTTATTTGTCTTTGAATTCTCAATTCTGAGCTCACTACCCATCACTGGGGATTGGTTCCGTAAATGTTTGTTGATTTAATTGAAAGAGTTCTCTGAGAGAGAATCTGGATTGTATTCTTTTTCCAATTTTATGAAATGGGTTCCAGTCCCAACTGAGTCACTAGGCAGGTGTCTAATCTTGGGCAATCACTCTACTTCTGAGGCATAGTGTTTTTGAAAAAAATAAGAATAATGCTAAGTGTTCTCTCTAGCTCAAATGATTATTTCAAAAATAAAACAGGATAATGTGTGGGAAAATGCTATAAAAATGGAAAAGAAATCTACATGCTAAATTGCTCTTCTCTAGTACTTAACATCATGCAAGCATACTATTAAATACTTGTTAAAATGAATGATGCAGACCCATCATTGATGAAGGTCTATGCTAGAGCAGAAGATATTAATGTGAAAGTCCAAGGTTCTGTCTCCTATCCAAGAAGAAGAACAATATGCAAATATATTTTGGAACCTCGATTCTTCCAAAGAAATTGCCAAAGAAGTGTATCCATTTTCAGCCAGTGCCATAGTTTAGTTCATAAGCATGTTTCTGAGAAACTCTACAAAATGGAATAAAATTACAAGAATTGAATTTGAGAAGGAAGGCTAAAATTGGGCAATATCAACAGAGAGAGAAGAGAAACTTGAGCCAATAGGGGTGTTTGTTTGTTTGTTTGTTTGGGGGGGAATAGGTCACTGAAATAAACATTTCACTTTTTGTCTACACATATGCAGCCAAGTGAGACAATTAGGCATAATAAACCCAGTCATCTAAAAATGATTCATCACTTGGCATACTCTAAGACCATCTCATAATTATTCATTCACTCATTCATTCTACATATCCTACAGTGTTTCTTTCTTTAATATATAGCTATTAAGCACCTACTGTGGGGAAGTTTAAGTAGTAGGTATTAGAGATATAGCATTAGAGTAATACAATCCTTACCCGTAAATATTTCATAGTCTAGGAGAGAATGAAGAGCAAATGAGCAATGACCAGAGAGTGTTAATAAGTTAGGTGTGAGGTTCTTTGAGGGCAATATATGGACCGCCTAAGAAGTCTGGTGCCACAAAAAACATCCAATAAAAGAATTTTTCTAAACTATATCTGATTTCCCTGGATTTCTCATTAAAAATGTCAGTTGTAGACTTTCTAAATCAGAACTTCTCAAGTCAGGGCTCCAAAATATGCATTTTCACTGAGTATCCTAAGCAAGTTCACTGCTAAGAGAACTTGAAAAACACTATTCTAGGTAATTGATGTCTATGCTGAAAACTTCATCTAAAGAGGGGTTAATTCAACTCTTGTTTTCTTCTTCATTATAATGCAATAACTAGAAATCTGTGTCAAAATGCTGATAAATGAACTTGATATACAGAAATAGCTTTGAATTAAATATAAATTATTGACTAATTTTTAGAGCTAAAATTAGTAACAATTTACTTACAGGAATTGTTCACTTACTTTACAGCATATAATCCATCAACATAGAAGGTCAATAGTTTAAACTCTGCCATCAGACCGCCTGGGTTCAAAGCTCAACTTTGCAATTTATCAGGTGTGTAGTTTTAAGAAAGTCATATAACATTTCTGTGCATCAGTTTCCTCATTTGTAAAATGAATATAATAAAAATAGGTCCTACCTATCCTGCAGGTAGGATAAAGCATATGGCATAAGTATTGCGAATACCATCTGGAACATACGTATTGTAAGTGTTGGGTGTCATTATTATCTCATTCTGTTTATTTGTTCCCTCTCTGGGCTTAACCTGGGCTCAATACTCATTCCAGGTCAATTCCCATTTGTAACCATGTATTTTCCTGCATTTAATTTTCTTGCTGCCTTTTCAAGTGGTACATACATTATGAACACTGAATAATGTCTTAATGAGGCACTTAAGAAAGGGATCTGATCTTCAGATATTTGTTTCCCTTATAGTGTTGGCCACATCTGTACTCTGCATGGTTTTTGGGAGGAAATCAGTCAATTTTGTTCTTCAGATAATATATCTAGAAATCTGATGATTAATTTTATTCTCTCATAACAACAAAATTTTCTTCCCCTTAAGTAGCACACTATGCATTCCTCAAAATAAAGTAATTGGAGGGGATCATTTACCAAGAAAATGAATATTAGAAAGTTGATATTTTATCTTAGCAGAAATCCTCCAAATGTACTGGACACAAATTAGCATTCCCTCCTTTTCTCCACCCCACACTCCTAATTACTTACATCTGATTACATCAGCTTCTCCCTTTTTTTAGCCTTTGGTAGTTGGTATCCATGGATCTTCATTAGATAGCTTATTGAAGTTCTCTACATTTTGTAAATTTATTTTGCTTCCACAATTCTTGGTTAAAGGTCTTGAAAATGGGACCTTAACAATTTGCAGTAACATCTTGTTCCTAACCACTCTAAAACTCCATAAATTAAAGAGCAATTAAATGAATTTAAAATTATATAAGTAGAACATTTAATGATCCTGTCCAAGAGCATTTTGGATGCATTTTTATAATGTGCATTACTTTAAAATTAAAACACTTTTGTTACTTAGTGGAGAGATATTTTAAAGCTATGCTTAGAAGTACATTTAAGTTAAAATATAGTTAAAAGTTAAAATAGAGTCACAAAGTCTTATCTGGCTCAAAAAGCCCAGTAGAAATGAATGTCTTCTTTATACTTAGATATATTTGATGGCATCCATATTGTTCTGAAGGAACAACAACAAAGACTGCAACTCAGTGAAAATGTCCAAATCAATTAGCAGTTTTCATTGAAGCTAAATGTATTATCATCATCATAAGCATGTAGAAGCATAATATTATATATATTTTTAATAATTCACAAAAAAATCTCCCTTAGTTTGGAATGTTTATAAATATTCCTAGAAAAAGTTTAAAGCAATTGGAACTGTTTTTCCTGGAGAAGAAATAACCACTGAGTATCTCAGCTGAAAGTACCTTGATAAATATTATATTGTTTATAAAGTTTGTTCTAAATTAAATTCTAAAATATTATTATTATTATAATTACCAAGGGCATCAATATCATTCTATGTTATGCTGTTTAAATATTTGAAATGCTTTTTTGGAACAAAGTGAAAATAATGAGAAAGAGATGGACAGAGAAGAGGGAAAGAAGGAGGGAGAGAGAGAGGAGAGGAATAGGAAATCAAGGGTTTTCAAATAACCAAAATGTAACATCATGCCAAGTATTAAGGGGGTACAGAAAAGCAGAGATGTCATAATGTATTTGGAAAGAGAAAATTAACAAGTCTAACATAATGCACGCACCACTATGTACTAAAGAGTTTGCAATTCTTGAGCTTCCATTAGCTAGCAAAGAAAGAGCAAGAGAAGCAAGATTTAAACATCAGAACATGACAAAACTCATCATACAAGCTCCTGTACTGTATACAAATACAGTTACTTAAAGCAAATTATCAATAACTCAAAAGAGCACTAACTAGACCATATCAGAAGATGTTCTCTAGGTATAAAATACATACTATATTTTGAAGACTTCATACCAATAAAGAATGGAAAATGTCCCATTAATATTTTGATATTGATCACAATTGCATAATATATTTTTATGTATACTGAGTTAAATAAAATACATGAATAAAATTATTTCCACCCTTCTTTTTTATGGTGAATATTAGTAAATTTAAATTACATATTTGGCTATCTTAGATTTCTACAGGGTGGCACTGACCCAGAACTGCCTACTTTGATGCACAGAAAAGTGATAAATATGAAACACTAGCTTTTAGGAGATCAGGAGAAAAAGGACAGAGATAAGAATAGAGATAGAAGCCCTCCTAAGTATATAAGGATTGAGTTGGGAAAATGAAAAGGGAAAAATGAGACAGCACTGAGCTAAGACATAAAGATGGCAATGAGTTTAACATAGGATGATGACTATTTGTTCACCGTTATGACCACACCAAGCAACATCTGCAGAAAAGCTTGAAAGGAAATTAGATTTGCGTAATTTTGTTTTTCCAAAGGACATAATGGGATAAAAAAAAAATAATACAAATTTCTGATTTAAAATGATAATGAGCAACCAACACTAATCAGAGAATTTCTTTGAACTGACCAACATCTCTTTACAATTTGGTATTGGTTTTGACTTATTTACTTATTTTTTTAAATTAATTTTCACAAAAACACAGCATGAGATTTACCCTCTCAACAGATTTTTAAATACCCAATATAGTATGGTCAACTATAAGCACAATAGTGTATATCAGATTTCTAGAACTAATTCATCTTGCATAATTGAAATTTTATGCACATTGATTAGCAGCTCTTCATTCTTTCCTCCTTGTAGCCCCTGGCAACCACCATTCTAACCTTTGTTTCTATGCATTTGGCTATTTTAGGTACTTTATATAAATGGAATCGTGCATAATTTGTCCTTCTGTGACTGGTTTATTTCACCTAGTATAATGTTCTCCAGATTCATCCATGTTGTCACATATTACAGGATTCCCTTCTTTATCAAGGCTGGATAATACTCCATTCCATGTATATATCACATTTTCTTTATCTATCCGTCAATGAAAATTTAGGTTTTTTTCTACATCTTGGTTCTTGTGAATAGTGTTGTAATGAACATGGAGTGATAATATCTCTTTGAAATCCAGATTTTAATTTTTTTAGATAGATACCCAGGAATGGATTACTAAAAATAGAATTATTTTTAATTTTTTGAGGACCCTCCATACTATTTTTCATAGCAGCTGCATTTTGCCTTCCCACCAACAGTGTACGGAGGTTCTAATTTCTCCACAACCTCTACAACCTCCCCAAAACCTGACTTCTGTCTTTTTGATAATTTTGTCTTTTTCATAACAGGTGTGAGGTGACATCTCATTGTGGTTCTGATTTGCATTTCCCTGATGATTAGTGATGTTGAGCATCTTTTCATACACCTGTAGGCCATTTTAAAATCTTTGGAGAAAAGTATATTCAAGTCTTCAACTCATTTTTAAATTGTTATTAGTTTGTTTTGTTTTGCTATAAATTTGCTATTAATTTGTTTTGTATTTGTTTGTTTTTGAGTCATAGGGTTTCTTATATATTTTAGAAAGTCACCCTTTATCAAATAAATGGTTTATAAATGTTTTCTCCCATTTCATGGGTTCCCTTTTTACTCTGTTGATTGTGTCCTTTGTTATATAGAAGTTTTTAGTTTAATGTAGTCACACTTGTCTAAGTTTACTTTTGCTGATTGTGCTTTTGATGTCATATCATGAAATCATTGCCAAGACTAATGTCAAGGAATTTTTATATCCTATGTCTTCTTCTAGAAGTTTTATGGTTGCAGGTCTTACATTTAAGCCCTTAATTCATTTCAAATTAATTTTTGTGAGTGGCATGAGATAGGGCTCCGCTCCAATTTCATTCTTTTGCATGTGAGTATCCAGTTTTCCCAGCACCATGAAAAGACTATCCTTTCCCCATTGACTATTCTTTGCACCTTTGTCAAATATTAGTTGACCATATATGTGTCTGCTTATTTTTTCTAGGATTTTGATTTTGTTCTATTGATCAATGTATCTGTCTTTATGCCAACATAATACTGTTTTGATTAGTATAGCTTTGTAATATAATATTTCATTCAAATAATTAATTCCAAACTTTCTCATACTCTTGAAAAAAGTTGAAAAGTAGAGATCACTTCCACATACATTTTATGAGATGAGAATTACTCTGATACCAAGCCAAAGATACCAAAAGAAAAGAAAACCCCAGGTCAAAATCCCAGATGAATACAGATGCAAAAATCCTCAACAAATAATTAGCAAACCAAATTCAATAGCACATTAAAAGGATTATACACCATGACCAACTGGGATTTATCCCTGTGATGCAGGGGCGATTCAACATATGAAAACCAATCAATGCGATATACCACATCAGTAGAATGAAGGACAAAAATCACCTGTTTCCAGTTTGAGAGTCCATGCACTTAGCACTATGAATGGGGTGAGAGAACCAATGTACCTCTTTGTACAATTTCAGAATCTCAGAATAATGAGAAATCCCTAAAAAACTTTCGAAAGAGAGGCCAAAGGAGTAGGAACTTAGAATGTATCAGCCTTTTCAATCACAGCATTAAAACCAGAGGTAGGTTTTTCAATCAAATGCTGAATAATGAACCTCCCTAAAATTTACTGGCATAAAGAAATAGCCATTTAGGGCGCCTGGGTGGCTCAGTTGGTTAAGTGACTGGCTTCAGCTCAGGTCATGATCCTGGAGTCCCTGGATCGAGTCCCGCATCAGGCTCCCTGCTCGGCAGGGAGCCTGCTTCTGCCTCTGACCCTCCCCCCTCTCATGTGCTCTCTCTCTCTCGTTCTCTCTGTCTCAAATAAATAAATAAAATCTTTAAAAAAAAAAAAAAGAAATAGCCATTTAATTGTGCCTACAAATTTATGACAGGGTACAGTTGTGATGGTTCCTTTCTTCCCCAGATAACTGAGGCCTCAGCCAGGGACTCAAATAGCTAAAGATAGCTGAGATAGATTGATTGAGGTCATAAGCCTAGTACCTCAGTTTTTGTTGTTAGATAACTGTTTATTTTGTTTTAATTCTCCAGTAATATCTACTAAGTTGAAATCTTCAGAATGCCTTCTTCAAAGTCTGGGATCTGGGCTGGAACGGCTGAACCAGCTGGGGACTGCATAAGCATCCCTCTATCCAAGCAGCCTCTTCATATGACTACCTTGCTTGGATTTCTTCCTTACATGGTGGTCCCAGGGTACCCCTTCCCTAGAGCAAGCTTTTCAAGAGGACTAGATGGAAGCCACAAAGTTTTTAATGACCTAGCTCCAGAATTTACAAAATAGTTTCTGCCAACTCTATTTGTCAGGTGAGTCACAAAGGCCAGTCCAGATTCAAGGAGAGGGTAATTACACTGCATCCCCTTAATAAAAGGATTAGCAAAGCATTCGCAGTTGTATTTAACATACCATTTGAGAGAAAATTATCTTTAACTTAGAATTATATATGCAGCTTAGTTTTCAATCAAATATGAAAATAGACATTTCATATGTACAGTGACTTGGTGTTTTGTTCTAAGACATCATTTCTCAGGAATTTATTGAAGTGCATTACCCACCAAAGTAAAGGAATTTTAAATCTAGGGAACACTGGTTGTGAAACAAACCTAGAAACCAACCAACCCAGATTGCAATAGGTGAATCAAAATTCCTTGAGAGAGAGCTCCAAGGAAATGTTTTTTTAAAAAAAATAAAAAAAAACAGATTAAATATTAGATATGTTTGAGTGTTTGGGGGAGGAAAATGCTCAATAGCATTTGATAGATGCATTAAAACAAATTATAGGCATATTAAAGTTTATAAAACTTATCAAAATAACAGATATTAATGAAGGAAAAGCAAAAAGTTCCATAAAAAAGAATACAATTCTGTATCTGCGACATACATAGTCATAATTACGTTATGTATTGCCAGGAATGGCCAGCAATCCCTGCACCGATGGATGAAAGATGACTCCAAACTTTGCGTGAAAGAGAGAAGACAAGGGGGTCAACACTCAGAGATAAGACCCTTTGCTCTTCTTTGCTCCCGCTTTTATTGGTCCTTCAGGATATCCTTATCACTGTTTCTCAAGCATGTGATGTGTGACAAGGGGTCTTACTGACACTGAGAGGATTTATGGGAAAGATAAGATATGCTAATCTGCATGGTCTACTAAACATAGCCTAAGGGACAATGCATACATTTCTTAGATCACAGGGTGGCTGTTTGGGCTAAGAGAGCTTCAGGGAAGATAACTCCCAGAGGCGTTTCAATGGCAGGGTGGTCACAAGGCCCCAGCATTCCAAAGGCCCACACCCTTCTCTGAAACCCTCCCTTGCCCCTAGCAGCCTCTGTGTTACATTTTAGCAAGCCAGGTATTATGGCTGATTTCATGCTCTACATTAACCCCAACAATGTATACAGTGACTATTTATCCAAAAGTATTTGGGATGAATCCATTGGGAGAATGGGAGAATTTAAGTGGACATGAGGTGCTGTAGAAGATTGTTACATCTTTATCTATTATTATAGTATTCCAAAGGATACTGTGAAAACTTGACAAAATAAGAATTTTTAAAAAATCATTATAAATACATTATTTAGAAATACAGAGATAGATACCTAAATAAACAACCCAAATCACCACCTCACACCAGTCAGAATGGCTAAAATTAACAAGTCAGGAAACGACAGATGTTGGCAGGGTTGCGGAGAAAGGGGAACCCTCCTACACTGTTGGTGGGAATGCAAGCTGGTGCAGCCACTCTGGAAAACAGTATGGAGGTTCCTCAAAATGTTGAAAATAGAGCTACCATACGATCCAGCAATTGCACTACTGGGTATTTACCCCAAAGATACAAGTGTAGGGATCCGAAGGGGTGTGTGCACCCCAATGTTTATAGCAGCAATGTCCACTTAGCCAAACTATGGAAAGAGCCAAGATGTCCATCAACAGATGCATGGATAAAGAAGATGTGGTATATATATACAATGGAATATTATGCAGCCATCAAAAGGAATGAGATCTTGCCATTTGCAACAACATGGATGGAACTGGAGGGTATTATGCTGAGCAAAATAAGTCAATCAGAGAAAGACATGTATCATCTGACCTCACTGATATGAGGAATTCTTAATCTCAGGAAACAAACAAACTGAGGGTTGCTGGAGTGGTGGAGAGTGGGAGGGAATGGGGTGGCTGGGTGATAGACACTGGGGAGGGTATGTGCTGTGGTGAGTGCTGTAAATTGTGTAAGACTGTTGAATCACAGACCTGTACCTCTGAAACAAATAATACATTATATGTTAAAAAAGAAAAAGAAGATAGCAGGAAGGGAAGAATGAAGGGGGGATATTGGAGGGGGAGATGAACCATGAGAGACTATGGACTCTGAGAAACAAACTGAGGGTTCTAGAGGGGAGGGGTGTGGGAGGATGGGTTAGCCTGGTGATGGGTATTAAAGAGGGCACGTTCTGCATGGAGCACTGGGTGTTATACGCAAACAATGAATCATGGAACACTACATCAAAAACTAATGATGTAATATATGGCGATTAACATAACATAATAAAATAAAGAAAAAATAAAGAAAAAGAGATTACCTCTGGGAAGAGGAACTGAGGAGTAAGAAGTAGTGGAGAAAGATTTCCTGGATTTTGTTGTAAGCATTTTGAATTTTAACATACATACACACACACATGGGAAAATGAGACACATGCTGACTCTATGATGTGTTTTTTTTTTCATTCAAGAGTTTAAACATTTTTTTGACATATTTGAAAAGAATTACAAAGTGAAAAACAGAAGTTTTTGACAGAAATTATCTCACAAATGATTTAATGTATTCCCTAACTCAAAAAGTAGTGATAGATTTCTATACATAATGTTCCTCTGGCAGAAGCATAAAATAACAAATTTTAAAAAAACATTCAGACTTAGCGAAATTTGTATGTGGAATGACAGACATGGAATTATGTTTTGTAGCAAGAATCCAGTCCTAGGGAACATCTAACAAGGTAAATGCCCCTTTAGCTGAAGAGAGTAATGAATGATGAGTCCAGATTGTTGGTAGGTGAGAGGAAATAAGGCTCCATAAGACATTTGTGGGTGTGGGGTCGTGCTTCTGAGAAAATGGGACTGAAAAGCAACTAAGTCATTGAGAAAACTTTTCAAATGTGTTAGAAAGAAGGAAGGAAGGAAGGAAGGAAAGAAGAAAGAAAGAAAGAAAAGAAAGAAAAGAAAAGAAAGAAAGAAAGAAAGAAAGAAAGAAAGAAAGAAAGAAAGAAAGAAAAGAAAGGAAGGAAGGAAGGAAGGAAGGAAGGAAGGAAGGAAGGAAGGAAGGAAGGAAGGAAGGAAGGAAGGAAGGAAGAAAGAAAGGAAGAAAGAAAGAAAGAAAGAAAAACAGGAAAAAGACACAAGGTATTACAGGTAAGCCGCTTGGGCTATGGTGTTCATGATTTGATTAGTTTTATGCTGAATAATATTAATGGCTTGATGTGATATAATTAATGCCAAATACAGTAATTATAAAGTGATTATAATTAACCCAACAATTAAATTTATGAGAAAAAATGAGATAAAGGAAATAACATGCATACTTCATCAATGAAAATATTAATGAATAATTAATCACACACTCCAAAAGTGATGGAGTCTGTAGAAAGTCTTCACACTGTTACCTTTCGCAGCAGGGATAAGGATGAATCTCTAGCATGCGTTTACCAAGCAACTGATTTCTCCCGTCACTGCAGAAAAATCTTTATGTGGAGCAAGTAAGCACAGACATGAAACTCCCACCTGTCTGGCTGACCCTATTTATGGAATACATCTAAATCATGAACTTCTTGTTTATAATTTGGATACTTTACAATAATTGCTACCATTTTGTAATCATGGACTGGGTAGTACTCTGTATACATTTTCTTAAATCATTAGATCCTCTTAGAAATTCTACAGGAGATACTATTTCCTCCATGTAATTTCTGGAAAGATATGAGAAAACTGAGACTGAGAGAACTTAGGTCACTTGCCCAAGGACTCAGCAAGCAGTGGCAGAGTCGGAATGTGACCCTTGGTCACCCTGATGCCAAAGTCTTTATCTTTCTAACCACCTTCTGCCACCCTGGGCACAGCCCCAGCCTCAGCACTGTTCACAACCCACCTTCTATATTCTTGAAGACATCCTTAGTAGACTGCTTATGACTCTAAACTGTTGACTCTCAACCACACCCTCAAATCAGGGCCTCCTGATACCTGCCTCTGGATCTGGAAGGTGTGAAGGAGGCAGACAGGGGCTGGAGCAGGAACTGCAGAGATAGAACCGTCTGTGGGTGAGGCAGAAACAGCTGACAGGCTGTGCCCAGGTCACTGAGCCATCTCTTCTGACTCTGTGGGTTTAATGGGCACATACCTCTGTGACTAGTGGCCTCTTGTCCTAGCCCTTAAGAACTGATTTAGACCTTTTGCAATAAAGGCTTCCTTCTCCAAAACTGCATTTTCTCATCACTTTTGGCTGTTTTAATGCACACAAAAGACAGTCCTTGGCCTTTCAGATTCTGGGTTGTTTTTGTATTTCTGTTTACTTGACTTGGAAAATTTTTTCATGGTTCTCGAGTTTTCGTTAAATTCTAGAATATGTGTTTATCACTGTATTTTGGACACAGAGAGGTCTGAAACCCCAAGGAGCCAAACCAGTGAAAGAAACTGCTGTTGTCTTCCCAGTGCCCTCTGATATTCACTGGTCTTCAAATTTAAGAGAGAACAACAGGTATGATCCACTCAATCAAAGCCTACCACAAAGGCAGAGAATAGAGATTCTGGAAGGAGACTGGGACAGAGTGGGAGGTGGCCATGGAATGTACATGAAGAGGAAGACGATATTTCAGCTACTTCAAGGAATGGATTAATTCCTGATACTGCACCAAAGTTCAGGTTCAGTTGGCAACAATAATATCCCACATCTTACCTGTTAAGAGAAAGCCATCCCAGCAAGAGAATTTAGTGAACCATGGGGAGTTCCCCTCTAAATACGCCAGACATTTGAGTCAGTCTCAAGTGAATAAATGTTTTGTGGCCCAGGGTGGGACACTGGGAACTTAGAAATGCTCAAATGAGAACCACAAATACAGCAAAAATTCCATCAGAGAAACAGCACAGAACAGCATACAGGTCACTGTGATGATTTTCATCAAGCTGACTGAATTGGCCTTTGGATGAAGAATCATAAAAATGAACCATAGGGGCGCCTGGGTGGCTCAGTCCCTTGAGCATCTGAATCTTGATTTCGGCTCAGGTCATGACCTCAGGGTCCTGAAAGGGAGCCAAGCATCAGGCTCCAGGCTCAGCTGGGGTCTGCTTGAGATTCTCTCTCTTCTCCCTCTCTCCCTCCACCCCAAAATAAATAAATAAATCTTTTTTAAAAATGAACCAAATAGAAAGAAAACAGAAATATAAGATTTTTTGAAATTCTATTACATGAGTGTTTCACAAATATGTGTTTACAGAGGTATTGATAACTGAGTATAATTTTGAGAAAATATGAGATTCTTAATGAAAATCCTCTCCAAAATTTTATAGGGAAACGTATTAGATTCTGAAAAGGGAAAAAAGTCCCCAGTTGTATGAAACTCCTCAAAGGACTTAGTGCAAACTTACGTTAGCAACATGTCAAAAACGAGCTAAGGAGTATTCACACATCTCTCTCTCTGGCAGACACCCTGGTGTGGAGAACCACCATTCATTCCACAATCACCTTCTCTGTCTACTACTTCTAAAATAGAAGCTATAAAAAATAAAAATGCACATTTCCAACTTTCTTAGTAGGTTGGGGGAGGGGGAGATATGACACTGTTCTTGCCAACGGGACACAAACACAGCGTACTCTTTTTGCCTCTTCTCTTACCTCCCTTCCTGTTGGAATGTTCCTGTGAGGACTGGAGACACAACAGCCTCTGGGAAGCATGAGGTGACAGCCATGAGGATAAAATCCCAGTACACTAAGAATAACAGAGTCAACAGAGAGAAAGATCCTTGATAGTATCACTGAGAAGCTGCACCAGCTTTGCAGTGCTGACATCTGCAATCTTTTTTATTTGAGAAAAAGAATATTTTAAATGTTTTAAGCCACTTCAGGAATAGGGAAGTTTTCTGTTCCTTGCAATGAAAGGGATTCCTAACCCATACAACCTTTAAAGTATTATAACTTGCTCTCTGGCATAAAGGTGATTTTTCTCTTCCATGAAAGAGAGCTATTAATTGGTTTTAACTAAAAAGAAATCTGTTTAGATCAACGAAACAAGGACAGCACTGCGTACAACCCGCCCTGAGACAGGAGACAGGCCCAGGAAGCCAGGACTGGATCTAGAGCACCCAAGGCTGCTGTCCTCACTCACTCTGAACCTGCTGCCTGGGGCCTTCTGGACTTCCATCTGGGCTGGGCATGATAGGAAAACCCCAGGCTATCTACCCACCTCCCCAGATCTACGGAGTGCCCAGCCCTAAATTAAAAAAAAAAAAAAGTTTAAATAAAAATGTGCCTCCCTTTTTTGTTAATTTGGGGGGGGGGGTTGGCTTATCTCTAAAAGAAACTCAAAAGTATAAGGACTCTGCCACATCTTGCAATAACATCAAACTCTAACCTTAGAGGCTAGTCAGGAAGAGAATCCTCACCTGATGGCAGAGATGAAAAAAGGAATATTCTTCAACGAAGAGGATAATCTTGTTTGGGGTATTCACGAATCAGCTTTCATTGGTCAATCCATCTCCCCTTTCTGAGTAGAGATCCTCCCCCATGACAAGGCCCCCTGGATCAAGTTTAATTTGATAAAGAATGCAAATTGCTTCTTTATAAGAGTCTAGAAGGATCTTAGAAGTAAAAATCTAAACTCCTGATTATGTGGGAAGATCCCAAGATATCTATACATACTTTTCAAGGGGAAGGGTATACTCAGAAGGGGAAATACTCAAGAATAAGGAGTACAATAAAGAATTTCAGTGAGATTCTCCTAACTGGGCACCAAGGAGAACCCAGAATATGGCACAGAGGACAAATGCTAGTTTTCCAGAGAGAGCAGGGGGCTTGTCTCTTGCCAGACATGAGGACTCAGCCCCACCTTGTAAGGCTCTGCCTTAAGAACCGGGTCTTCCAATGGACTCTGAAAAACAAACTGAGGGTTCTAGAGGGGAGGGGGGTGGGAGGACGGGTTAGCCTGGTAATGGGTATTGAGGAGGGCACATTCTGCATGGAGCACTGGGTGTTATGCACAAACAATGAATCATGGAACACTACAACACTACATCTAAAACTAATGATGTATGGGGATTAACATAAGAATAAAAAAAAAAAAAAAAGAACCGGGTCTTCACCTCTTTCCAATCTCTAGCCCTTGCATTCCTTAAGCATGGTATATACTCAAGAAACAGTTGCTATTAAAGATGATGCAAAAGGAATAAAACATTAGCTCATTTAATTTTTTTGATCCACCCAGCAAGGAAAACAGATAGCTTGGTAGTACAAAGAAAAAGGAAAGAATGTTGGTTCTTTAAAACATTTCTTGCACATAATTCATATAAAAAATCCTATCAGTCTTAAAATGAAATGTAAATCTTTTGTGTGTAGGAACAATAGTCTAATGCAAATAACAGCATTCTGAAATGAGTTAATTTAATTCTTCAACCACACTGCTGAACAGAGAAATCACAAATATTAACTTTCTGTAACAAATATGAACAGTTTCATAAAGAGGCACTAGATTAATATTTTATCAAAAATGAGCTGAGTATTTTCCTACCCTATTTCTTTTAAGTGAGGCAGAAATGTTTTCTGACTTGAGAATTAGTTTAAAACAGATGTTTCATTATATGCTTCCTATTTTTCCAAACTACAACTAATTTTATTTATTATATAGAAGCTACTAAGTAATTGCCACTGAATATGGTTGATTTGGGGGTTTTTTTGTTTTGTTTTTTATTTTATTTTATTATGTTCTGTTAGTCACCATACAGTACATCATTAGTTTTCGATGTAATGTTCCATGATTCATTGTTTTCGTATAACACCAAGTGCTCCATGCAGAACGTGCCCTCCTTAATACCCATTACCAGGCTAACCCATCACCCCACCTCCCTCCCCTCTGAAACCCTCAGTTTGTGTCTCAGAATATGGTTGATTTTGAATTTCTCTCAAGGAATCTCCTCCTTTATTAGTGTTAATAAAACCATGGTATCTTGGATAACTCAATTTCAAATTATTTTTTACCTGGAGAGCTTTAGAAACTTTTAAAAAATCTAATTTTGGAATCAATTGTTCCATTGGACAGGGTTTTTTTTTTTTTCTTACTGTAGTTTTGTAAAATAAATATTTGAAAAAGAGACTTAAGGACCAGGAAGAATTCTAGTGTCTTTGCACGCATTCTTTCTCAGAAATAGAATAATTACTTTTCTTAAAAGATTTCATGGTGAGTTTTGTTTGCAAATCACATCTAAAGTTAAACATGTCTTTGGG
The DNA here is from genome assembly GCF_011800145.1 of Mirounga leonina. Taxonomy (NCBI): domain Eukaryota; kingdom Metazoa; phylum Chordata; class Mammalia; order Carnivora; family Phocidae; genus Mirounga; species Mirounga leonina. The sequence goes on from NW_023270265.1 coordinate 33,594,101, forward strand.
AATAATTTTAATTCTCTGCTGGAATTAGGAAATTCAAGATTGTTTCTTCCTGCCTAAGCTCATCAGACTGAGGCCTCTCTATAAACCACATTTTTAATATTATCTCAAAATACTGACACAGCTTTCAACAGTGTTAATAAATGGTTTGCACTGTCAAAAATAAAAGCTTAATGCAATACCATTGCACTCAGTCTTCTGCCAAATGTTTACTAAGCATCTGCTATGTTCTAGGCAATGTTGTATATAGACTATTTCTCTAAACATAGATTATTGCTCTTCCATGGGTTAGAGAAACATATTTCTTCATCACAAATAGTTAGAAAATCAGTACTTAAAATGAGCCCAACCCTGCAATCTTTCTTGTACTGTTTGTGTGTGTGTGTGTCTGCATACACGTGCTTGTACATGTGCCCATGTGGACATGCATTGTATTTGAAGAATTATATAATTATTAACTTGTCTGTGTGCAATAAAGACAAATTCCATTATCAGTAAGTTACTTAACCTCTCTGGACTTCATTTTCACCTCTGTAAACTGGGGGAAAACAGTTATCTTAAAAGGTTGTGACAGTTAGAGATAATTCACTTTAAGTTCCTGTCACCTAGTGGGTAGGCTATCACAAAAGGTTAGCTATTTTTATCCCCTTGTGAGAAATGTTATTCGACTTCAATTCTGCCATTGATATGGGTACGGGGGGGTCCATCCCTATGGAATATTCACTGAATTGAATGTTTTGCAATGATTTCCTGTGTAAGAAACCCTTCAGTAATTTCAAACTCAGAAATGAGGTTAATTGTTCAATTACTGATGAAAAAAATATAAATATGCCTCCATCTAAGACTGATCCTTTTAGGAATACAATCAAGTAAAATGTCTTATACTAACACTTTGCTTTTCATAATCTTCCTGGGGAGGACATTCAAAGTGACAAGTAATTTTAGCACCTACTTTTGATTTCTCACAATCTTTAAGTGAGAGAATAAGAACATATAATTTTGGGGAAAAAAAAACTTGTTTTATTTCTGCATCAGAGAGAAGAATAAAACCAATGAAAACTAATTGCATATCTTCCTCTAAAATATTTATATAAAGACATACATTTATTCCATGACTTTAGACCTTGTTATTCTATAAATGTTTAAGATAAAGATTCTCTAGTTTTTACTAGTCATCAGACTTAAAGCAAATTAATTCCTCATTAATTATGGAAGGAGACATTTTGAAACAAGATGTTTATTTTTTAACTGGACTATGATGGGCCAATGAAAGCAATTAAGTAAGACCTATCACCAAAAACAACAGCCCAGCCACTGGGACACGATAGCAAATAATACACTGACTAACTTTCCTTCTGTTTCTCAAGTCCATGTTCTTATAAAAAATATATATTTTTTACTGAAATAACTCACCAATTGGGTTCAAAAAGTTATCTATCTATTGATATACAACTATGTGACTGCAACTATAGGAAATTCACAGATGGCCCGAGAGGGTGATGAGTGTATGAGGCAAATTCTGAATATAAATGTATAGATATTATCTCTTCAATACATACAAAAATATCTTACAATAATAATGTGTAACATGTGATGTACCATGTATAAGTATCAGAAGCCCCAGACAGCAGCTGATTCTATACATAAACTTATCTGGGAGAAGATATGTTTTATATAACAGCATTCTATTGATGTATTAAGGCCCAGAAGAAAACTCACATGCAAATTATATATTCTGTCTGCAAATATATATATATATATATATATATTCTGTCAAGAATAAAAACAGCTTCAATCTTTAAGACTATCTCTTAGAAATAAAATAAGTTATCTAAAGGATGATATTTGGGCAAAAGCTTGGGCTGCATATTTGGACATGTGGTTATTATTTCTTAAATAATTCTTCTCCAGGCACAAAAGAAAATGTAACTCTTCTCAGATGGAGACATATCTGCCTTATACATGGCACTCCTGAATTATTATCTGTGCCATAGACATGGTAGCCTGTCTCACATAAATAACAGGGGATAAGTCAGGTTTGCATGTCACTAGCTTTTGTCTGGACACAGTCTTCTAAGATAGGGTATTCTTTGTTCTTAAAACCTGGGTAGGGAATTAGAGGTAGTTACTTGTCTAATGATCCAGCACTCAAATATGTCCTTTGTTTTTATTTCTACTTAATCTAAAGAATAATTCTTACAGGTTACAGAATAAGCAAAACTGATGTGTTTTCACATTTAAGTCACCTTTGTGTACTTTTTACAGTTCAATTTTAAATTCCCTTCCCCCACAGTAAATTATGGAGCATATATTGCCATCTAGTGTTCTTCTGAAATAACACTTCTACCAGGATCATGAAATAAAGCATGTTACAATATATGAAGGGATTGTAAAAAATTTGCAAATAGCTATTTTGGATTTGCATAATGTAGCAAAGGCTTTCAGCTGAAATTCATAGAACAATTAATTAAAGGTGTTTCAAGATCAGTGCTTTCATCATTTCAACTAAAAGATCCAGAGAGTTCCAGATTTGGTTATTTAGGAAGAATAGTAACATCATTTATGACCCAAGTATTTCCATATTACTACTCAGCATCTTTAGCATGTTGGTCTTAGTCCCCAGGCATATGCCCTATGATCACAAAATGGCTGCCACTCTTCCATGCATCATATATTCACTTAAACATGTCTGAAAGAAGATGTAGAAAATCTTCATATGCATCTCTTTTCCAGAGACTTGCTCATCACCCACCATTGTATGCTTTCCCTCAGGACCCTTTGCATGGATTAGGTCTTATTTTTATGTCCTAAAACCAAAGAATCCTATGAGAGCAAGTGTATTCTGTGGCATTTTCAGCCTTTATATCATGGACTTTAAGCAAAGAAGAACTGGGTGTCAATCAACTGTGTTGGAAACACATAATTATTAAGAAAAGAGAGAGAAAAAGTTCAGGAAACTGTTTCAGTTTAAATGGTACAAGGAATGAACATTACCTTTCAGATTCTATGACACAATATTACTTACATTTAACTAGAAACTGGAAATGACCCCGAAAGAGTTAGAAGACACAAGTTAGTGGTATCCTGCAAAATGCAGAGCAGATAGTAACATGATAGTCCACTCACTCTCTATTTCTCATTGGCATGCCCTGATTAAATAGACAGGAAATTCAGCATTGAAGGATGCCTGGAAATACAGTTCAGGATTCGCATAGCAGTTTGGCCCAGAGAGTTCTGAACTCCTGTGGTCTCTATAGTGCCTATGTGATATGTGGGGCATCCGAAACCAGACGCTTTGAGCACTGGAACTCACATAGCCAGAGTATGGATGTGAAAAATGGAGTCTGAGGAAATCAACGTGATTTCTATTAAAGATGAACATTAGCTTATTTTTCAAAAGTAGATATTTCATATTTAAGATTTTAGTGTTCCATTCCAAAGACAGAAAGTACCATTTATCTAAGTTTCCTTTCTTTGTTTTTCGCTAAATTCTGGAGACTGAAATATATTTTGGGATAATTTAGAATTTGAAAATGTATTCATGCATATTTTTATATAAAAATCACAGAATCATACAATATCATGCTACTGGAAAGAAGAGTAATTAAAACAAAAGGTCTCATTTCATATAGCAAGAAACTTAGACCCATAGAAAAGCAATGACTAACCAGTGCCTCCAAATGATACAACAGGAGAGCTGGGTCTGAAGTTTAGATATCTTTAGTCCAATCCAGTGCTCTTCCCATAATTTTTTTTCTATTTTTTAAAGATTTATTTATTTTGGGGGGGGAGGGGCAGAGAGAGACAGAATTTCAAGCAGACTCCTCGGTGAGCACGGAGCCCAATGTAGGGCTTGATCCCATGACCCCAAACCATGACCCGAGCAGAAACCAAGAGTCAGATGCTCAACCAACTGAACCACCCATGTGCCCTTCATTTCCCATAATTTTATTCTGAAATTGTATAGGATATTTGTTAAGATCTTGGGTTTTAGAGACAAGCTTGCAAGTGAATGTCAGCCTGGCCACTTAGTGGTGGTGTGATCTAGAAAGAAAAACTTTATGTCCCTGAGCCATGAGTCTATCATCTGTCAAATGAGAATATAAACTAGAACTATCTTACAAGAAATTTGGGAAAATAAAATATAGACTCTATAGCATGGTATTGGAAGCTGACATGTATGGTACTTCCAAAAGTTAGTCATTAGCTGTGCCAGGACCCTGAGATGTGTGTGACCCTTGGAGATGCTGTGGGAATTTAGGGCCTGTCTAATTTACTATTAAGCCATCATATTACATCATGTGGCTCAGTATAACAATTTGACTCTGTAGCCAGATCCCCTGGGTTCCAACACCAGCGCTGCCATTTTTATTTTTTATAGTTCTGTTTAAGTAACTTTGAGCAGTCTTTGCCCTTGGGTTTTGCAACTCTCAAATGAGTATTATAAAAGCATATATCTCATAGGGTGTTTTGGGAATTAAATGAGTTATATATGTAAAGAGCTCAGGACAGTGCTTGGCAAATAGTAGGTCTTATATAAGTGTTGCTTTTGCTTTTATATAATTGTGATACCATCTTATTGATATCTTCAGCCTAGCTCCAGAATGGACATTCTGAACACAGTTTCTATTTCTCTTTCACTGAAGTACAAGTTCCTTTAGTTCTAGGAACCTCCAGTCCCCACAACAACACACACTGTGTGGTAGAGGAATGTTAATTCAGGATGATCTATCCTGGGAAGTCCCCTTCTCAGCCACCTTTGACCTTCTGCCCCAAAGCACTGTCAGTCCAGGCTGTACCACACAATTGCTGCTTAGATTCCTCCCCCATAACCAGCAGCCTTCAATCAGAAAAGTGCCCAGACTCCCAGAAAACCTCTCTATCAACTGGGGGAAATGCAAACCACCTTAAGACAGAAAGAGGCAAGTCATTATCAAATGGCTTACATAAATATACAAGAAAGTATCAGAAGACTTGTAGCAAGGCTTAACCTTGAAGAAACTAGAGACTTTAATCTCTGCTATTTCATAAGGCTACTAAATCCATAGCCCCTTCCTTTTTTAAAAATCCACACTAAGACTACATCATGTTCCCCTTTAAAATGAAGCATAAAATCTATTATAAGCTGATTACACTTCTACATTAGAGACTGAAGCACCACTGCACTGTTTCTCTAAGCTCTTCTCTGCCTGAGGGTCAGTGTGGTCAGAAGTCAGTGGACAGTGGACCTCAGATGACAGGAGTCACAGCTGCCAGATGAGAGCAAACATATTTCCATCTATGGCCACTGACAGATCTCCATTATGCTGTACAATCTCTATATTCAGGTTATCGTAAAGTGAAAGTTGACTTCCTCCTGATTTTCAGTATTTTGAAACTAAAAATACTAGAAGAATCTTTTCTTTCACAATTTTAGTAACAAACAAATATGGCCCACTGACTTTTTGTAAATAAAGATTTATAGGATGACATGACACTCACTTGTTTATGACTGCTTTTTTTTTTTGCTACAGTGACAAAGCTGAGTAGTTGTTAACAAATATTTTATGGCATGAAAAGCTGGAAATATCTGCATCCTTACAGAAAAGCTTTGCTAACCCCTATTTTAAATAGACTAGCATGTCTTTTATCCAGAAATTACAGTTTGGGGCACCTGGGTGGCTCAGTTGTTAAGCAACTGCCTTCAGCTCAGGTCATGATCCCGGTCCTGGGATCGGGTCCCATATCGGGCTCTTTCCTCTGCGGGAAGCCTGCTTCTCCCTCTCCCACTCCCCCTGCTTGTGTTCCCTCTCTCATTGTGTCTCTCTCTGTCAAATAAATAAATAAAATCTTTAAAAAAAAAAAGAAAAGAAAAGAAATTACAGTTTGTTCTATGATTATACCCTAAGGAGTGAAGCGAGCAAGTGAACAAACATATAGCCCCAGAGATGTCCATTGTAATGCTGTACACAATTGCAACAAATCTGAAAACAATCTAAAGCACAAATAATTTATCAACATAGATAATAAGAACACATATAGAAGACATATCAAAATAATGAATATTTAAAAATTGTTAAAAAGGGTAAGATAGATCTATTCAGTTTGATACAAAAACACTTGCACAACAATGAAAATATAATGGTACACCTAACTTTTATTGAATGATTAACATTATCCAGATACTATGCTAATCCCTTTCATCTATTATTATCTGCAATTTATAGGTTAAAATATTGAGGTTTGTAAAGATTATATTCTTATTCAATTCACACAACTTAAAAGTGGCAAAGCTGAACAGAGATTTGGCTGTTTGCATAACTCCAAAGAGAGACAGGGAGAGGGAGGGAGAGAGAGAGGCACCTGTTAATAGACTACGGGCTATGAAAGAGCCACACTGGCCACTTAAAATACTTTCTATAGCTATAAAAGCAACTGCAAAAGAACTTTTTCCTGCTGAATGACTTGAGAGTGAGTTGCCGACCTGATGTCCCCACAACAGTTTCGTGTTACTCCTTTCAACAAGGGCATTCTTCTACATAACCACAACACAATAATTACCATTAAAGCCAGAAATTAACATTGATACATTACTGCCAGATACCAATTGTCCCAAAAATGACTTTACAGCACAAAGAACTTGTGCAGGATAATTTGCTGTATTTCATTGTTATGTCTCTTTCAAGCTTTGGAATATTTCCTGTCTTCCCTTGACTTCATAACTTTGATACTTTTGAAGATTGCAGGCCAGCTATTTTACAGAAAGACGTTCATGAGTTTGTCTGCTGTTACCACGTCATTAGGTTAGATGCATGTTTAGTTCCCCTTTCTTCTTTTGTCATCTGAATGATTTTAATATATCCCATTACTGATAATGTTCACTTTATTATTACAAATGATGATGTTGATTGATACTTCTCCACTACGAAGCTAACTCTCATTTTTTCAAGTATTTTGTTTGTGAAGATTGTCTTTGAAAGTATGTAAAGATCCCTTTCCTCTTCGAAATTATTTGTTCATTTATTTGTACACAGTTGGATTCATGGTTTCCTATTTTATGCAGTTCGCTGCAATCTGTTACTAGCATTATTTATTTATCTTGATGCTCAAATTATTGTTCAATTTGGCACAGGGAGGCCTTCTTAGTGGTTTTTGTGTCTTTTTGACATATCCCCATCATTCTTTGAGCATTTTGTTACTTTCTTTATGGCACAAAAAGATATCCCTGGTTTCTACTAGTGGATAATTTATTCAGAGAACAAGATCTGGGCATAAGGTGTACTCACTTTTCTTGGTATCTCACTGCTCCCAGACCCTCTCAATGGACAGAGAAAAGGAATACGTAAAATCAAACACACACATGCATACTTTACAAAGTCATACTGATACTTCAAATTCCAATCTGCCAAATGAGAAGATTCCTTTTGAATCTTGATTTCTTTGAATCTTGAAAGGAATCTTTTCAGTTTTGGGGTTTTGTTTTTTTGGTTATTTTTGGATATTTTATCTACCTTCTCACAGTGAGAAGCAAGACTTCCTTTATCCTTAATTTATTTTTTCCATCAATCACCCTGTATATAACCAATCTTTCACATTTGCCAGTTACCACCTTACCCAATGTGAGCTCCAAAATGTTATGCAAGGCCATGCCCACCAGGGAAGCCCTTATCTTTTATCCATTTGCTATCGCACACTGCAGCGGGGGCTTCTTCCCACACCCACCAAGGAATGTACACCCTCCTCACCCTGCTTCACCTCGGATCCCTGTGCTGGGCAGTGTGGATTCCCTTTCCTTCCAGCACAGGTCCTTATCTCATCCTGCCCAATATCATACCTGTAGAACTTAATTGTTCATGAAGGAAAGGGTAGGGGGAGGAATGGAAGGAAAAGGAATAGGAAGAGAAAAAAAAAAAAAAAACAGAACAAAAACAAAATTCATACCATGCAGTGTAATACAAAGTGGGGAAAAGAGTGAGGCAATATGTCCATAGAATGGAAATTCTCCAAGAGCTGAGAAAATGAGAACAATTTGGAACAATCAATCAAGAAAGATAATGAAATAGCAGCCTTGTTGGCTAATAAAACATTCACTAGAAGAGATGGTTGAAGAGCTTATACAAAGCAGGCCTTTGATAGTTTTGAATACAGAAAGAGGCATCTCCCTAGCGATACTCTCCCTGTAAATATGGTGGCTATGCATCTTGGATTTACAAGATAATGATGTTTGTAGATAGTTTTATTCTTCTCAGTTAGTCTTGTTCAATGAAAGTACAACTAAATCTACTATTAAGGGTTGCTAAGCCTCTGTGTGTGTGTGTGTGTGTGTATTTATATATCAGGACAAAATCTTTTGTCAGATCATATGATCCTGTTCTTTTTGCTTAGAAAATATGGTCATTATAACCACATAATTTTGATTTAACAATTGACCATGGAAGAATTACACAAATATGAGGCGAATCTAATGATCAAAGGTCTTCTAAATTATTCAGCATCTGTATCTAAATCTCACCCATTGCTCTATATTCACTCCATGACAGAAACACGAAGGACCCATGCTACTTTTATGGTAATTATTATTGTTATTATAAAATAATAAAAGTGTACCTTCATATTATTAGCCTTTGTGCTGTCAAGCAGTATAAAGCGCTAGAATATAGATACCCTCATTACCACTTATAAAACAGGAAATGGGGGGCACCTGGGTGGCTCAGATGGTTAAGCGTCTGCCTTCAGCTCAGGTCATGATCCCAGGGTCCTGGGATCGAGCCCCGCATCAGGTTCCCTGCTCGGCAGGAAGCCTGCTTCTCCCGCTCCCTCTCCCACTCTCCCTGCTTGTGTTCCCTCTCTTGCTGTGTCTCTCTCTGTCAAATAAATAAAATCTTAAAAAAAAAAAAAACAGGAAATGGATTTAGTCAGTTACATAACATTTTTTAATAGCACAGCTTTTAAGGGTTCTTGCTCTCACCACCATAGAACAGTACCTCACCACGTTGCCAAAAAGAGATATGGAATTTATAAGTATTTCATGCCATTAGGAGTAAACACTAGAGGAAAGAAAACAATCTCTCCACATGAAACCTCCTAGGGTATTCTTCTCTTACTTTGAAAGAGAATACAGGCAGTCTTGAGGTAGGATCTGGAGGCCTGGGATCACAATTATACACAATGGTTAGCAGGTGGTCCCAGCCGTGGACCACCAGGCTCAAAACCCAGCTTGGCGACTTGCTTGGGGCCTTGAGCCAGTTGTTTATTTCCCTGTGCCTCTTTTTGTCACCCATAAATGGGCATTTAATAAATATCTCCTTCCTTAGGACTGAATGAAACAATATATAAAGCACTAGGTACAGTATCCAGTACAGTTAGTGTAACTAATTTTTATTGTTATTATTACAATTGATAATAATGCTACTGCATAGCTTCTAGCTATGGGTTACATCTGCTGCTTTTTTCCTAAGCTTAATCAACATCAGTGTTAAAAGTTGAAAATGAAGGAATGACAATCCTTGACAAGAATAATATATCCTTAATTATGAGAGCTTCTAAAATCTTACTGTATAGAATCCATCAGATCAGCTAATGTGCAAATGTACCATGAGCACCTCCTACATGCCAGATGCTATCTGAGGTATTAAAGATCCAATAGGAAAAAGACAAATAGTTTCCATACCCTCATTGAACTTTCCATCTTGGTTGCTTTTAAGTATGCTTCATAGCCCAAGCAACTAAAAAAAGACTGAGATATGGTTTGTTCTCTGCCATACATTCTGGCTGGAGACATGTGAATCACACAGGATATAACCAGAGAGTGATTTAATGATAAACCATATTATATTAAGTCTTAAGCACAATGATCCAGAGATAGATCAGTCTAAGGCTGAGAGAGTATCTGCCTCTGAGCAGATTCCTTAGAACAGAAATAAAAATGGGAAATATCAAATAAAAAAAAGTATTCAGTCTGAAAACTGGAAACATTGAGAGAGCTGTCTTTGTTAGCATTAAAATTTTGTTATTATGAATTAGTGCAGATACGTTGAGAGTATCAACATATACAATGAACATCAGTACATATATTTTGCTGTTAAAGAAATAAGCATCATGTTTTGATTGAAGTCTTCTGTGAATTCTTTCTCAGTATCTATGATTTTCAGATATATGGGTCTGATCACATACCTAATGGACTATGCTTAACTTTTTCTGTGTCTTCCTGGATAGATTATTCTAATACTTCAAGGGTAGGAATGGCCAACCACTTATAAAAATGTTTTTTAAAGAAGCAAAACACCTTTAAGTGAACTAAAATGGTGGTTCATTGTCTGCTTTTGAGATGATTGTTCAGAGTCAAGCAAAGGTCACCTACCTAATACCAGGCAATGTGTCAGGCACATTCAGTAAATTTAGTTTATTTAATTGTCACCAAGGTCTTACTATTATTTTCTTTAATAGATAAGGAAACCAAACCTCAAAAAGATCACTCTTGGGCACATGAATAAGTGGGAGACTAGAGGGTTTACACTCAGTCGTCCCAAGGGGAAGTCCCTGCTGTCTCTCAATTTGTCACCAACCTGTCCATGGAGGTGTTGAAAGCTTAGGCTCTGCATTCTTTATTTTTTAATATTTTATTTATTTATTTTTAGAGAGAGAGTGCACATGAGCAAGGGTTGATGGGGAGGGGCAGAGAGAGGGAGAGAGAGAATCTTAAGCAGGCTCTAGTCCAGTGCAGGTCCCAATGCAGGACTCAATCCCACAACCCCAAGATCATGACCTGAGCTGAAATCAAAAGTCAGATGCTTAACTGACTGAGCCACCCAGGTGCCCCAGCTCTATGGGAATTCTTAATGGAGCTTATCACCAGTTTTATCCCACACTGTCTTTAAGCCTTAATTTCCCACCTACAAAATAGCAGTAATAATAATTCCCATGTTTTAGAGTTGTTTAAAATATTAAATAAAATCATCTATGGTGATTAGCACACAGTATCAGATGCATAGAAGATGCTCAACAAAAGTGACTGATTCTGTTCTTCCTCAAGAGGAAAAAAAAAAAGATTATTTGAAAATCTTTTGCAAGCTGCACAGTGCTGACCCTCAGTTTGCCTGGGAAGGGCATAAATTGGATGAGAGAGCACCAATTATCTGTAACAACTCAATTAACATATTTGTACACTTGTTGGACCTCCAGATGACTGGTCTGTGATGACCATGAACTAGCCTCTGACATCATGGCTTCTCTCCTCATTTTACGGCCACAGTCCAGCGTGTCTCACTCATTCCTCCACAGTGAAAATTGTGTTCATCTTCAAAATAACCTCAACAGGAATGCTGGAGAACTTTGACCTTGTGGGGGGAGTCTGAGTGATGTGACTGGAGTGGCTGCATGAACAGATTCATCCCCAGATTACAGGCTAAGTTGACAGATCACTATTTTTTTCACCTATTGTCAAAGAGGCAATGTTACATTGTTAAGAGTAGAAAATCTAGGTTCCTGTTATCTTCTGAAGGAACCTGTTAAATGCCTCAGCTCAAGGAATAAAAAAGTAGATTCTTTTAGGGATACAGTTTGGTCTGATGCCTCTGTCACTCTAAACCAAAAAGGATTAAAATGTAAAACTTAAACTATTTGAAACTAATATTTTTCAAGTCAAGAAAGAAAGAAAAAAAAAGAATAAAATGGACTATTCCTTGGCAGACCAGGGCAATTTTTAGTTGTCTCCAGTTTGCCATAAAATAATGTGTTCGCAAAGAGCTCTGAGAGAAAGATTCTCCAGATTCATATTGGAGGATTTTACTTGTTTTTTCCTGGAGGAAGAATGTGTCCTCAAGAATCAACTTGTATAGACTCTTTGGCAGACTCACCAACTCAGGTGCCAATAAAAATATTTTTGAATCAACCCAGTGACATTTTTATAAGGAGCATGAAAAATTCTATATTAAGGGAGCCAACTTCCACAAACCCCACAGGCCTTTCCTTGAGCCAAGAACAATATTGAAGTGAACAGAGCATTGGACAGGACAAGGTTTGAAGTGTTCTTTCACATGGGGAATGCAGGAAGATTTATCAGCACATCCCTGACCTTTTCCTCAGACACATTCTGTTTGAATATATTTCATATCCAGGCTTTGGAAAAGACTTGTTTGAATTTTTCACCAGGATGGGTGGGATGGTAACCCATGGAACTGATGGAACTGGCTGGGACCACAGACCACTGCTGAACTCAGTTTTACTCCTGCATCTCACAATGAAGGTCAGTTAAGTTTCTACACCCCAAGGCACTGAGGGAATTTCTCAGCATAGGCATCAAGGCCCATTTCTGCACAATAATCCTGTCTGCCAATCCACCCTTAACCCTGCTGCCCTGTGCACGGTCCAGCTACACTGCTCTTCTTTCTGGTTCTTGGGTGTATCATGTTTATTGCCATGTCTGACCTTCTGCACACTCTTGTCTTCCCTGAAGACTCTTTCCCACACCCCATTCACTTCAACAAACCCTCCCCCGCTTTTATAAAACTGGCTTTTTCTCAGTTCAGCCAAAAGTTCACTTCTTCAGTGAAGATGTCCTTAGATTTCAACATATGTTTAAGCCCTTTGTGATTCTTTTCTGTGGCAGCTTGTATAATTTCCAACAAATCTTTGATAGATCCTCTACAAACACTCCTACTGACAGGTATCTCACTACTACCCAAGTTGGCCTATTTCCTTTGGACCAGATTTTATCATTAGAAAGTGATTGTTAGTGAAACTCTCACTTTTTGCAGATGTATGATACTTCATGTGGAAAACCCAAAGGTCTCCACCGCAAAACTGCTAAAACTCATACAGGAATTCAGTAAAGTGGCAGGATATAATAAAATCAATGCACAGAAATCAGTGGCATTCCTATACACCAACAACAAGACAGAAGAAAGAGAAATTAAGGAGTCAATCCCATTTACAATTGCACCCAAAACCATAAGATATCTAGGAATAAATCTAACCAAAGAGGCAAAGAATCTGTACTCAGAAAACTGCAGAATACTTATGAAAGAAATTGAGGAAGACAAAAAGAAATAGAAAAACGTTCCATGCTCATGGATTGGAAGAACAAATATTGTGAAGATGTCAATGCTACCTAGAGCAATCTACACATTTAATGCAATCCCAATCAAAATACCATCAACTTTTTTCAAAGAAATGGAACAAATAATCCTAAAATTTGTATGGAACCAGAAAAGACCCTGAATAGCCAGAGGAATGTTGAAAAGGAAAAGCAAAGCTGGCGGCATCACAATTCCCGACTTCAAACTCTATTACAAAGCTGTCATCATCAAGACAGTATGGTACTGGCCCAAAAACATACACATAGATCAATGGAACAGAATAGAGAGCCCAGAAATGGATCCTCAACTCTATGGTCAACTCATCTTTGACAAAGCAGAAAAGAATGTCCAATGGAAAAAAGAAAGTCTCTTCAACAAATGGTATTGGGAAAATTGGACAGCCACATGCAGAAGAATGAAACTGGACCATTTCCTTACACCACACACAAAAATAGACTCAAAATGGATGAAAGACCAAAATGTGAGAAAAGAATCCATCAAAATCCTTGATGAGAATGCAGGCAGCAACCTCTTCGACCTCAGCTGCAGCCACTTCTTCCTAGAAACATTGCTAAAGGCAAGGCAAGCAAGGGCAAAAATGAACTATTGGGACTTCATCAAGATAAAAAGCTTTTGCACAGCAAAGGAAATAGTCAACAAAACCGAAAGACAACTGACAGAATGGGAGAAGATATTTGCAAGTGACGTATCAGATAAAGGGCTTGTATCCAAAATCTATAAAGAACTTATCAAACTCAACACCCAAAGAACAAATAATATGCTCAAGAAATGGGCAGAAGACATGAACAGATATTTTTTCCAAAGAAGACATCTAAATGGTCAACAGACATACAAAAAAGTGTTCAACATCACTTGGCATCAGGGAAATCTAAATCAAAACCTCAATAAGATACCACCTCACACCAGTCAGAATGGCTAAAATTAACGAGTCAGGAAAACGACAGATGTTGGCGAGGATTCGGAGAAAGGGGAACCCTCCTACACTGTTGGTGGGAATGCAAGCTGGTGTAGCCACTCTGGAAAACAGTACGGAGGTTCCTCAAAAAGTTGAAAATAGAGCTACCCTATGACTCAGCAATTGCACTACTGGGTATTTACCCCAAAGATACAAATGTAGTGATCCTAAGGGGCAGATGCACCCCAATGTTTATAGCACCCCAACACTGCTATAAACATTTGTCCACAATAGCCAACCTATAGAAAGAGCTTAGATGTCTATAAACAGATGAATGGATAAAGAAGGCATGGTATATATATACAATGGAATATTATACAGCCATCAAAAAATGAAATCTTGACATTTGCAACAACGTGGATGGAACTAGAGTGTATTATGCTAAGCGAAATAAGTCAATCAGAGAAAGACAAGTATCATATGATCTCACTGATATGAGGAATTTGAGAAACAAGACAGAGGATCATAGGGGTATGGAGGGAAAAATGAAACAAGAAGAAATCAGAGAGGGAGACAAACCATAAGAGACTCTTAATCTCAGGAAACGAACTGAGGGTTGCTGGAGTGGAGGTGGGTGGGAGGGATGGGGTGGCTGGGTGATGGACATTGGGAGGGTATGTACTATGGTGGGTGCTGTGAATTGTCTAAGACTGATGAATCTCAGACCTGTACCCCTGAAACAAATAATATATGTTAATAAAAAAATTATAAAAATTCCATGTAAATGGGAAAAAAAAAAAGAAAGAAAGTGATTGTTGACCTCGCTGAAAGTGTAGGATAAATCAGCTAAATAAAAGGGTCTGTGTGTAAATTCCAGGCAATAAAGAGCATATGCAAAGGTCCTGAGATCAGAAAGAACTCTTCACGCTGGAAGAATTTGAGAGATTGATACTCCTGAGATGGAGGAAAGGAGGCTGGAAAATTCACCAAATGTTTATTTTTTCTATTGATTTTTTTAATTTAATTCTATGTAAAAAGATAGAAGGAAAATGATGTAATTTGATGTGATTTTTTTTTTTTAAGAATGCTCCATAACTTAATGTTGGCTGCATTAGAAAAGGGAAAGAATACACCAACCTTAGAAACATCCCTCAAATTCCATCTTTTTCACCAAGCCCACTGATTCTACCTTAGTTCAGGCCCTCATAACATCTTTACTGGTCTAATATACCGATCTATGATTTCTTTCTTTTACAACAGGTCTCCCAGCTTCCAATATGTATGCTGTGTATGTGTATCCCCTCCTTCTCATTACCAGCACAATCACAGGGAGTTACAGAGGTGATCCAGAGTAAAAATCCTGGATGCACTGCCTATCAGTTTTGTGGCCATTGGTGAGTTACTTACCTTCTTTTGCCCTCAGATCCATCATCAGTAAAATGAGAACAGTGTTATCTACTTTAGTAGGTATTCTACTCATCTGTTAACTTTATGACATCCATAAAGAACCTACTATAGGACTTAGATACATAAGAGGAACATAATAAGCAGTGGTTCCTATAGTTCATTTTAAAATCCCATTATAAAAAGTGGATTGTATAAGCTCTTCTAATAAACAGGACTGTAAAGGATTAACCCCAGACTTGACACAGATAGTACTCCACACAGAGGTCATACATACCTCAAAACCTGCTCTGCGAATGAATGAATGATTTTCTGAGCTGTCGCTACACTCCAGGCACATGGCCCTTCTCACTGATGTTAGATCTCTTCACAACTCCACGTCCTTTGCACATACTGTTCTCCCTTTACAGAATGCTCATCCCTGTTTATTCATCTGGACAACTCCGAATCATCTTTCAGGACCCAGACACATCGACCCTTTCCTGTGAAGACTTCCCCAGTTCTCTTGGAACAAATTAATCACTACCCTTGTCTGTATCCCCACTGCCCTTTGATAATAACTCATGATGTTCATTAATAAGTTGTTTTACATTTTATTTAATTTACATGATTTCATTAGACTGTAAACATTTGAAAGGCAGGAAAACCAAGATTTTCCATTCCCTATATAGGTATCCACAAGGACTAGTGCATGCCCACCAAGCTGAATGTACATTTATGTTTATTTGTATAGTCACAAGCATTGCTGAGTACCTGACTGACCCAAAAATGGGAATTAAACATAGAAATAGCACTAGCTGGGGTAGATCTAAGCCATTTAGACTTAGAAGCTTTGAGTTATTATTGACTTTATAATCATGAGGAAATTCTCTCTCTGAGCTTCAGTTGTGTCATCTTTAAAATGAAGGTATTAATAATTCCTGTCTCGTAGGATTTGTGAGGCACACAAATGAAATAAGACTGTGGTTGGGAAAACCTAAAATTTAATGCAGATTATTAGTTGTTTTTGACACACCATCCTATATCATTATGGAAGGTGCAATTTAAAAGCACTATAATACACAGAAAAAACTCAAATAGGAAGACATATATAGAAATATATGCATTAAAATACACTTAAAATATAGACAAGTTCCAGTCCCAGTATAAGGATCCTGAACTCACCTCCTCCTGCTAACACACCAAATCCACAGCTACAAATGGAACAACTACCTCTGAAGACAAAACAAAATATAACAAAACAAAAATCTAAACACCAGCTGAGCAGGGATGCCTGGCTGGCTCAGTCATAAAACATGTGACTCTTGACCTCAGGATTATGAGTTCAAGCCCCATGCTGAGGGTAGAAATTACTTAATTCTTTTTTAAACTGGCTGAGCAATTTTGCATCAGGCAAAAGAAGAAAGGCCCACATCAAAGTGGTAGGAGAGGCTAAGACACAATCTCACCATCAACCCCATGCCTGGCACAGTGACCTGGAAGGGAACTCAGAACCTGGAGTTTCTCCCTGAGGCATGAAGGGTTTGAACCCCACATCGGGCACACCTAACTTTTAAGACCTGCACCTGAGAGACGAGCCCCCAGAACATTGAGCTTTGCAAATCAGGGGGTGGGCTCCCATCCCTAAGACCCATAGGCTACAGTGATCTGAGGAACACTCTTAAAATGCTTCCGTGAAGGACTAATCCACCTCAGGATGTGGCACAGAGCCAGCCACTGATAGGCTTGACTTTGTATGTGAGAGGCTCATATGCTTGTCTTGGAGAATAGACTGAGAGGCAGGCACCTGATTTGACACATATTGGGGGGCTTGCATAAATATAATACAATGCAAATGCAATACATAGAAATCAATACACAGAAAAATATACACACCAAATATATCAATATCTGTACAATGATAACATTTCAAGGCAAGATACATGTGATGGCATAATTAGTTAATTCTATAACAAATAAGACAGAAACTATCTTTTGAGTTGAGATGGTCAAGGGTGTCACCATGGTAGAGGTGTGACTAAAGACCAGGTAGGGTTCAAACACAGCAGAGAATACTGCCCATACTCACTTTTAGATGCAGTGCACTCTGAATTTATGGAGTAGCTGCTACAGATTCTCAAGGGGTCTGCTGCTCCAATTTATTTGCAGTGGTAGGGAGAAAAGGATTGCTATAGTTTCGAGCAATGTCATTCTGAAACCTGAAATGGAGTTAAAAAGCAGTTTGGGTAAGGACACCCAGAACTCACAGGGTGGGGAGCTGGAAAGTTGAACTGCATCCACATTTGCTAACTGCTTCTGAACCCTTCCACACCCACCCCTAAAGTTGCCCATGCACCTGCCCTTTGCCTTCGAGACAGTTCCTAACTCTCGATTATGTTGACTCCACAGGGTGCAATACTGTCTCTGCTCTCTCTGCCTCCCTCAGTGGTGCTCCTATCCATTCGGAATAGTGATACGTTTTCTGAACGACTTAGTTACATGCTTACAACTAAGTTACATGCACATGGCAAGCCCAGCTGCCCTGACAGAGCCGTTGGTGTTGAGGTGTGATCTTCCTAAAGGGTCAAAAATGCAATGGGGGTCTGAGCAAAGCCCTGCCACCAGGAGCTCAGGGAGGCTTTTGTTAATAGTTTTAGTGAAAATGTAGATTTCCTCTAATTCCCCTTCGTCAGCTCCTCCTTCACAACTAAGATCACTTCCAAATCCCTCCAGTTGCCTGCTCTCCAATTACAAACATGAAATCTCATTTTTTGTTGCTATTTGACTAGAGTGATATCCCAATCTTTCATCTATCTGTATCCATAGCAAAAGCACCCAGTACTCCTTGAATTTTCCTTCTGCTCAAACAGTGTTCTTTCCTGCAGTCATTGTCCTTGTCAGTCACCTGCTCAGAGGCCCGAAGACAATGAATAAATAATGGACTTTAAAGAGAAAGAAAGGACCAGAAGAAAAATTTTAAAATAAAACACTGAACATATATCACAGGTTTTGGTATTTCTCTGTTTTGTAGCAATTAAATTAAATCAACATAAAACAAGCTTTGTTTTCCAAGAAGCAGGGAAACTGTATAATCATGCTTTTAGAAAAAAAAAAAAAATTTTGTTATTTAAATACAGGGCCAACTGGTGTATCTCCTTTCTCAGTGTGTTTCTTTATTGCACAGAACTGGTTAGAAAATCACAACTGGGGCTAGTGCTTTGCTAGTTTTAAAGAGTAAGTGATCAGTCCCAGATTAGGCAAGGGCTACGCAACACGGTATCCCACCATCAAGGCTCCTATGAGTTTTAATGTGTGCATCCAAGGAAGTGTTATCTATTCTTCGGAGCATTCTTTTTTTTTTTTTTTTAAGATTTTATTTATTTATTTGACAGAGACACAGCAAGAGAGGGAACACAAGCAGGGGAAGGGTCAGAGGGAAAAGCAGGCTTCCCGCTGAGCGGGGAGCCCGATGTGGATCATGACCTGAGCCAAAGGCAGATACTTAATGACTGAGCCACCCAGGCGCCCCTCTTGGGATCATTCTTTAAAAGAACAAAGTATAGGACAAAAGTATTTTATACGCTTACAATATTACATATTAGGCTCTCCAATGTCTCTGACATAGAGACTCAAATGCCATATTTATATGAGTTCAAACCTGGCTTAAAATATAAAATATAAAAATATAAAAATACTGAATATATAAAAACTGTATATTTATATATATACAAGAAAAGTATATATAAATATATAAATATATAAATATATATACACACACAGACACACATACACATACTACTTCACTTTGTCCATGGCACTCAAGAAGCTTACTGTGTAGCATTATATCTCATAATATTACATTCCCCAAACATAGATCTTCTGATATAATGATTCTTTTTTGATTTTTCCCCTTATCATTATCACATAATTCTTGTTTTTTCTTTTTACTCTGGTTTTAATGCTTTGGTTTTTTTGGCTTTTTGAATCTTCTGGGTGTTCTTTTAATTATTCTGTAATGTTTTCATATCTATATATTTTAACATATTTTTGAATATGTATATATTGGAATATATATACATATACACACATATACATAGAAAAGTGTACCTGGCAAAGTATGCAGTTTCATGAATTCTCAAAAACTGAACACACTAGGGCACCTGGGTGGCTCAGTCGTTAAGCGTCCGCCTTCGGCTCAGGTCATGATCCCAGGGTCCTGGGATCAAGTCCTGCGTCGGGCTCCCTGCTCGGCGAGGAGCTTGCTTCTCCCTCTCCCTCTGCTGCTCCTACAGCTTGTGCTCTATCTCTTGCTCACTCCACTCTCTCTCTCTCAAATAAATAAATAAAATCTTTAAAAAAAAACCTGAATGCACTAGTTCAACACTAGTTCAAAAATCAGAACATTAAGAGACTCCTGGAAGTCTCTCTTCCTGCATTCCCTCCAGTTACCACGTGTTCAAGGAAAACCATTTTCTTGACATCTAACGCCAGGGATTTTTTTTGGTCTAGTTTTATATTTCATAGACATGAAATCCTATAGCTATTATACTTTTATTTTTAACTTCTGTTGTTCAACATTATATTTGTAATTTTTTACCCATATTGCTACATGGAGTTATAGATGCTCTGATCTCAGTGTTGATATTTGAACATCTGATACCTTAGTCCATTTTACTGTTGATAATATTTTGAGTAATCTCAAGTTTTAGGTGATTACAAGTAGTGCTGCTATAAATATTCAAGTGCATGTCTTTTCTATTGTCTGTGTGTGTATATATATATATGTATGTATGTATTTACTGAATATTCACTGAATGCACAGATTATGTATATGTGTTTTGTAAGTACACACACACACATATATACTGGGCCCACAGTGATGAGATTTCTGATTGTTCAAATTCTCTCCAATACTTGCTATTAGCAGTCTTTAGTCTTTTTCATCTTATTCATTGTGGTATGTAGTGGAACTTCATTATAATTTTAATATATATCTCCCTAATGACTAGAGAGACAATTGTGATAAATTTATTGATCATTGATCTTCATGAAGTGTCAGTTCAAATCTTATGTACATTTTTCTATCAGACTGTCTGGTCTTAAAAATTGATTCATACCAGAAAAAAATTAATTCATAACTTTTTTTATATAACCTGGATGTTCATAGACATGTATTTCACAAATGTATTCTATTCTGTGGGTTTCCTTTTGAAAAACTTTATTTTATATTAGTGTTAAATTCACAGAAAAGTTGCAAAGATAGTACAGAATGTTCCCATATATTTCACTACACTTGGTTTCTTGTTTTTTTGTTTTGTTTTTTAAAGATTTTATTTATTTATTTGAGAGACAGAGAAAGCATGAGGTGGGGAGGGTCAGAGGGAGAAGCAGACTCCTTGCTGAGCAAGGGGCCCGATGCGGGACTCGATCCTGGGACTCCAGGATCATGACCCGAGCCGAAGGCAGTCGCTTAACCAACTGAGCCACCCAGGTGCCCATACACTTGGTTTCTTGTATTAAAGTTTTACAATGGTTATATCCTCTTCTTGGATCCTTCCCTTTATCATTATGAAGTGTAGGTCTTTGTCTCTTGTTACAGTCTTTATTTTAGGGTCTATTTTGTTTGATATAAGTATTGTTACCCCAGCTTTCTTTTCACGTCCACTTGTATGGTAAATGTTTTTCCATCCCTTCACTTTCAATCTGTATGTGTCTTTAGGTCTGAAGTGAGTCTCTTGTAAGCAGCATATAGATGAGTCTTCTTTTTCTATCCATTAAGTCATCCTATATCATTTGATTAGAGCATGTAGCCCATTTACATTCAAAGTAATTACTGATAGGTATGTACTCAATGTCATTTTGTCACTTGTTTTACAAGGTTGTTTTTGTTTTTGTTTTTTTAGTTCTTTTTTGTTCCTTTCTTCTTTCGATCTCTTCCCTTGTGGTTTGATGGCTTTCTTTAGTGGTATGCTTGGATTCCTTTTTCTTTATTTTTTGTGTATCTATTACAGGTTTTTGATTTTTGGTTACCATTAGGGTCATATGTAATATCTTATGTGTGTAGAAGTCTATTTTGAATTGATGGTCGCATAAGTTTGAACCCATTCTAAAAGCACTAAATTTTTACTCCCCCTCACTGACATTTTATGTATATGACATCATACTTCAGATCCTTTTATTTTGTGAATCGCTTGACTTATTTTTATTTTATTTATTTTTTTAAAGATTTTATTTATTTATTTGACAGAGAGAAAGACAGCAAGAGAGGAAACACAAGCAGGGGGAGTGGGAGAGGGAGGAGCAGACTTCCCGCCGAACAGGGAGCCCGATGCGGGGCTCGGTCCCAGGACCCTGAGATCATGACCCCAGCCGAAGGCAGTCGCTTAACCGACTGAGCCACCCAGGCATCCCCCTTGACTGATTTTTACAGGTATGATTGATTTTACTGCTTTTGTGCTTTAAGCTCTGTACTGGTTTTATATTGTAAATATGCACCCAACATGGGAGCACCTAAGTATATATAAAGCAACTAATAACAGACATAAAGGAAGAAATTAACAGTAATAAAATAATAGTAGGGGATCCCTTCTATTACCCATCTCAGGATCCAGGATACCACATTGTATTCTGTAGTTGGGATTCCTTTTGCTCCCGTTGGCTATAATGGTTTTTCAGACTTTCCTTGTCCTTTTTGATAACCTTGACACTTCGAGAAGTTCTAGTCAGATACCATGTAGCATGTCCTTCTATTGAGGTTATCTGATGTTTTCTTTGTGATTGCACAATGGTTATATGCTTTGGGGAGGGAGTTCATAGAGGTGAATGTTATTTTCATCAAATTATTTAATAGGTATAAACTATGGACATATCACTTTGATGTTAATATTGATCACCTGGCTGAGACCGTGTTTGTAAATTTCTCTACTATATTCTTTTTCTCCCTTTCCATATTATATTCTCACTTTCCATACTGTATGCTTGTTCCATATTTAAGGAATGTGGAGGTATGCTTCATCTCCTTGAGGAGAGTATCCACATAAATTATTTAGAACTCTTCATGGGAGACTTATTTATTCCCTCTAATTATATATATATAATAATGTTTGCTTATAATAAATATATTATGTATTATATTATATATTTACTTAATAATATATTTACTTATTTATTGCATACTTTGAGTTATACTTCAATATAAATTCATTTGTTTTATGCTCAAATTTATTTCACTTTTGGTCATTGGGAACTCTGGTTCCTGTGTCCCTTGACATTTTCTCATCAAAATACATATTTTCCTCTTTTTTAAATGTTTTTTGTTGTTTGTTTTTTTGCTTTCCAGAATTAAAAGATGCTCCAGACTCATCTTTATATTTCCTGCCCAGTCCTAGAATCAGATAACCGCTAGGACTTCTGGTTCCTGCTACTGGAGAAGAGCATTAGAAACCAAGAGCCAGGTGGTAGGTATACTTGTTGCTAAAGTGTCTTGATTCTACATACTCTCAGCTGACATAACATGGAAACATGTGATACTAACCCTGTATATGCACATACAAATAAGTATTTCTATATGCATCTACCTCTATATAAAGCTACACATAAGTTCATTCCAATATCTCCAATTCTGATCCATTGCCACATGTATCAGTTTAGCCTACTTCCCTTGCTTACTGGTAACCTTCTACTCCAATAATAAGAAACCTGGCTCTCATCAACCAACATCCAGTTATTTAATTGTTCAAGTCCAGTAGACACATTTATATCCTCTTAGCTAACAATTATATTTTTTAAATTAATGATTACCCATTAATTTACAATATACCTTTTATCTATTCCAAGTCCACCTTCAAATAACATTATACCACCTCACATGTAGTACAAGTAGCTTAGAAGAGTGTTCCCACTTCCTCCATCCCATCCTGAGAGACAAGTCATTCATTTCACTTATCCACTTAATACAATTATCCAATATATTACTACGATCATTGCTTTAAACAGTTATCTGTTAGATAACTACATAACTTTTAGATAACTATTGTTCTAATTAACAATAAGAAAAATAAAATATTTTATTTGACTTAAATTTATCCCTTTTCTGATACTCGTTCTTTCTTTATGTATATCTAAAGTTTTTTTGCCTATATATTGTTTTCTTTCTGACTGAAGAACTTTTAATATTTCTTGCAAGGAATGTCTGTTAGCTATGAATCCCCTCTAATTTTTGTTTGTTTGTTTGAGAAAGTCTTTGTCTTTCAGTTTAAAATAATTTCACTGGATATAGAATTCTAGATTGGAGGCTTCTATCCACTTCCCTCAACCCTCTAAATATTTCCTTTGTTCTCATCTTTTTTGCATAGTTCCTTATGACAAGTACCCTGTAATTCTAACATCCACAAGTAAGGTGATTTCTCTACAACTGGCTTCTTTCCAGATTTTTTTTTCTCTATTTTTGCTTTTCTGTAGTTTGACTATGATATGTGTATGTGTCAAATTTTTATATTCTCTGAGCTTCCCAGTTCTGAGGAATATCATTAATTTTGGAAAGTTTTTGTCCATTATTACTTCAAATACTTCTGCTCAGTTCTCCCTTCTTCTGGCATTTTAATTATGTATATAAAACACCTTTTGATATTGTCCCAAAGTTTTCAGATAGTCTGTTACGATTTCCCCCCCCCCCCTTTTTTTTTTCTTCTTCTAGTCTGGGAAGTTTCTATTGACCTAACTTCAAGATCACTGATTCTTTCTTCAGCCTAGTCCAGTCTGCTGATGACATCATCAATGGCATTCTTCATTCTCATTATTCTGGCATTTCCTTTTGATTCTTTTGTACAGATTCCAGATTTCTGTTTATATTACTCATCTCTGCTTTCATGTTGCCGACTTTTCAGTTAAAGATCTAACATACTAATCACAGTTATTTTACATTCCCTCTCTGATAATTACAACATCTATGTCAACTTAGTCTGGTTCTGATTATTGTTTTCATTCTTCAATCAGTGTTTTTTCTTGTTTTTTTGTCATGCCCTGTATGTCTTCTTAAAAGCCAGACATTATATTAGTTAACAGGAACTGAAGTAAATATGACTTTAGTATAAGGATTTATGTGAATCTGTTAGAAGTTGGGTGTTTTTAATATTTGCTGTAGCTTCAGATTTCTCCAGTGTCCTTATTTCTGTCTCTCTCTTCACCCTGGGCTTCCCTAAGTACTACTTCTCCAAGACAGTTTATGCTTTGCAACTCTCTCTCCTGCAATCCATTGTTTCTGCATCAGAGCCTTGTTGGTGTGGTGGTTAGATGTGGGGTATGGGCAGTGCTCTATAACCTTCCAATTAAACTCCAGTGTCTTCTTTGACCTGTGTCTCTGGGCTATTCCCTTCCCAAGTGTTTCTTCAGTAGTAAAACCCTCCTCCCTGCCCTCTATTTCCCTTATAATCCTTTCCATGTTCCCAGTATGTTTCCTTGAAGATCTGAGTGCTAGTTGATTAGGTCTTCTCCTCTTTTTAGATGAGACAAGAAGCCTGGAGGGGGCTTAAGTGATGGAATTCCCTTCCCTCATTGGGATAAAGCTCTTTCAAAGTACTTTCCTGTGGAGAATAGTCTTTTATTATGTTTTTGTTCTTATACGTGCCTTACAAAGCCCCTTCCATATAGTGCACCCTCAGTTACTTGTTATTGAAAATGAAATATTTCACTATTTGTTCAGTGCTCTTGGATAAATGGAGAAGGGAGGAAAAGGCCAAATGGTTCTTATTTGATGATTTCATAGTATTGGCATATACGATTCCATATTATACTACTTGAATATTTTTAATTCAAAGCCAGATGGACTTTTGGAGTAAGGTGCCCTGTGTTAGAACCCCAGTTCTATCACTTCCTACCTGTGAGCACTTTGTCAAGTTACTTAACCACTGGGCAACATTTTCAGACCTATAACGTGAAGATTATAATAGTACTTTATGCAAATGTTCATTTAATCAACATTTATTAAATTATGGCCATGTGCAAGATAACTTACAAGATGCATTTTTATATGGGATAATTTTTTTTTTCTTTTAAAGATTTTATTTATTTATTTGACAGAGAGAGACACAGCGAGAGAGGGAACACAAGCAGGGGGAGTGGGAGAGGGAGAAGCAGGCTCCCCGCAGAGCAGGGAGCCTGATGTGGGACTCGATCCCAGGACCCCAGGACCATGATCCGAGCCGAAGGCAGTCGCTTAACCAACTGAGCCACCCAGGCGCCCTATATGGGATAATTTAAATCTCACATAAACCTTCTGAATTTGATGTTATGCACTTTAATATTGGGAGAAACTAAGTATCATAACTCCAACTTCTCTGAAATGTCAAACCATGTATCTGCTCTGATTTAAAGTAATTTTTATACAGTCTTTTTTTATTAATTTTTTGAATCCTGAATGTAGTTTGAAACAGACATTTGTTGCTAGGATACACACAGAGATTTCTAAGAATGTTTATCTAGTATGGGAATTTACCAACCATTAATAACTCTTATCAAAATGACAACATTGCCCTTTTCTGTGACTATGTCTTCTATCCCTACTCTCAGCTGTGCTTGCTTAGGTAAACATTATCCCCTTTTATGGTTCTGTTTAAGGCACACATGTAATGGGTGAACATGAGAGTTTATTGTTGGTAGCAGAGTTCTCCATCACTGCCCTAATGAGATAATGTATTTATTTTATACTAATAACTCTAAAATGGATCATAAACTATATGATGGACATATTTCCATACTCAATATTTCATCTGTAACTGAAAAATAAATTATCTTTTTATTTCACATCATCTACTTTCTATTTTCTTCAGTGTCCATGGTATTTAAAAGCAGTCATCATAATTTATACTAATTTCTTATGACAAAACTACACATAGAAATTGATAAATCTTGTAATAAATTTTTAATCTAATATATTGTTGCTCTTTCCGATCCACTCACATGTCATGAATCTGATCAACTTTCTCTCCTTATTAATTATTTTTACTTTATCACATCAATAATTTTGAAGTTTCTCTTCATTCATGTCTTACAGACAATGCAGGAAATTACATATAATAGGTGGACTGATAATCTAATCTATCATCCTGATGATTATCCCTAAGGAGAGGGTGAAAAATTAGTGTTGCAAGTAATAACATAAGATTAAATCTTCCTGATAATATTATTCAAAGGTGAAGGTAGAATTAGCCATCAGCCATTGGAAGCTATTGAGTATAATTAAAATGACGTCTGCTTCTGCCTATGATGGAGAAACTAGATCTGGACTAGCCTTCCCAACACAAACAATTATAAAACTGGACAAAATATATGTGGCAACTATTATTAGACACTGGACTACAGGCAGCACAGAAGTGTGCTTTCTGACAGAGGAGAAACACAGGAGACAGAAGCCTCAGTTCCTCAAGCCTTCTGACTCAGAGTACTTTCAAGACTGGCATGAATTAAAGAATTAAAAGTTCAGGCAGAATATGGCAGCCTTATTGAAATGAGAAGTCAGAAATTGGGCTTGAATTTGTGGGACAGAGTACTAAAGAGAAGAAAGTTGCATTAAAAAAAGGAGCTTCCAAAATTTAAAGATGTCCCATTAGGTCTTTGACCATAGGCTAAGCTCTGTGTGTAGAGTGAGGTTTTGAAGATTAGCAGAGAAAAGCTTCCAGGGAGCTATAAGATGAATGCAGATAGAAGAAGAATGAAGAATAAGGTGGAAAATGTGGTAGTTTTTTTTTTTTTTTTAAAGATTTTATTTGAGAGAGAGAGCATGAGAGGGGGGAGGGTCAGACGGAGAAGCAGACTCCCTGCTGAGCAGGGAGCCGGATGCGGGACTCGATCCAGGGACTCCAGGATCATGACCTGAGCCGAAGGCAGTCGCTTAACCAACTGAGCCACCCAGGCGCCCGGAAAATGTAGTAGTTTTGCCTGGCCAGTGTGGAATGGCCTTGATGAACTCTCAGAGCTGGTTAACTGACTATACCAGAAAGACCACACTTCATGTGTGAAGCACTTTTACCCCTGAAATAAAGGATTCTCTAGACTTGTCCTAACAAGTCTTAAAATCAAGCCATGAGAGGATCAACATATCCATCAGAAAGTTATCTGTCTTCAGGGCACCTGGGTCATTTAGTTGGTTAAGTGTCGGACTCAGTTTCAGCTCAGGTTGTGCTCAGGGTCCTGGGATGGAGCCCAGCATCCTGGGCTTCCTGCTCAACAGGGAGCCTGCTTGTCTCCCTCTCCTTCTGCCCCTCCCCCCTCTCTTAAATAAATAAATCTTTAAAACAATAAAGAAAATTAACTGTCTTCTAGAACAAAATTCAACTTCCATTAAAAAAAAAGAGAGAAGATTCCCCTTTCTCCACATCCTCACCAACACTGTTGTTTCTTGTCTTTTTTATTTTAGCTATTCTGACATGTGTGAGGTGATATCCTCTTTTGGTTTTGATTTGCATTTCCCTGATGATTAGTGAGGTTGAACACCTTTTCATATGTTTGTTGGCTGTATGCCTTCTTTGGAAAAATGTCTATTCAGGTCCTCTACCCATTTATTAATCAGATTTTTTTTTTTTTTTTGGTGTTGAGTTGTATAAGTTCTTTATAGATTTTGGATTTTAAACCCTTATAAGACATATCATTTACAAATATTTTCTCCCATTCGGTAGGTCATCTTTTTGTTTTGCTGATGGTTTCCTTTGTTTTGCAAAAGCTTCTTATTTTGGTGTAGTCCCAATAGTTTATTTTTGTTTTTGTTTCCTTTGCCTTAGGAGAAATTTTAAAAAATACATGGAGACAAATGAAAATGAAAACACAGTGGTCCAAAATCTTCAGGACACAGTAAAAGCAGTTATATATATAATATATAGCAGTAGAGGCCTACTTCAAGAAACAAGAAAAACTCAAACAACGTAACTTACGCCTGAAGGAACTAGAAAAGGAAGAACAAAGTAGAGTAGAAGAGAGGAAATAATAAAAATCAGAGCAGAAATAGATGGCATCAAGACTAAAAGAAAAATAGAAAAAAAAAATCAGTGAAACCAAGAGATGTTTCTTTGAAAAAATAAACAAAATTGACAAGCCTTTAGCCAGACTCATCAAGAAAAAAAGACAAAGGAAAGCCCAAATAAAATCAGAAATGAGAGAGGAAAAATAACTGACACCACAGAAATACAAAGTACCTTAAGAGAATACTATGAAAAATTATATGCTAAGAAACTGGACAACCCGGAAGAAATGGATATGTTTTATGGCCCAGAATGGGGTATATCTTGGTGGATGTTCCATGTAAGCTTGAGAACAATAGGTATTCTGATGTTGAATCTCTATAAATTTCTATAAATGTCAACTGGATCTAGTTAATTGATGGTTCTAATCGATTCAACTATATCCTTGGTGATTTTCTCTCTGCCTGCTCTGTCAATTACAGTAAAGGAGTGTTGAAGTCCCCAGTGATAATAGTGGATTAATCTATTTTTCCTTGTCTTTTCATCAGTTTTCATCTCATATATCTTGAAAAATTATTGTTAGGTGCATATATGTAAGTATTGTTACGTCTTCTTGGATAATTGACCGTTTTTATCATTATATAATGACTTTCTTTATCTTGATAATATTTCTTTTTTTTATTTTATTATGTTATGTTAATCACCATACATTACATCATTAGTTTTTGATATAGTGTTCCATGATTCATTGTTTGTGCATAACACCCAGTGCTCCATGCAGAACGTGCCCTCTTTAATACCCATCACTGGGCTAACCCATCCCCCCACCTCCCTCCTCTCTAGAACCCTCAGTTTGTTTCTCGGAGTCCATAGTCTCTCATGGTTTGTCTCCCCCTCCGATTTCCCCCCCTTCATTCTTCCCTTCCTACTATCTTCTTTTTTTTAACATATAATGTATTATTTGTTTCAGAGGTACAGGTCTGTGATTCAACAGTCTTACACAATTCACAGAGCCCACCATAGCACATACCCTATATTTCTTATTCTGAAGTCTATCTTTTCCAAAATTAACATAGCCACTCCAGTTTCCTTTTGATTAGTGTTAACATAGTATATCTTTCTCCATCTCTTTCTTTTTATTTATGTATTTACATTTAAAATGGTGTTCTTATAGACAGCACATAGTTGGATCTTATTCTTTTTTATACATGATCTTTTAATTGATGTATGTCTTAATCTGTTTGGGCTACTCTAATGAAATACCATAGGCTGGGTGGCTCATAAATAATAGAAATTTATATCCCAACGTTCTAGAGGCTGGGAAGTCCAAGATCAAGATACCAGCATGGTCACATTCTGTTGAGGGTCCTCTTCCTGATGTAATTTCTTTTCCAAGTCAGATAAGGCTTTGGTGAAATTTTTATTTTTGCTTTGCTGGGTAGTTGTTTTTATAGAAAACACTCTCTGTGCTTACTTTAAATGTGTTCCTTTCACCTGGGTGTATTTCAAAAATGGTTACTTTTCTTGTTTCCCTGTGCAAACTAGAGGGCATTTTTCTCCCATTTTCACTGTGAGAACCTGATGGGGCTCCTGGAAGTAAAACTCTTGAGTGTCTCCCCTGCTCCTTAGTCTGATCCTCTAGAAATGTTAACCTTCAAGGTAGTCCATATATAACCTCCAACAGTGCATTGAAGTTACCATTTAAGTTTTCCTGCCAGTTACTTGTTCCAGCATCTTCTGCTTCAGGTAAGGCAGCTAACCTGTATTCTGTATTCTAAGTATCTACCTGTCTTCTCAAGTTTTGGGGGTGGCAATTTGTCCTCTGACCTTAATCCTCTGGAAGAGCTAAGAAAAATTATCATTTTTCAATTTGTTCAACTTTTTTCCTGCTATGAGAGTGGCAATGACAACTTGCAACCTCTTTACATGTCACAGTGGAAACTGGCTACCCTGTTGGCTGTTTTTATTATGAAAGAATATTGGATTTTGCTTATGTAAAATATTATGCAACATGTTACTTATACATCTATTGAAATGATCATTTGGTTTTGTTGCTTTTTTAATTATTTTTATTTTATTATGTTATGTTAATCACCATACATTATATCATTAGTTTTTTAAATTTTTTGTTATGTTAATCACCATACATTACATCATTCGTTTTAGAAGTAGTGTTCCATGATTCATTGTTTGTGTATAACACCCAGTGCTCCATGCTGAACGTGCCCTCTTTAATACCCATCATCAGGCTAACCCATCCTCCTACCCCCCTCCCCTCTACATCATTAGTTTTTTTTTTTAATTTTTTATTGTTATGTTAATCACTATATATTACATCATTAGTTTTTGATGTAGTGTTTTTTATTCTATCAAAATTGTGTGTTACATTAATTGACTTTTGGATGTTTAACCAACCTTGCCTTCATGAGTCAAACCCACTTCATCATGGGATATAAACCTTATTCAGTCAAAACCAGTCAGGGGCAAAGGTCAAGACTTGCAAGTTGGACCATTGCTACATTTTCTGAGAGCAAAATATTTGGGGTTAGTTCATTAGAATGTGGGAGTACCTGTCATTTCTATGAGACAGATTATGTCCATAGCTCTATTTTCAGTCCTGAGCTCTCCTTGGTAGGTGCTCACTACTTGTTTTTTGCTCTATATTTCTATCTGGGTGTATGTTGGTGTCTGCAACTCTCTGGGTCCAAAGTGGAATTCACAACATTCTGGTATATATCATATACATGCACAATAACACCACATTGGCTTCCTTTTCTTCACTTTTTAACTTCAGCATGTGAGTACTTCCTGGGATCATTTTCCAAATTGATGTCTTGGCTAAAATCCTTGTCTTAGGATTTGCTAAGGGAGCCCAATCAAGGACTGATTGGCTCAAACCCTGTCCACAGTTTTCAATTACTTGCTGAGTAAAGCCCAAACTACTTTTATACAGCCTTTGATGATTTGCCCTAATTGTCATTTCTAACTTTCTCAACACATTTCCCAGTGGATACTTTGTTACAACCAGACTCAGTCCTGCCATCCACCTCATACTATCTTGTCTATTACACTCACACTATTACTCATACTTGGAATTTCCCATAGTAGAGTGATTAAAAACTGAAGTCAGCCTGCAAGCATTCATATCCTGGTTCTGCCACTTACTAGCTGTGTGTTCGTCATCAAGTTACTTTGTTTCTCTATGCTTCCATTTGCTTATCTATTTTATAGGGATAATAATAGCACCAAACTCATGAAGTAACTGTAGCAGTTAAAAAAAAATTACTACTGGGGCGCCTGGGTGGCTCAGATGGTTAAGGGTCTGCCTTCGGCTCAGATCATGATCCCAGGGTCCTGGGATCAAGCCCCGCATCGGGCTCCTGGCTCAGCGGGGAGCCTGCTTCTCCCTCTCCCTCTGCCTCTCTCCCTGCTCATGCTCTCTCTCTCTGTGTATCTCTATGTCTCAAATGAATAAATAAAATCTTTAAAAAAAAAATTACTACTTAGAAAGGTACCTGATTACTTAGTGAATACTCAGTAAATGTCAGCTATTATTATCCTTTCTCCAAATCTTATCCTTCAAAGTCCAACTAAACTCTCTGCCTCAGGAATGCCTTTTTTGAACCCCTAGCTATATATAAGCATTGCATCACCTGAAGTCTCTCTTTACATGTATTTTGTGTTTATGTTTATTTTATATCATACATTATATGTAAATTTATTTTCCCTAATAAAACTGTATGTTCTAAGAAGATAATTCCCTTTCTTTGTATCCAATTCAATGCTTAGCACATAGTATATACTCAGTAATATTTAATGAATGATTTTATTCCCACCACAAAATAAAAATAGTATGTTAAAGCACATTTAATGCATTTCAATTTATAATATTTTAGTCAAAGTTAACTAACAAAAGCAATAGAAAGTTCCCAATTCAGAACTCTATTTTATTCCCAGGAAATAAATCACAAGTTAAAACTGGAAGCTAAATAATAGTTCAACCTCATCTTCTCATCTCTATTATAAAAGATTGATTCCACTGTGGATTGATTTATATCACAAGAAAATAAGATTTCAAGTGGAGAGTTTGTTCTTTGTTGCTTTGTATTGTCTGTGGTACACAAACCTATAGGCCAAGAATACTGTTTCCAATTATCCCCCATGTTTATGAATCACACAGAAACTCTAATGATCCCAAACATTCAGAAAGAAATGTCATTCAAACATATGTCTCTTCCCAACCTTTCATTTGCTTCTTGACTTAAGAATCTGTTTAGTTCACATAAAAAAATCCCTATGTTAAGATGGTAATTGGGAAGGCAGTTACATGGAATAGCTTCTGCTCTATAATTGAAGAGATACTCCTCATTTATCTATCACATGAGGTTAAACTTCTAAATTCAAAGCACTGCCAATTTCTGGGACCAGGCTTCACAATATTTCAAAGTAAAATCTAGAACCATGTTTCCTTAAAAGAAATGGGATAAAAGCTTAGGGGTTTTGTCTGGTCTTTCTTAATTTTCCAACTGAAATATAATTATTATTTTAGAAACACAGAACTGTTGTTGAAATATAATTCAGAAGGTGTTTATACTCTATCTCTTGTGTGTAGGTCACTGAACTGGTTGCTTTAAGGGATTTCATGATGATGAGTCTCTGCCTTCCATGTGTTTTTAGCTGGTTAAGACAAATGTTCAAACACATCTAAGAAAAAGCACATTATAATAAAATCCACATGAGAAGCACAAGTGCCATTTGGATTTTATTGAGTCAGAGAGCTAATTCACCAAGATAATGAAACTTGAATCAAGATATATGTCATGGAGGAAGTGACGCTTTAGATGCGGCAGGAAGGAAGTTAGACTCAACAGATGGCGGTGGTGAAGGAAGCTTCTCCACAGAAAATAAAGAACATGTATGATCTTATTTCTTTCCCTGCTGGCATACAGTCACCCTCTTCCTGGAAAAATAGCCCTGATTTTCTTTTGAAGAAGCACCACTCTAATCCATGTTCTTTGAATAGACTTGATGTTGCTGGTTGCATGTAACCTAGCCTATCACCCCACCTTACCATCCACTGTGACTGGCTTAGGAATTGGTTTAAAAAATTAGCATTCTTCTGGGACTTTTGTTTTAGCAACTGAAAGGGAAGCATCCACTTTGGCAATGACCTTGAGCCTGGGGAACCATATAAGCCTGAAGCTGCTGTTTGCTATGGACCCTGGAACTAAAGCAAACACAGAGAGAGGTGAGATTCAGGAGATGAAGAAAACAGTCCAGAAGATGTTGTTAAGCCTCAATATCAAGTCTGCATGGAACTAGCCAGTTCTGAACTTTCCAGTTACTTGGATGAGAGAAGTTCTCCCTCTGTCCAAGATAACTTGGTCAAGTTTTCTGCTGCTTCTAAAACAAATGGTTCAAATTGATGCAGTAAATAAATGCATAGATCTGTAAAATCAGGTATAGGAGAAGTAATATCTCCCTGGGAATAGAGCAAAATAAGTCAATCAGAGAAAGACATGTATCATATGACCTCACTGATATGAGGAATTCTTAATCTCAGGAAACACACTGAGGGTTGCTGGAGTGGTGGGGGGTAGGAGGGATGGGGTGGCTGGGGATAGACATTGGGGAGGGTATGTGCTATGGTGAGCGCTGTGAATTGTGCAAGACTGTTGAATCACAGACCTGCATCTCTGAAACAAATAATTATATGTTAAAAAAAAAAGAAGAAGAAGAAGATAGTAGGAAGGGAAAAATGAAGGGGGGGAATCAGAGGGGGAGACGAACCATGAGAGATGATGGACTCTGAGAAACAAACTGAGGGTTCTAGAGGGGAGGGGGTGGGGGGATGGGTTAGCCTGGTGATGGGTATTAAAGAGGGCACGTTCTGCAGGGAAAAAAAAAAAGAAAGGTCTCTGTTACATAGTTATTATCAATAACTGTCAACATCTTGCACAGGAACTGACCTTTACTTTTAGTGTCAGACCTCACCATGAATGAAGGTGAATGAAATGAAATGAAATGAATCTCAAAAAGAACAGAAAGTTAGACTAATGCAGTGAAAGGTCTTTCACTATGACTGTCAAATTTCTTTCCCCTACTCCGCAACCCTTCCCATCAAGTTGCTTTCTCCACCTAACCCATCAGATAACTGGCACAGAAGACTTGGTTAATGCAGAATCTCCTGCCTTATCGACTTCTATTGAGTCAGAGCAGACATTGTAAGCTGGGGGTTGGTGGCAAGATTCGATGATGATGTATTAGCCACCATTATTGAGGGCTTTCTATATTCCAAGAATTATACCAATAGTGCTAGATGTACAATTCCCTCAAACCTTCATAAAAATCCTGTACATTATATACCATTTCCCTGTGTACAGATGAGGAAACTGAGGCTCATAAATGTTCATTAACTTGTTCTAATTCCCAAAGTGTCAGAGGTCAAATCCAATAAAATCTACCTGATTCCATTCCTCACTCTCAAGCCTCATTTTAGCAATAATCTATGAGTTTATGGTGTACCGGGAACTTTAAGTGCTTAATAAGAACTTGCTGATTGAGTCAATGGAAAGCTTTCCCACTTGCCTCCATTGGTATGGAGACCAACACACAATTTTCTCTGAGTCTAAGGTAGCTTGATAGATGCTTAGCCAAGTCCAGGGTCTTAGAAAAAAGTTAATTATGGCAGAGAGATCAGCATTTGTGCTAAACAGTAGAAATTAATACATAATTACTCTGAAGTATGTTATTCTTATTGACCACAAATACAAAACAGATGATGATGCAGTCCAGAGAGGTGAACTCCTCCAAGAAACATACTGAGTAAGGATGAGAACCTGATCACTCTGGACTAACCCTCTGAATAAATCCCTGTTCCCCAGAAAAAGTTTAAATCTGAACCATAACTAGGACCCTGGAACTGGGGTTAGGATAAAGGGCTTAGCAAAGTCCAGTGGTCAAAACCACCAGTTCTTATCACTGAATTTTCTAGAACAACTATATGCTGGAGGTTCAGGACGTGTTGTTTCAATGCAGGAAATAAATTAGCATCTATTAAAAACCAGTTACATACTGCTGTTCTGATGCTTTATCTTTCTCAATCAAATGGTAGTGTGTGCACCTTTTTGTTGTAAATAATACTACCCTTATTTTAGCAAATAAGGAAAGTGAGGTTCAAAGCAGTTATGCGGCACCCCCAAAACTATCAAGTTTAGTAATTTTCTAAGCAGGAATTAGAATTCTTTTCTATTTGTGACTTTAGAACGTGATGGCAACACAACACATACTCACTCTCACTATGTGACCTTAGATTACATCACACAACACATGCCCACTACCTTCAGGTGGTAAGTCAAAACACACACACACACACACACACCCCAGAAGTTATTCCATCAATGACTACATGAAATTTATTTTTAAAATGCATTATAGGTATTTTCTTTGTTGGTATGTTTGCTTTTGTTAGTGAACTTTGTTTTGGTGTGAACATTAGTTGAGACAGACTTTTCTAACTTTTTCTTCCAAAGGAAACCAAGAAACCAATCTTTATGCATGAGTATCTAGCTTTTGAGTACTGTGGGTTAGAAAGAAGAGACTTTAAAAAATAAAAACTTTTTTTTTCTTTTTGTTACACAACAGGAACTTTTATCAACTTTCCAAATTATTGACAAAAGGTTTAAAGCAGTCACAGGACCCCTCAGTAAATGTAACACTCAAACTACTGCACAAGAAGACCCAAAAGACAGTTAGGATTCTGATTTTTAGTCCTCTTTTTCCATCAGTTGGATGTACACTCACATGTCCTGACACATTATAATGGCTGCTTCGTGCATCTTGTCACTACTTTGGGAAAGTCACTATTCTTGTTGCTTTCATCTTTGAGTCTGCAAAATTGGGAAACTCACCTCCTCCAAGCAAAGGACAGACTGCTTTTTTAGAAATAAATGGAGGAAAACATCATCCAGTCAATCCCCTGGCAGTGAATAGGGCTACACCCCAACCATCTACCCTGTTCTTTGCAAATACAAGGATGGAAAAGCTACAGCAGGTTGTTGGAACTTGAATGCTTACAACAACCAGGCAGGTGATTTAAATGAGTGATGTGAGAAAACAGGGAGTCGTAGAGCACATGATATCTGGAGGCATCCAGAAGGTAATTTTGCAAAGTGTCTAATACTAGAATTTGAAGTCAGAATATCTGGGATTCCATCCTGGCTCTCCTTACTAATTGTGTGTGTTTATATAAGTTATTTAAGTATTTCATGGCTCAGTTATCCCATCTATAAAATGGAAATAATAAAACTAATTTTAGAGGATTGCTGTAGCCATATAAGCTTTTGGCATAGTGCCTGGCAAAGAGTCAGTCCTCAATAGATTTCCTTCCCTTTAAAAAGTACTTCAGGAATACACATATTTCCAGTAAAGTCTCAACTGGCTTGACTTCAACTAACTAGAATGGAAGAAAAAGGATATTTTGTTGGTCCTGGGAAATGTGAAAAAGATATGAATCACTTCCATAACCTAAACACTTGCCACTTATTCCAGACAATTAAGGTTTTATTTTATTTCTTGACTATAAATCATGCTTTCCATTTTAAAATCCTAGAGTAAACACAGACATGTCCTTGAAGAGTATAAGAACCAACCTGAACTAAGTATGAAAGCAAGAGAGGACCCTGCATAGATTTTGCTAGGTAAAATTTAAAATCCCATTTTTATCTAATTGAGCATAAACTAACACAAGTAGCTCTAGGAAGTACATCAAAGGGCCAAAATGTTTTTTCTATAAAAACTAGCAGACGGGCGCCTGGGTGGATCAGTCGTTAAGCGTCTGCCTTTGGCTCAGGTCATGATCCCAGGGTCCTGGGATCGAGTCCCGCATCGGGCTCCCTGCTCCGCAGGAAGCCTGCTTCTCCCTCTCCCACTCCCCCTGCTTGTTCCTGCTCTCACTATGTCTCTCTCTGTCAAATAAATAAATAAAATCTTAAAAAAAAAAAAAAACAAACTAGCAGAAGCAGATAAACAATACCTAAGGCCAAACTAAATAGACATCAAACTTGAAAAAAAATTCACAAGAGAAAATGCACTAGGAAATTAAATATATAGAAAAGTGTCTAACCTTCAGCAATGTTAATCAAAACAATCATGAGGTACTATTCTGATTTATCACACTGACCATAATTTTTTTAATGCAGATAACCAATGACTAGAAAAATTCAGCTAGCACTCCTGTATTTGTGTTGAGTTTATTGTGCTATAGGGAAGCCATTAGGAAATATGAATACAAGCTTTAAAAGTATCCAAAGACAGACTCTGTAATGTTAATTATGAGAGTCTACCCTCTGAAAATAGTCCAAAGTTACAGAATAAGCTGTATGTGCAAATATGCAAATATGTTCTTTTGGGCCCAGATATTTAAATGAGGTATTTGCATTTTTAATTGATACATAATAGTTTTACAGTGTTAAAACAAAAACTAAACACAAAGAGAAAACATGAGGTGGCATGCCAAGAACATTCTTATGGTCCTTGTCCTCAAGTAGTCTATAATCTAATTGAAGAGGATAAAGCCCATATTGGAAAAAACTTGAGAATAATATAAGATTATTATAAAATCTGGAGAATAATATAAAGAACAAAACTTGGATGTTTCAGAAAGGCAAAGTAAAATAACAGATTAATATGTGGATCTTCCCTTTTCATATGTATTTTTTGATATTAAAAGTCATACATGTCTATTGCAGGAAATTTGAACCATATAGGATAAAGTAAAATAACAAAATATAAAATTGTCTCAATTTTCTTAGATAAATTTCATTTTATTTCTTCTTTTCTCTTTTTGTTTAATTATATTTTTACTTCAAAAAAAACATCCTTTCCTCACTCAGGTGAGATGGACCTGAGAAAGAGTAGGTAGAGATCCATGTAAGTAACAGACAGAGTCTTTCTTTTTTTTTTTTTTTTTTAAGATTTTATTATTTATTTGAGAGAGAATGAGATAGAGAGAGAGCATGAGAGAGGGGAGGGTCAGAGGGAGAAGCAGACTCCCTGCCGAGCAGGGAGCCTGATGCAGGACTTGATCCTGGGACTCCAGGATCATGACCTGAGCCGAAGGCAGTCGCCTAACCAACTGAGCCACCCAGGTGCCCCAGACAGAGTCTTTCTAATACACCTGTGATTACGTGGCAATCATTTAGATATTAGACCAGTACCAATCATGGCCCTAAATGATATTTTAAAGGAAAAATTAGAAGATAAATATGCATTTGCAAGAATAGATTCTATCCAGACATCA
The DNA here is from genome assembly GCF_011800145.1 of Mirounga leonina. Taxonomy (NCBI): domain Eukaryota; kingdom Metazoa; phylum Chordata; class Mammalia; order Carnivora; family Phocidae; genus Mirounga; species Mirounga leonina. The sequence goes on from NW_023270265.1 coordinate 33,632,702, forward strand.
TCTATTTTATAGGTGTGCCCACCAACCTGTACCCAGGAACCCCACCCCCAAGATACAAGCTTATGGAAGGTTTTAGTTCTTATCCCAGACTTACATTATCGATGTTGTAGAATAACAGCATAACTGTGCTAACTATTCATAGAATGTTGGTTGAAATTTATTTTTCAATGGCTTTCAGAAACTATATACACTCCCTGATTTTTCAATACCCCCCCTTACTAGCCCTTTAATAATGTGTTATCAACCTGATCATCAGGAGACTGGGAAATGACCCTCTAGTGATGAAGAGTTCTCGTCAGAGTCCACAGATGGATTTGAGGGGCCTAGAAATTATCTGAAGTCAACTAAAAAAATTTATCTAATCACAGGTAACTCCTCTCACTCTTTCACACACACACACGCTTATACACTCACTCACACTCACTCACCCCCACACACACTCGCATTCACTCATGTATGCTCTGACCTGTGAGAGAAGATCCACAGTGATGAGGTGTAGGTTGGCCATCCCAAAATAGGCCACTTTCACATATTGATTTTTTTGAATTAGAGTTACTTAAGAAATAGCTGGTGTAAGATGGACATGCTGATCCTCCTCTGTCCTTCCTGAAAGCAGGAAATAAATTCCCCATGTGAAGGCTACCATCCTTGTATCTGGAGGGTAGAAAAGATCCTTAATGCCAAAGACAGGGAATTCAGGGCTGAGAGAGCTGTATAAACAAACTTTGTTACTTCACTTATTTGCTACCCCAAGCCCAAACCCCTTTATTAATTCTTTACAAATAATTGTTTCTTTGTTTAAAAGGTATAAAAACTACCTGCTTTGGTCACTTTGGGAAGCCTCATATTTCTATGAGCTCCTGTATGTTCGCAATAAAAATTTGTTTTTCTCCTGCTAATCTGTCTTATGTCAATTTTTTAGGCCATCCAAGGAACCTAGAAGGGGAGGTTCCCCCCCTTCAACGGCTTCCACAGAATACTGAAAATTTCCGTAAGCCAAAATATCAGAGCCTTAGGAACCACTGTTCTAGGCCTGAAAACTAATTTACCATGTGACCTTATGTAAGTCACTCGGCTAACCTCAGTTTCCCCTCCTGCCAAATAATAGTAATTTAATTCTATTGTGATAAACCTTCAAAAGGTAAAGGTTGAATGATATAAAGTGCTACATATACATTAGCTAGTATTATTTCTTTTCCCTTTCTCTTTTTTCTTCTGAGATCTTATGAAATTTAGTCACGAAGGTTCTTTGGGGCAAAATACAAAATCTTATCCATGCCATGCTTTACGTATTTTTCTTTTTGAAGATATCTTAATATTCTGTGCTCACTGCCGACTGAAAATTGTTATTCCAATTTGTCCCAATAGCCAAGAAAAATTTTAAATTAAGGATAAATGAAAACAGTAAATATGCATTTGTGCCCATCAACTTAGAGGTGAAAGACAGTGTGAACAGGTAAACATTGAAATGGCACCCCATTATTCCAAGCTGATTTAAAAACCTCAGCAAGGTGCTATTTAAAAAGTAGAGCAGCTTTTCTAAGGAAACAAGCAATACTATATTGCTTTAGTACTGAACTCCAATAGCAGAATATTTCCACTAGAAAAAGAAATTCCAGTTAATATGATTTTGTCCTAAAAAAAAGAAGGCTCTAGCAAATAGAAAAGACATTACCATAATTGCTCTCATGGCTCTGCTTCTCTGTCCATGAGAAGCAGTATGTGGGCACACATACATGCACGCACATACACATGCACAAAAATACATCAAAGCAATAGAAAGCTCTTAAGGACAACACCTAAGGAACATATGACAGGGACGCCTGGGTGGCTCAGTCGGTTAAGCGTCTGCCTTCGGCTCAGGTCATGATCCCAGGGTCCTGGGATAGAGTCCCGCATCGGGCTCCCTGCTCAGCGGGGAGCCTGCTTCTCCCGCTCCCACTCCCCCTGCTTGTGTTCCCTTTCTCGCTGTATCTCTCTCTGTCAAATAAATAAATAAAATCTTTAAAAAAAAAAAAAAGGAACATATGACAGTGTGAGTTCTAGGGATTATGGTCTGGCTTGAATTCCCTGCAGAAGCTCCATAATCAGCCAACATTTAGGAACAAAGTTTTATTTTGTTACCCTCCTGGGATGGATGGGACCTATCTAATGCTGACCTGGGAAACACATGGTTTCTGAAATCCAAGTAACTGGGAGAACTATGGGGGAAAAAGAGAGAGCCACTGGATTTCTTAAAGACATACTATGTTTTCCCCATAGTTCCAGGAGCTCTCTTTTCTCACTGAAGACCAAAGAATCATGTATGGTTGCTTCCTCATAAATTGCTTTATAGTTAGGGGAAGAACATTTCTCTAAAAATTATTTAGAGGGGCTATTACTTATAAATAAAACACATGCTCCAATTTAAAAGAATTTAAGTGAATCCTAAGAAGATTCCTTTAAAGGTCTGTGATAGCTAATTATATGTCAACTTGATTGGGCTAAAGGATGCCCAGATAGCTGGCAAAACCTTATTTCTGGGTGTGTCTATGAGGGTATTTCCAAAAAAGATTAGCATTTGAACAGTAGATGGAGTAAAGAAGATCCTCCTTCACCATGGCTGGGAATCACCCAATCCACTGAGGGCCCAAACAGAACAAAAATGCCAACGGAAGGTGAATTCTCTCCTCTCTTCTGCTCATAGACACCTGAAGTTCCTGGTTCTTGGGCCTTTGGACTCAGATTGACCTACACCACCAGATTTCCTAGTTCTCCAATTTACAAATGGCAGATTATGGGCCTTTTCAGCCTCCATAACCACATGAGCCAATTCCTAGAACAAATGTTACACACACACACATACACACACACACATATATATATATAAGTGAGATGATACATATAATATCTCTTACTGGTTTTGTGTTTCTGGAGAACAGTAACACAAGCTCCATGATTAGAATAATCATCTTGTATTATCCAGTTCATTGCCTTTTCTTAAATCTCTGCTATAAAGGCTCATGATGGGTAGGTACTTAGGCAATGTACAACACCTCTAATAATGGGGAGCTCACTACTTTAGCATGAAAAGCTCTGCTCACCATTTATGCATTTACTCAAAAATGCATTAAAGTTCTACTCTCTGGCACTGTGCTAGGGGCTAGGAGCACAACAGTGGACAAGAAATCTCTCACAGAAGCTATGAACTCAGTGGAAGATACAACTAAATCAGAAGTGACATTATAGCACTTCTTATTTATAACAGAATACTCATATGTAAGTCCCACTCACTGTTGTGGATTAAGCCCCTAGCAATACATACAACAAGTCTAATTTATATCCCACAGACAAATCCATCAGGCATTTGAAGACAATAATCACAGCTTTGCAAGTTAAAACTCCCTAATCCATTCATTCAATTTTTCATTCAATTTTTCAAGCATCTACAATGCGCCATGTTGTGAAGGTACAGCAAATGAAATACTAACACAGCTCTTGCCTTCGAGCTGTCATCCCTCCCTGCATCTACCATTTTTTTTTATAGGCGGAAGTTCTCCTATCCAAATAGCTCTCTATTTTCCACTTTAAATCCTAACCATCAATATTGTATGAGAGATTTATTTACATACAGAACCAAGTGGCACAGTCCCTGCCATCAAGGAACAAATAGGCTGGTTGTAGAGCCATGTGTAGCTACTCCATTAGGGATACAGAATATATCTGGTTGGTATATTTCCCTTTTCTATCACTATCCAGGATATCTAAATATATGCAAATATAATAATATGATGAGATCTGCACTTATTAAAAACAGTGAAAATGATGTCAGACATTGAGCTTTGGGTGTAGAGGTTACATGTAGTCATTCAAGATTACCTAACCCACAGCAATTTGTTTTATTTCTTTTCCTGGATTATTTCCTGAGACCTAGGGCTGCAGTATATTCTGTGAGGCCCCATGCAACATTTTGAGATCCTTCTGAAACACTAAAGCTTGCAGCTTGCCAGGAAAACCCTCTCAGCAGATATTCCAGGTAAATCTATACTCTTTCCTCTCCACGTTAGCTGCAGCTCAGATTACTGTGGGTGCAATCTATAGCTCTTTTGTTCAGGAAAGTCAAAGAACATAACTAATTGTTTTCTATCTTCTTTCCACCAAAGCACTGGAAACTACATAATCCACTTCCAACATTTTCAGAGGGGCAGGGAACATTTTTATAGTGATTGCGATCTTCTTTATTTCTTTTACTTTCTTGGCATGAGTCTCTGACTTTCACCATCGAGTCCCCCAAGGGCCTCTCTATCCATTTATCCATTTGGTGCTCCAAACACTGTCTTATTTCTTTAATTGGATTACTTTGTTATAACCATTTTTTAATGAGAATATATTAATACAGCCTAAGACAGAAGCATTTCAGTTTCAGGCTTTTAAATTAACACTCAATGAATATTAGGTTCATCCTACTGCATCTCTCAGGCTCTCCCCAGCGTCATATTGCTAACTCTCAGCCCTGTGGTAGGGTCTGGAGATGAAGGCCAGATTGGGATCATCTAGCAGACAAAGCACAGATATCTTGTCACCTCCTCAGCAAGGTCCTTCTGGTCCACCAAATATAGAGTAGTAACCACAGCATTTGCTTATATCAATTCTTTGTGTTTACTTCACAGCATTTTTTCACAATCTGAAATTAATGTATTCATTTATTTTTAAACTTGTTTATAGCTTGAATATGAGCCACCTTAAACTCACCCCTAACTTGACATAAGCTATAGGAGGAGGGAAGGAGGGGCCCTACTCATCTTGTTTATGGCTGTATCCTGAGCTGGTACAAGCTGAGCAGATAGAAACACTGAATAATAAATGATTGAATCAGAAGATCAGAAGATGTATCTTTCATAGTGGCTCATCTCAAAAAAAAAAATGATCAATCATTCTATGCCAAGTGATTGTACTCAGGATTTGCTTCTATTTTACATAGACATCATATCTTGTCTGATTTTTCTCTGACAATGACTATTGAGATACATTTTTTATTTTTATCAGTTAAATGAAATTGATAAATTGCTAGATCATTAAACTGATTCTATTTTTTCTTTGAAAGTCTAGAGTTTGGATGCCTGAATTTCTGTAGGATTTCCAATATTTGTTTAGGTTAGATATTTGTTGAGCTGGCCAAAGATATTTGATTATAAATATCTTTTTTAACAGTTCTAGATTTCAGAGGAAAAAAATTCTCATTTAACTTTCTATAAGTTAATACAAAATATTCAATAATGTACAATAATATCAACTTTAATAGAATTTCTGTGTAATGTCTTCAGGATTAAAACAGAGACTGATTAATTTTAATTTTAATAGTTTCTTCCCACCTCATTGGGTACTTCTCAATTCTCCTTGCTGGTTTTGCTTCCTCTGTCTGACCTAAATCCTTTTATTTTCTCTGTCTATTCACTTCCCCTGGGTAATATCATCTAATCTCATAATAGCTGTGTATCCCTCATTAGGCTTTTCCTTTTAGTTCCAACTCAATATATTTAGCTACTTAATCCACATTTCCCCTTGCATATGCTTAGGCAGCTCTCACTTACATCCAAAATGGAACTCTTGATTTCTTCCCCCAAATATATCCCTCCATCCATTTGCTTAAACCATCAATATTAAAGTTATCCTAATTTTTTCACTTTCTCTCAACACCACTCCATGTCTCAGCAGCTCAAAGGAGCTATGACTCTGGAAAAACTTAAAACCAACCATAGTTACAGCCAAGGTGTTGATAAATAATCTACTTCTGAGGGAAATATATTTTAAAAGGTGCTGACTCAGATTGGTAGGAGAATTATGGGAATATTACTGATTGAGCAACCACCTTTCCTAGCTGTGTCTGGGCCAGCAGCTTTCAAACCCAGGTGCTTGGGAAAATCCACCTGTTTCTTTTCATATTCCAACAAATATCTCTGATCAGACACCAAAACAGTGCTGGTGGAAGAGGATACATTTCAGACATACTTGGTTCCTATTTGCATGGCTATGGCTCCACATCCTGTGGAGTTATGAAATTTATTTTGCTGATGGGGCAGTGACACACAGGTGTGATTCCAAAAAACAAACAGGAAACAACAATACCTGAACCTATAGTTAGAACACTCTGTTTATTCTCTAAGTCAACCCTTGTTTCCTTTAATGTCTATTGTACCAAAGCAAGAGAATATAAACTCTGAATCTTTCTACAACATTCTGGGAGAAAGTTATTCTATAAACCAGCTGTGTATAGACAATAAAACCAATAAGATTTCTCTTTCAAATTAATAAAACTCATTCAAAAGACAATTTGTAATTCACTTGTTATTTAATTTACCCACTTAATAAGCACATATTGAGAGCAAAATAGGCATTGAGACAATAAACTACTCCCTGAGAAGAGATAGAAGCCAACACATAGTTCCTGTCCTCACTGAGTTCCCAGTCCTGCACCAAGAGCATATGTGGTTATGAAACAGTGGGATGTAAAATATAAAATAAAGGTATAAAAAAAGATACTTTGCATACCTGGAGCAAAAGTGAGAACAGAAAGAAACATTTCCTACAAAAGGTGATATTTGAGTCTAGACTTAGGACAAGACAAAGCAGGAAAAAAGGCATTCCAGGCAGAGAGAATAATGTTTGCAGAGGCCCAGAGAGAAAATGTGATGCTTTAAGGGAAACAAAAGGGGAGCAACATGTTAAAGTAAAGTATGCATGGTGGGGAGGAGCAGACTATGAGGCCCCAAGGCAAACAAGAGCTGGACTATGAAGAATCCTATGTAGCATGGCAAGGAGTCGAACTTCATCCTCAGATTCAAGGAGCACTGAAGTGAGCCACTAAGTTTACACAAAGGATATGCATGATCAAATTTAACTTGTGAAACAAATTTGACATTTTGACACAGAAAATAGTATGAAGGATGAATTGAAAAAAGGGCTAGAGGCAGAAAGCCAAACTAAGGGGCCATTTTGGTAATTCAGACAAGGGCTAACAAGGGTAGAAACTCACATAGCAAACTATATTGTCAAAAAAATGTAAAATCAAGGGGCGCCTGGGTGGCTCAGTGGGTTAAACATCAGACTCTTGATTTCAGCTCAAGTCATGATCTCAGGGTCCTGAGATTGAGCCCTGCACTGGACTCTGTACTCAGCAGAGAGTCTGCTTGAGTTGTCTTTCTCCCTCTCCCTTGGCCCCTCCCCCCTCTAAAATAAATAAAAAATTCTTTAAAAAATGTAAAATCAACATAAATTAGTGACAAACTAGAAATGGGAGTTGAGAAAAAGGAAGAGACTGAAATAGGGGCCTCTGGGTTTATGGATTACCATAAATCTCCAGATGTTGTTTATTCTCTGAGGGAGAGAAGTGGAGCTCAGATGGGACAAACTGAGTCAGATTAACCTGCAGGACCTTCAGCTAGAAGTCAGCAACAGGCCTTAGAAATACCAAATAGAGATGTCTTTTTGAAATGTTATTTAAGCTAAAGAAATAACAGTCTATAATTCAATGCAAGAATGAAGAAGGAAGATATCTGACTTGTTAAGTGAGATCAAAGTGGGTCAGAACCAAGCAAATGAGAAGAATGAAGACACAGTGATAGGAGAGGTAGGGAGAAATTACTAACACATGAAGAAATTAAACTTTCCATAACAGCCCCCTCTAGGAAATATCAGATCAAGAAGGCCATTCCAAGCAGTTCTTGGGTAAACTTTAAACAAACATATTAAAGAAAACAGAAACTATTCTTGAAAACTGCTATGTTCTCCTGCAGCCGTATACACATTTGGTCTCCTCTAGTTGAAAACTAGTTGTCTCCAGACCCGTGGATTTCATATTTTCCAATAAAATATAATGAGTTTGTGGTGACATTTTCTATAGCCCCATGGGTCAATCTTTGATAATCTTGGACTCCACCACAGATGAGACTTCATGCACATACCAAATAGTGACCAGCATTTAGGTACCTCCAGAATAACATGTATAATTGCTCATAAAGTCTCTTTTTTAGAAAACAATAACCACTACCAACTACGGGCAAGAGTGTCAGACACAGAATATGCTCCCAAATCTGATGCATTTCTGTGGCCAGAATTATAGATCAATATGAAAATTTAGTTGCTTTAGCACATGGCACCTTTCAGGACTCCCTCTCACCATAAATCTCTTCCTGGCTGAGTTACTAAGAGCAAACCCACCAGGAATACCAGTTTTTACAGGAAAATAAACTTGAGCTACTCCTAAAGTAAAAAACAATGATGGGAGGTTGTCACAGCTCAAAATGGTGGAGAGGAGACAAAATAGACAACAGATCACTGGACCCACAACTACAAGTAAGAGTCATCAGCTATCTTGTGATTTTCCTAAATAGCCTAGCACCTAGATAGGTAAGCAACCACCAGACAGCCCTATGATCACACTGCAAACTTAAAATAGAATAAATTTCCAAACTAGACAAACTGCAGCACTGTAATCACGCACATTTGCCTCACTTGTTTATTGGGATAGGAAAGGAAATATAAAATAGCTCAGTGACGGCCAGAAAATATGAAGGACACAAAGACTTAATGGCCATGAAACATGAAGGATACGAAGCTCGTGGTACCACAGATCTTACCAAATTGGTTAGTTACCACCCCCACCTCATTCCAGAAAGGACTGCCATGAGGGGTTAAACACTAGTGGGAAATGGACTTTGAGTTCGTTTGCAGTCAGTGTAAAGAGGGAACGTGTGAGTGACATGATGTACAGCAGCACGTGCTCTATAATTTCAGTTCTCCCTGCATCTAGACCAAAGCACCACGGTGTGGGCAGCAGACCATAACAAGAAATTTTGAGGCCCCATATGTCAGCATCATTCCATAGCTGAAAAATGGTGCAAAGTACAATAATAACCAAACCTCCGTAATATAAAAGGAAGAGGTTTAGGACAGTTGAATTGAACCAACTAGGAACAACAACAAACTCCAAAGCAGAAATTTTTACCCAAGATTGAAAGGTAACCACCTTTGCTGCTCATATATTTAGCATAGTCATTTTTCAAATATCTGTCTCCCAAAATCTTGTTTTCAAAGTAATAATTTTTACCCAGCTGTTTTTGTTTTGTTTTCTTCTTACTGCATAGTGTGGTGTCACAAATGCTGCAGCCCACCCAGTGGGGTTTTCTGAGGTTTTGTTTCCTGCCATAAGATTCCCTCTGAGTGTTTCACAAGAACTGAGAAAGGCAACAGACAAGAGGGATAAAGACTAGGTGTATTTATCTGAAAGAGAAAAAATTAAAAAGGAGAGAGAGGATCATCTGGAAAGATGGAAGTCCTCCTGGCCACCCTTACTCCACTCATTTCTCTAAGCTGTTGCTTCATTTTTACTACATCTTGCCATTTCAGGGAGGAATGAGCCCATGCAGAATATAAAACGCTGGACAGATCACTAAATATTTACCTAAAATTAGATTCTCTACAAAGGAAAGCGGACATCAGTGAAGTCCTACAGCAGCAGCAAGGCTCAAACTAAATGAAAGAGAATCATTCTTCAGATAACAGGGGTTAAATTCAGGGCCTTGCCCAGAATGGGAAACCACTGGAACACAGTGTTTAAGGAGACATAAAAAAGGAAGAAGCTTCTGGAGAAGAGACCTCAGTGGTTATCAGAATGTCCACCAATGGGTACACACAGCCAGATGACACTAGCAGTGAATTTCCGCTGAGAAATTACCAAGCAGCGGGCACTGTGCTAAGCAATGTACACTTGTTATCCCTCAACAACAACTCAGTGATATTAGGAATATTATTATCCCCATTTTACAGATGAGGAAATTGAGGCTTATAGAGTTTAAGTTGTATACCTAACATGAAAATTAAATCCTGGAGCCTGAATAAAAAGGCAGGCAGTAAGACTCTTAACCATTATGCCTACAGTAGTAGCTTGACATCTTATAGCACTTTGCAACTACGCCTACTTAAGGAAGGAGGAAAGTTTACTGGTGTATGCATGTGTGTGTGTGTGTGTGTGTTTGTGAAAGAGAGAGAGACAGAGAGAGAGAATACTCTAGCCAATCAGTAAGAGGCATAGCCTCCTGCCATTCTGCATTAAGTATGCTCCCTGGAGGAACTAGACATGGGAGACCCAACTCATTCCTTTCATCAGACCCAGTGTCTCTCACAGTGCAATCTTGTGAACTTCTTGGGGATCTTTCCAGTGCCTGAAACACAAAACTTTTTCATACGTTGTGGCCTATAGATGAGCCAACTACTTCATCAGATGGTCAATCACAGAAGGATCCATGGGGTCCACTGGAACATGGCATTTGTGTCTCCAATGTGGCACCTTCTTAAGGGACTTGGGAAGCAATATAACTTTAACTTATGCACCCCTTTAAAACTCAGTGCCAGAGTAAAAGCCACTCCTCTCTGCTTCCAGATGGTACAACTCCTGCTTTCTCTCAGAAACCACATGCTCTTCTTGGATGCCCTTATTTTACTCTAGATTTCTGGGCAGCATAAGATAATGTAAAATTATTATTCAATTGCTCTAGAAAGAAATTAAAAGTGCCTCACCAGGACAGATTTTTTTTTAAGATAAGGCTTATTGTAAGTAATCATTTTGAATAATCCAAGATGGTCTCTTTATTTGACCTAGGAAAGTCTCCCTTTAATTACTAGAAAAGTGGATGACTGGACAGATCTCTGAATTGTGATAAGATGATAAAGATAAAGACAGAGAAACAGAGTGAGGGGTGAGACATGAGGGGTTGAACATGAACAAAGATTCATACAAATAGAGATAGATGCCCACCTTGTTTCCTAGCTTTGTGCAAGCAGTAATATAAAAGCTATAGTAAAAGAAAGTATGCTTGAATTATTGCTGTGTCACATATTAGCTCTGTAACCATTATTTAATTTGCTTGAGGCTCTCACTCCACATTTATAGAAAGGTTATCAGCATAGCCACTTAAGAAGTTTACTGGGAAAATAAATATAAATTTTTTTTTAGTTTGTTATGATTTAATTTTATCCATAAATGGAAAATCCACAATAGCTAGAAAAAATATTTTAAATGAAAAAAATATATTTTTCTTTGCTAGACAACAGATTTATTAGAGTAGAGATAGTCAATAAAAAGTTGCTGCTTCCACAATTCCCTCCCCCGACTTATTTCAGGAAATAAATGATGGGCATCCTAAGGCACATGATCGAAATGTGACTCTGCTGTGCTCCCCAGTTCCCACTCATGGATGTGTAGAGTTATTTTTTCACCAGGTCTGTCTCCATTTCCAGAATGCACACTTCATTTTTTTCTCTTTGGCTTCTCAGCAATATTTTTGGCACTTACTGTCTGCATGGCAATATCATGCTCTGAATCAGAGGATTTATTGAAACACTGTGTGTACCTGTATCATGGCAGTTACTTGTCATGAGTCAGAATTATATAGAGATGCTCTATCCAGAAGGGGTGCTGCTTCCACCATATGAACATCACAGAAGAATCACCCACTTCTTGCTAATACCACACCTGCTCCCTGCTTTCCTGAAATAAGATTCCACAATTTCATAGCAACTTTTATTTTATTTAGCCCCAAGTTGTCCATCTGCCTGGTACCATTCTTTGTTTGGTGGTTTGGTTTGACTTGATTTTGCTTTTTTATAGATGGAAACATATAATTTGGAAGAAAAGGACAAAGCAAGATCAGTTAAACTACTTTAATTTGGTGTTTAAATATCAACATCTAAATTTTTAAAAACCAGCACTGTTTTCTTCTCTACTCTAATAACATTAGACTCTGACTGAGTGACTCTAAATCTTACAAGACAAATGCCTCAGCCCTGTGTTTATATGATAGATATTGGCAAGAAAACAAGCATACAGATGAACCATAATTTCATCTCTATTTGCTTTCAGACATTTTTCTTATAGCATATTTCTTATTTTAACTAAGTTTTATGTAGTCCCTTTAATGTGAAATGGCTTCTGATGCTGAGCACTCCTTTTTACTCAAGTGGGGTAATCATGTCCTGAAAAAGTTTGGTGGTTGAGGGAACTGGCCTGGCTCTTACATTTTGCTACACAGAGTTAATTATGATCAGTTCAGTAGTCATGTATCGAGTATCTACCATGTGCCAAGAACTAACCCTTTCCTGGTGGTGAACCTCAATGTGACCAGCACTTGCTGGGACATCGCTCAAGATATGTCGTAATACACCATCTTTAGCTTACTCTCTTAGCTTCATCTCAGAAAGGCAAAAACAGATACCCCTTTTTTTCCTTTTGACTATACTCCTTATCTATGTTTAACTCATTTAGACTTTTTTAAATTTCATTATAGATGTCATGTATATAGTGAAAATCACAGTTAAAAACAACAAATTATACTAATCTTTTAATAAAATGAAGATAATTCACTGTGTCTTACACCAATGCCTCCACTTCCCCAAATTCAGCTCCCAGAAACAACCATTTTTATCTTTTTTAAATAGTTTGTACATATCCTTATTTAAAATAGAACTTCCTCTTGATATCCTTACCTCCTTTCTTCAGCTCAAGAACTTGGCTATACTGGGTGACAGCAACTCCAATGAATATCAATTCTAACTTAACCCATTGAATGGGGAGAAGGAGAATCAACAGAGAAGTGTCTAGAACAAGCAGTACTGCATCATGTTGTTACTTTCCTTCTCTGGAGTCATACCCAAATTCAACATTAGAAAAAAACAGGAAAACATATTCTTTTCAGTCCTTCTGCTCATATCCATCCGCTTCCTCACTTTGTTTACCCCCACACCTAACCCCAAACATCCTCTAAATACTTTTGTCCATTCCTTTTCTTTCTCAGTGCCACTTCCTCTCCCCTCCTTAATCTTCACATCAAGGTTTTGATGAACACTAGCAGCTGCATCAGAAAGGCCACATGGTTTCGAGATTAAGTACACGGTCTTTGGCACCCAAAGATATAGTAGAAATCCTAACTCTATCATAAGGGTGAACTTGGGAAAGTGATGAGTTTGTTATACCTCTAGAATGATGAGTGCATTGGCTCCCTTTCCGGATTGTTGTGAGGAAAATATACAGTACAAAAAGCATCAAGACATAACAGGCATAAAATAATATTTTAAATGTCCTATTATAGAACCTTATTGCTAAAGAGAAATCAATTGAAAGGTTGTAATAAATTCTGATTATTATGGCAGAGGTCCTGGCCATGAGTGCACTGGATTTCCTTTCAACTTTGACACTGATGTGTTACTCTTGATCAAGGAAATTTCTTCTGTCCATTGATAGCTTAGTCCTATGTCAGGTGATGCTGATGCAGGAAACAAAGGCAAAAGAAAAAAATTAAATTTCCTTAAAACTTATAGCCCATTGACAAGTCCTTGAGAAGGCAAGTGACCTTCTTTTAGGAACCCAACTGCCTCACTGTTAATATTTCATTAAGGGCAAAAGGCAGACTTAGCCTAACATTAGCCCAACCTCCAGAATCCTGTAAGTCTCCTTTAACATATAAAAATTCCTTTGGAAACTTCCTTTATCCCTACCCCCCAAGATATATATTAGCAATCATCCTCCAAACGTATGGCCCACTAATATACATCTGAAGGGTCTCATGACTAAGGTTTTACTAGACAGTAGTAAATGACCTTTTCCTAAAAACAGCTAGATCCTCAAGGTCCTGGAAACTTTGCTTCTAAATTCTTTAGAGACTTGTGCTATTCCCTAACTCCCTCCCAGCTTGAAAGTATATAATGAGCCACCCCTCACAACCCCAGTACAATTCTTTCTGTCCAGGGGTCCTGTCTCCATGTTTTAATAGCCACTGGAGACATCTCAAGAATTCTTTCTTGACCATTTGCTCCTAACCCCAATATTTTCACATCAATGTTACTGTTTCTCAAGGATAGAGTAAAAAAAAAATTTATTACTGTGGCATGTATTGACAAATTTGCATTAAGTGTTTTAGATGAGAGACAAGAGTGCAAAATGGTTACAGCATCAGATTCTCACTCCAGAAAGACAAGCAATAGGACTCCAGCATAACTAGTTACAAGGCCTAGGGCAAATTACTTAACATCTCTAAAGCCCATCTGTAAAATGGGAATAATAGGATTTCCTCTTACTTTATAGGATTTTTTGTGTGAATTATGCAGAAAAAAAACAAACAGATAAATGCTTTATCACATATGGGAAACTGTAATTTTTTCCATCACTATCAGGGTAATGGTGAAGATATTATGATGATGTTATCATGAAATGTCAGAAATATCAAGATATTAAGATATTAAGAGAGAGATAGTCTTGTTGGTGGAAAAATTCTTTGGTGGTATCTTGCAAATTTGATTTTTAGTTAGGGAGCTTACTTCTCCAGTTGCTATGGATAAGTAATCAGACTATCCAAGAAGATATAAAATAACTTTATTTCTCTACTAGAGGATAATTGGATCTGTCACCTGTTAATTATGACATTAATTAAATATTTTGGAAGGTCAGTGGGGGTAAATCACTAAGAGAAATATCTACCACATTTCTTTGGCATGTTTCTGTGTATTGCAGATGGTGACAGCCTCAGCATAAAATTAGTCATTTGTAACTTCAAATGGTGCCTTGCATCCCTTGAGACTCCACCTAAAATGAAATCCAAGGAAAATGACAGTACAAAGGACAAAGGAGATGAATATTTGCAGTAGTTCATCTTTAGTTTGTGCACAGAGGAGATTATCAAACTAGGCTTGTTATTAGAGTAGATGAATATAAATTTCAAATACACACTACAGTTTTTCTGTTCATCTTCAAACTCCTATCTTTTCCCTTCATGATGCTGTAGAGCTCATAAGGCATGAGCAGTCACCTGCTATCAGGATCCACATCCTCTGGGGACATGGTGAGTGCAAACAGTGTCTAGTTCACAAGTAAACTGCAACGCAGGGACAGTTATAGAACAGCATACAGAGTACCCAAATAACATACAGCTAATCCATCAAACCCCTACTAAGCCATTCACAAAACCTTCCAAAACCCCAGTGTGTGCCCTAGACCCTATTTATCAGATAATAGAACACAGAGACTAAAGCACATTTATGGGGGGAAAAAACCTACAGGTAATATCATATTAAATAATAAAAGTCTGAAAGTATTTTCCTGAAAAGAGAAAAAAAAAAAGATAGCCTTTACTAGTGCTATTCATCATTGTGCTGGGAATTAAACAGAGCAAATTGGGGTGGGGGGGGGAGTAGTACTGAAAGGCATCCAAATTGGAAAGGAAGAAATACAACTATATTTATTTGCAGATGACATGATCCTATATATAGAAAATCCTAAACAAAAATCAGAAAAACCCTACTAGAGTTAATAAATATGTTTAGCAAAGTTTAAGACTACAGGATCAATCCATAGAAATTAGCTGTGTTTCTATATATCAGCAATGAACAATCTGCTAAGGAAATAAAGAAAATTCCATTTATAATAACATACAAATAATAAAATAACTAGGAATAAATTTATTTAAGGAATTAAAAATGTATACATTGAAAACTATAAAATAATGCTGGAAGAAATTTTAAAAAGCCTAAATAAATGGAAAGACACCCACATTTGTGGATTGGAAAGGTTAATATTGTTACGATGGTAATATTACCCAAAGCAATCTACAGTACAGACTCAATGCAACCCTTATCAAATTTCCAAAGGCCTTTTTTTTGCAGAATGTAAAAGAATTGGAAACCTCAAATTTATATGGAATGCCGATGACTTTTTTTTTTCAGAAATGGAAAAGCTATGATATCTTCAGATTCATATGGAATTGCAAGGGGCTCTAAATAGCCAAAACAATATTGAAAAAAGAATAAAGTTGGAGGACTCACTTCCTGATTTAAAAAACCACTACAAAGCTAGAGTAATCAAAAAACTTTGGTACTAGAATAAGGGTAGGCATATAGAGCTATATAATAGAGTTAACAGTCCAGAAATCCATGTGCAAAAAGATACAGCCTTATACTTTATAGAAAAATTAACCCAAAATGGGTCAATGACCTAAATATAAGAGTTAAAACCATACCATTCTAGAAGAAAACATAGGAGTAAGTCTTTCTGACTTTGTGTTTGGCCATAGATTCTTAGATATGACTCCAAAAGTACAAACAACAAAAGAAAAAATAGATAAATGGGACTTCATCAAAATTAAAAACTTTTGTGTATCCAAAGACATTATAAATAAAGTGAAAAGATATCCTGCAGAATGGGAGGAAATATTTACAAATCATATATCTGATAAGTGATAAGTATCTAGAATACATAAAGAACTATTAAAGCTCAACAACAAAAAGATAAACAACCAATTTAAAAAGAGGGAAAGAATCTGAATAGATACTTCTCCAAAGAAGATAAACAAATGACAAACAAGCACAAAGAATAATGTTAAACATCATTGGTCATTTGGAAAATGCAAATAAAAACCACAATGTGCTACCACTCTACCCAATAAGATGCCTACAATTAAAGAAGGAAGGAAGGAAGGAAGGAAAAGGAATGGAAGAAGAAAAAAAGAAAATAAGAAAGGAAGGAAGAAGAGAGAAAGGAAGCAAATATTGGCAAGGATGTAAAGAAATTAGAATACTTGTCCATTGGGCACCTGGGTGGCTCAGTCGGTTAAGCGTCTGCCTTTGGCTCAGGTCATGATCCCAGGGTTCTGGGATGGAGTCCCACATCGGGCTCCCTGCTCGGTGGAGAGCCCACTTCTCCCTCCCCCTTTGCCTGCCTCTCTGCCTACTTGTGCTCTCTATCTCTCTGTCAAATAAATAAATAAAATCTTTAAAAAAAAAAAAAAAGAATACTTGTCCATTGCTGGTGGGAATGTAAAATGACTCAGCAACTGTGGAAAACATTTTGGTGGCTCCTCAAAAACTTAAGTATAGACTTATGATATAACCCAGCAATTCCCCACTAGGTATACACCCAAAAGAATTGAAAATAGGTACTTAGACAAATATATACATATCCATCTATGGTTGTGTTAGCACTATTAACAATAGCCAAAAGGTGGAAACAACCCAAAAGCTCTTAAATGCATTTAAAAAAAAATGTGGTATATATATTCAGTAGAGTATTACTCATCCTTAAAGGAAATGAAGCACTGATACACACTACAACATGAATGGACCTCAAAAATATGATATTATGCGAAAGAAGCCAGACATTAACTATTGAGTTGTCTGTTTCCACATACAGTACATACCCAGAATAAATAAATATAGAGACAAAAAGCAGATTTGTGATTGTCATGAACTAGGGAGATGGGGAAATAGAAGATAATTGCTTAATGAGTACTGGGTTTCCCTCTGGGATGATGAAAATATTTTGAAACTTAATATATGTGATTGTTATATAATATTGCTGTATTAGCTTTTCTTCTTTCAATTCTGACAGGTTTTTTTTCATGTATTTTGGACCTCTATTGTTAGATGCATACTTATTTGTAATTGTTTCATCTTCTGATGGATCAATCTATTTATCATTATAAAATTTTATTTCTGTTACTAGTAACATTTGTCTTGAAGTGTATTTTGACTTACAGGAATATAGCCACTCTACATCGCTCTCTCTTTTTTTTTTATGGGATAATTTTTCCATCCCTTTAATCTCAATCTATTTTGTGACTTTGTCTCAAATGTATTTCTTATACATATTTGGTTGAATCAAATTTAAAAAATTTTTCCAATTTCTGTCTTTTTACTTGTTTAATCTATTTATTTTAAATATAGAATTTCCATCTATCATTTTACTATTTGTTTTCTTTATGTCTTATGCCTTTTTAGTCCTTCTATTCCTCCTTTACTGCCTTCTTTCTTATTAAATAGATATATTCTAGTCTATAACCTTAATCCTTTGTCATTTTTTCACTGTAATTTTTATTTACTCTTATAGTGGTTGCCTTGGGGCTGGGGGGGATTTTACTCAGTTGATTTATGTAAAATTTTGTTTCCAGATTTCCTGCAATAGTTCTTTATGGATTTTATTTTCTTTTTATTCATTTTAAGATACTGAAGTGTTTTTACAAGATGCCAAATCTAATGGTATGCTTTTCTGTCAGGCTAGCAAATGTCCAGATACCTTAATGGTTTTTGTTCTGTGTGTTTTGGTGATGAGGAAAGAGTTGTAAGTTCTTTCACTTTATGGTCTAACACTCTTCATGGTTCCAAGTCTCAAAAACATTGAGAAGGAAGTCATTGGCACAGCTGGTGTCAGTCACTTCATTCTTAAACAGGAAATTTTGTCAATCGGGTGGGTCACACAATAAATGTTATCTACTTAAAAGTCCTTTCTTTGTAAACCAAATGGTACTGGAGGGTAACATTTTAGGAAAAATTGAATTGTTTTTCCCAGAAAATGGAGGACTATTGATCAGAAAAAATAATTAAGAATCCATTATAACTACATATACAAGGGAAGGCCCTGCATCAGCTATATGAGTGTGCTTTCCTATAAAACCAGAATACAAAAAAAGGAATAACATGGTACATATAATCAGGCAAAATCATCTTAACTTTGATCATGTGGTCCCACTCTCAATTCCATTTGAAAAACCCTTCCCTAACACTCTATTCTATTTAAATTCTGCACATCTACAATACTCAATGCATTTCCTTTTTCCTCCTTGAAGCTTTTACCAAGTACCATATCCAAAGCTGTCAATCTTTTTCCCCAACTTCCACGATAATGATAATAATAACTTACACATTACATTCATTGATGATACATTGTGTTTATTTTCCAGTCTTTTATGAAAGACATTATTCTCACATCATCCATTATTGTCAGCTCCTTAAAAATCTTGTAAGAATTATTACTAATACCATAGTTAAGAAACAAATATCTTTGCTGTAGCAACAGTAATTTGTACCTCAAACCTGGTTGAACTCCTAGTGAATTTCTGTTTGAGAACAGACTTAGGAAAGAAAGGTTTAACATTGCTTATATGAAGCCCACTGAAAAGCCCCATGACAAGCAGAATAGGCTGACTTCCAGAGTAACTGACTTTTTGCTGAGACATAAACTGGCTCCCAGTATGAATAATATCTTTAAGAACCTTCTCAGGTTAAGTGATCAAACTCCTGGTGTTTGTCATATGCGAAACAGTGCTTTGCCCACCTTGAAGCATTATACTAATAATGATCATGGAGTCAGGAGACCATTACCCTATTTCCTCTATTATCTATTTAAGGTTCATCTCGGAAGAGGAGATTCAAAGGAACATTCTTTGTTTTCCAGAAGACAAAGGAAGTTTTTCAACACAGATTTTTAATGCTGAGCCTTGACAAATGAGGAACTAAAAACAGCTAACATGCCAGCTTACTAATTTTGACTACAGTAACAATCAATTTGAGTTTTTTAAATCTCAGAATTATAAGGAATACTTAAAATGTAAAATAATTTAAATCTAATTAACAATATGTAACCAGAATATACTCCACCCAACAAACTAATCATACAGATTTGGCATGGGGCCATTGTTAGGATATAAACATGGGGCCATTGTTAGGATATAAACAATGATCCCTGCATGACTGAAAACAGCTTGTTCTTTGAAAGAAATCCTCTTTTTTATACCCGTCTATATTATTGTTTGTTGAGTTTTATAATTTTTTTTCTTGAATATCTGCAAAAGATTAAAGTTTAAGGTGACATTCTCATTTAATCATTGCTTATCTTCAACAGATAAGTAAGGACATTTTCATGGTCAAACATAGTGAAGCTTAATGGTATTTTGAGACTTCCCTACAGACAGGTGTGTGTAGGGTGTGGGGCTATAATCAATAGAATCAAGTTTTCACTAATGACTCAGGTAAGCATTGACCCAAATCTCTCAGTCTAAGTTAGTGAAATCTGAATAAATAATGTTATTTGTTAAAAGAGCTATATATTGATTACCAAATATATATATACATGTATTTTTTTCTATGTTAATTCTTTAAACCCCTAGGGACTTGAAACGTGAAGTGTTTGGAATGGGATGTAAGAGTCCATCATCCCTAATTTCAGCTGGGCTGAACTGCACTGTAAAATTTATCATTTATTTATTTGTTGATCTGGTCCAACTTAACAAGAATAATATATGTTAAAATAAATGAATGATATTTCCTTTTATGTCCATCTATCATGACTAGAAAATTGGAACCAAATTGATCTTTTGAAGTTACACTGAGAAACCTCTCTCCTTGCCTCTCTTCTGCACCGCCCCTGTGCAGGACTGTTTATGGAAAAAATTAGATTCACTGTTTGCTTAAACCAATATATTTTGCTGCTAGCTCTGCAAGTCCAATTAACTCTTCTGACAATATGGTAAAATGAGGATACTGGATTATGTTTGTAGCCAATTAGAAACGTCATGGTTGAATACTCATTCTTGTAACACTATTTAAAGTTATGAAACCATGATACTAAAAAGTATTTCATGGAATTGGAAAGAAAATTTATGAGCAAAGTGAAGAACAATTAGTTCCTTTAGATCATGATATGAAAATCAAATTCTTATATAGGTTTAGAAGTAGTTTTTTTTCTGTAAGAATCAGAATTATGTGGGACATAAATTAGTAGAAATATTTCTCCTTATTATCATTAACATTATTATTACTACATTATAAAAATTAACATTACTGATGGAAAAGAATATGGTAAAATGGATGGAATATCGGGTTAGGAAATCAATAGACCCAATTCTATTTTTGCTGCTCCCTGAGTCATAACCTCCCTCATTTGAAAAGTGGAAATAATAATTCTGATATCATGAGAACCAAATGAGGTAATATATATGATGTGCTTTGAAAAGTATAAATCAAAAAGTATAATTTTTTAATTTATAAAGTATAAATTAAAAATTTATAAAATAAAGTTGGAATACAACATAAGTCTTCTAAAATTATTTTAGACTCCAGTGCAAGCAAATCTTACCTTATATATTACAAGTATTTCCAAGGAAATATTTATAAAAAGAATATTTGAGAACCAAATTTCACTTCCATTGTGCTGAAGGAGTAGATGTCTCATATATAAATATTTTATAAATATTTTGTGAGAATGGAGTTTCTAATATACCATGGAAAAGTTGAAGAGCTTTTGCCAGAAAAGCAAAAAGTCACTATAATTGAGCAGATCAACAAGAACAGAGGGGGCTCTTGGAGTAACTCAAAGCCAAGTGCCAAAAACCTAACAAGTGAGCAATGCTGAACACCAGGACCAAATGACCCCAGTCCTTGGTCCTCAGCACCAGTTCATACCCTCTCTAGCCTTAGTTCCCTGATTCAACCCTGGTGATAGCGAATCTCCTCAACAATACTTCTTAGATGGCATTATCACCCACAGCTAAATATAAGAAAACTGAGGCTCAAGGAGGTCAAGTAATCTCCTCAAAGTCACAAGACAAGTAAGTGAAGAGTTGTATTTGATCTAAGTTCTACTCGAGATCTCCAAAGCTCATGTATGTTCACTCCTTTAACCAAAGAAATCAGGTATTTCTTTTGAAGTGGCAAGTCTGTTTCCATCTTTGTAATCATGTATACCTAACACAATTTCCTTCCTTGATCTCTCATGATAGTCAAAACACCACATGTTCCCAATTACATAGTTAAAAGAGAAGTACAGACAGTATCTGGAGGAACCAATGAGGGCAACAGCAAGGACAGATGGGTCTCCTCCATTCTGCAACAGAGAAAGCGGAACTAGATAATGGTCATCAAGCTGCTTTTAACACTCACATGGCTGACATGAGATGGGAGAACTAGGGGCGGGCACACTGGGAAGTAGCATGGCTACCCCATCATTATCTGTAGACCAACTGCCCAGCCCTCCAGCACAAAGGAGTGTTTATTTTCCCTTTTGTACAGCTGAAACCAGTAAGGAAAAATTCATCATTAATCATAATGAACACCTTTTTCTAAGCTGCTTGGAAACTAGCTTTAATTAGGAACAGTTTTGGGCATAAGCATGCACAGACTCAAAGTAATCTAGTTGATGAAGGCACTGGAGGTTTCCTTTTTTTTTTTTTTTTAAGATTTTATTTATTTATTTATCAGAGAGAGAACGGGGGGAAGCATAAGCAGGGAGAGCAGCAGGCAGAGGTAGAAGGAGACTCCCCGCTGAGCAAGGAGCCTGATGCGGGACTTGATCCCAAGACCCTGGGATCATGACCCAAGCTGAAGGCAGACGCTTCACCAACTGAACCACCCGGGCGGTTCCAAGACACTGGCGGTTTCTAAAACCAACCTTGAAACAACTTGCTTGAAGTTCTTTTACTTGTAGCAATTATTAATCCTTAAATCTCATTAGTTCCTATGCTGGTAACTGGTAAAATACAAGTAAAGCCAGGGTTATGAATGAAATTATTTTGTGGATCACTTAGATTTGTTTTCTTCTTCAGACAGTACAACGGGTTCCCACACAATTACAGAGAGATCTGGGCCAGAAAGTGTGGGTGACTCAGAGAATACCCATCTCTGCTACTAGAAGGGAAGAAAAGTTGGGCTGTAGGTGGGAAAATAGCCTAACACTCTATTTATATATAAAGCATTATTTTCGTAATGTTTAATATTGCTATAAGTGTCAGTTGGTGTAAGTGTCTGACCTAAAAGTTCACATAATGTTAGGGCTAGAGCCTATGCCCCATAAAAACTGAGATTTGGGCAAAGAAGAAAGTGGAAAGAGTAAGATGGATTAAAGCAAACGGTGCTTCTCTGCAGAGAGTGATTGATATGTGAACAGACAGAAGCAGAAATATTGTCTCACAGAGACAGACACACAGAAATACAAATTGAGACATAAGTTGACAGAGCCAAAGACACACTTAGACACAGGAAAATCTGTAATGGTTTTCAGCTATCAAATTTAATCCCCATAAAATCTGTGAGATCTCTGAATTCTTAAAACAACTCTGCTCTTCTATTTGCATAAATTTGCTTAAGTACCTTTCTTCTTTTTATAAACCAAAAATAAATGGCGTTTTTCATTGTAAGTTTTTGTAAAGAATCTATGTAGTTCACTTGTGCATTGGATTGGAATATTGGAACTCCCAGGATTCTTTTAGCCTGATTCCTATATAGTGTAACTCCTGGTACAAAAAGAGTGTGAGCATCCTTCGAGGGCATAGAACTATGCTCTCATTGAACTCTATGCTTGGAAGTGTTTAAATATTCAATGGTGATAGATTGCAAACCTAAGTAAAGCTCTTTAAGGAAACTAAAATAAAGAATTCAACTCAAATTTAGAGCAAATTTGGTGCAAACCACGGCCACACCCTTACGTGCAACAGGGAGTGTTTGAATAGAAGGAAGTTCAAGTCTCATCTTGCCTCATCAAACTCATGGGAAAAGAGACAGAATCACAAAGAGACAATATAGAGATGGGACTTTCAGAGAGACTGTGTAAGGAGTTCCACAAATCCTCTCCCCCAAATAGCAGAAATAAAGCTTGACAACAGTTTCAAAAACAAACATTTAAAATCTCTGATAATTATACAACAAATCAAGAAATAATCATTCAAGAAAATCTAAAGAATCTGGGTAAAAACAATGGGAATATGTGGTGTTTAAATAAGAAACTGCGTCATACCCCCAAGCTTCCTCCTCAGAAGTTTTATTTTGGAGTTGCAAGGCAGGTCATGAAAACTGGCAGCTCTAGCCCCCTCTCTGTCCCAGCTCTAGCTCCGTGGGGGAGATTCTACTCCAGATAGTTGCATGGGAAATGAGGGTCAGCAGCTATGCGATCCTGCCTGAGGATGTTGGCTTATTTGGAGTAGAGTATGGAAAAAATCATACCCAGAAGCATTGTTAAAGATAATAGAGATTTTAATGGCAAACAATTAGGAAAGGCTAACACTTCTGTGATACAGCAAGATAAATTATCCGTCCAAAGAATAGAGAGAATATGCAAAATGAACACAGTCACCTGTAGGACACCATTAAATATATAACTCGTTGTTATTCTAACAGTTACTTCAGGAGTTGTAGCGTTTACCAAAGTCTACTGTGATAGGTTGAATAATTCCCCCCAAATTTCTCATGTCCTAGTGTCCAGAACTTGTGAATATGTTACCTTGAATGGTAAAAGGCTTTTTGCAGATGTGATAAGTTAAGGCTCTTGAGATTGGGAGACGAACCTATATTACTCTAGGTGAGCCCAAAATGGTCACACAGTCCTTATAAAAGAAAGGCAGAAGGTCAGAGTCAGAAAGAAGTGATGACAAAGGAGAAGACAGAGAGAAAGAAACTTGAAGATGTTACATTCAGGCTTTGAAGACAAGAGGAAGGACCCATGGCCAAGGAATGCCTCTAAAAGCTGGGGAAGGCAAGGGAATGGAGTCTTCCAAAGAGGCTCCAGGAGAAACATGACCTTGCTGACACTTATAGTGTAGCCCAGGAAGAACATTTCAAACATTTGAGCTCCAGAACTATAAAAAAAAATAAAACCATGTTGATTTATACCACTAAGTTTGTGGTAATTTGTTAGAGTAGAGACAGGAAACTAAGACATCATACTGAAATCAGATTGTACTGCTTCTTGTACAGTGGGTATTCTTAACAGGATCATTTGTTTCCTAAGGGACAATTGACAGGATCTAGAGGTATTTTTCATTGGCACAAATGGAGAGAGGTAGGGAGGCGACAGGAGGATGCTGCTGACATCGATTGGATAGAATGCTGAAGGCCAAGATACTGCTAAACAGTGCACAGCATAGGCCACAGTAAAAATAAATAATACATAAATAAATAAATAACCCAGTCCAAAATGAAAATATTAAAATTAAATATTTTTATATCTACTTTAGAAATGTGTAATAGCTCATTTCGCTTTCTCCATTCTCACATTCTATGCTATTGTTGTCATACATTTTATTTATACAGAAGTTATTAAGTAGAGGATACATTATTATTATTTGTATGTAGTCAATGAGCATTTTAACAGCTTTATTGATCTATAATTCATATACCATTCAATTCACTCATTTAAAGTATAAAATTCAATGAATTTTAATATGTTCACAGAGTTCTGCAGCCATCCCCACAATCAATTTCAAAACATTTTTATCACCCCCTCAAAAACTCCGTATCAGCAGTCACTCACCAATTCTTACATCCCTCCACGTCAAGCTCTCTGCAGTCATGAATCTACATTTTGTCATATAGAATTACTTATCCTGGCCACTTTGTATAAATGGAATTGTATAATACATGTTTTTTTGTGATGAGCTTCCTCCACTTAACATAATATTTTTAAGGTTCATGCATACTGTTGCAGTCCTTTTTTGCTTACTAGTGCCATTGAACGGATAAACGAGAGATTTTTATTATCAATTATTCAGTTGCAGGTATTTGAGCTTTTTCTACGTTTTGGCTATCACTGATATTGTTACAAAAATTTAGGGACAGGTTCTGTGTGGATATATTATACACAAAGGAGCAGATTAACTGGGTCATATGGTAACTCTGTGTCTAACATTTTGAGAAACTGCCAAACTGTTTTCCAAATTGGCTGCACTATATTACAATCCTACCAACAAATTTTGAGGGTTTCAATGTCTCCACATCCTAACAAACAATTGTTTATATCTGTCTTTGTAATTATAATTATCCTAGTGGGTATGAAGTGGTAGCTAAGTGTAGTTTCAATTGCATTTCCTAAATGACTACTGATTTGAGAATCAGTAGATCTTCTTTGGAGAAATGTTAATTTATTGACTTTTCCCATTTTTAAATTGAGTTATATGTCTTTTTATTATTAAATTGGAAGAGTTCTTTATTTATTCTGGAAACAAGTCCTTTATCAGATATGTGATTTGCAAGTACTTTCTCCCATTCTGTGACGTGTGTTTTCACATTCTTGATGGTTTAAGTAGTTAATTTTGATAAAGTCCAAATTATTTTTTTCTTTTGTCAATTTTGCTTTAGTTTCATATCTAAGAAACTATTGCATGACTCAAGGTCATAAAGATTTATTCTTGGGTTTTCTTTTTAGTATTTTATAGTTTTAGTTATTACATTTAGGTTTATGATCATTTAGAGTAAATTTCACTGTTTTGTTTTTAAATATTTATCCATTTATTTGAGAGAGAGACAGAGAACACACATGCATGCATGTGCTAAAATGGGGTAGGGGTAGAGGGAGAGAATCTTCAAGCAGACTCCCTGCTGAGTGCCACCCAAGAGATCATGACCTGAGCTGAAACCAAGAGTCAGACACTTAACAAACTGAGCTACCCAGGCGCCCGCAACTTCACTGTTTGGACATATATATTTAATTCCCTTGGCACCATTTGCTGACAAGACTATTTTTCCTCCAATGAAGTTCACATTTGTCTTTGCAATTGCCTTTCATAGAGAGAATTCTAAGCCAGTGCTTCTACCCTTCCCACCTTTGAGCATGGTGCTTTGAAGGAAGACAGGTGAGAACTAGATGGAAAGTTCATTTTTAAATTATTTTCTTTCTTCAGCTACAGCGCAATAGCACTGTCCCTTCAAACTGCCAACCTTGAGCAAATTAAGAGAGGAAAAAATGCAAATTCCCCTGTATCACTGACAAAAAAAGCAAACCAGTGATTTATTCAGGCAATGTCACCTTTCTGTCTAAGGGCCCCAGGTGCCAACAAATTCTCATTTCTAGCTTCTGCAGTGCTGACTTGATGCTAAATTCAAACAGCCGCTTAGCTCCCTTCACCTTTTACTCTGACTCAGCACCATTTTCCTAGAGTTGATACATAAAGCATATACATCAACTCTGAATCCCCACTGCAGTGAGCATGCCATATCTACTGACGAAAATATGTATCTTTTCTAATATTTACAAGGTGGGCAGTTAAGAGACACAGGGGTTACCTGGATGGTGAAATCTGAAGAGGATTCAAGAGATTTTTAACCAAAGATTAACCTCCTTAGACCAAAGTGATTCCTTTTTATAAGTACTGGAACACTTCACTTATCTGTAACTCTGAGCATTAGTTTGAAAACCCCTGGAAAGTAGACCTTGAGACAAAGGTGCAAGTGCAAGTGGCTTGCCTTTGGGGAGCAAATTTCAGGAAATACAAGTAAGGGAATAGAAGAGAAAGACAGCAAAAGGTAGGAAGCCAACAGAGGTAAGTTATTTTTTTAAGATGGATTTTATTTATTTATTATTTATTTATTTATTGAGCATAAGCAGGGGTAGAGGGAGATGGAGAAAGAGAATCTCAAGCAGACTCCCTGATGAGCTCAGAGCCCGACATGAGGCTCCATCTCATGACCTTGAGATCATGACCTGAGTAGAAACCAAGAGTCAGACATTTGGCTGACAGAACCACCCAGGTGCCTCCAACAGAGGTAAGTTATTAAGCAAGCTAGCATTACGGATGACTAGAGAGTATCATAGTAGCAAAGTCTGGGAATCGGCAGGGAATGTACACCTCAGAGTTATTACACATGGAGGTGGGGAGGGAACTGGGTTACTTCTGCACCAGTCCCATTGGTCATTGTGTGAGGGTCCTCCCCTCTTTAGGAGTCATAATTCCCCAGCACATCTGGTCAGTAGAGTCTATGGGCAGAGCCAGTTCTGGTGGTCAGAGAAAGCCCCAGACAGAGTCAGGGATGGCAGCTGGACGCTGGGCCAGCAAACAATGAACAGGTAAGAGCCAAGAGGATGCAGCAAGGGTGCCAACAGTGCCTTCTTGATTACTTATTTGTCAACTTCCTAAAACAGATCTAGATCAAGAAGATAGCTAAGAAAAGTGTCCTTGAGTACTCAAATCTCCTTTCCTTTTGGAAGACGCCATAAATTCCAACTTAAACACATTCACTCACTCCTAGGAGAGGCTTTGAACCTTTGCAAAATTTGAATAATGAAGGGCATCTGGTTCCCTAATTCATTTTAGCTTTCATATTAAAAGTAGCAGATGCCTCCTATTGGCAGACATATGCTGAAAACTAAATAAATGTCAGTGGAGTGGTAAGAGCTGAGAATGAAGAAGAAACTGAAAAATTACAGAAAACAGACAAAAGAAAACAATGAACATAGATCTTTAGGATAATGAACAGATAGCTTTATACTTTTCAGTACTCTTAAAGCCACATTATATTAAGTTCTAGGATCATAAATAATGACAAGAGGCATTTATTAATCCAATCCAATTGAGCATGTTGGTATGCCATTTGCATTTTTGTCCATGCACGGGATACATAATTAATTTTGCCATCAATGTCACAGCCATTATGGAGTCATCGCTCTGTGATGAAGGCAGATATTTAAACAAATAGATATGCAAAGTGGTAATGTTCAAAAAGATAGGAAGTAAAATTCATCTTGGAAAAAAATAGTCAAATAGAACTTTGTTTTTAATTTTGAGGGAATAATTATGGGCATGCTGTTCCCTAAATAAAGAAAACCTGGTTATTCAGAAATATTCATTCCCCCCAGAGTGAGCAATCATGGGACTTTTATTGGGACTGCCTTGCACTTTCTTCCACTTCTGCTTGCCTTCTGTGTGAAAGGCTTTAGTGAACTATTACGTGGTAAACACGGGACTACACAGAGAAAGGAAACTGACAGAATGAATCTTCAGAAAGGACAACTAACCTTGGAAAACTACATGTAGTAATGCTGAAAGGACACTGGGCTGTGAGGCACTGCAGAGAGCTTTGGGGTCAGCTATCTAATAACTGCGTAATCTTGAACAAAGGACAAACAGTTCCTCTCTGAGCCTCAATTTCTTTGGATGTAAAATGAAGTTTTTAGTAATATCTATAGCTTTAAGAGTTGGGAAATCAGATTGAGATATGAAATAAAAAAAAATGCCTAGTTCAGCATTTCTTGTCATATTGATAGCACAAACAGTAAATTGTAGTTCCCTTCTAATTCATGAGAATATTCAGTCACCCTGCCGGCAGAGGAGACAGATTTATGTTGATCCATCCACATATTTGAGCCCAAGAGTGCCCCAGTGATGGGGGCCCTGGACTAAGTTTGCATGTGTATTTTGTTAAGCAAGTTTTATCTGGGAGAAGCTATCAACATGGGGATTTCTACCCCACAACTCTACACTTGTTATACATGTTAACCATACTCAGCTCACCAAACCAGACCACCCAAAGCTTAGTAATGTGCTGGCTTCAGAAAGATGAGTAGCATTTTGCTTGGAGTTTATCTAAATTCACTTTGCTGTGTTCCAAGTGTTCTCTGTAAAGGTGCCAAGAACACTAATGTTTCAGAAGATGGAAAAATGTATTGAGCTTCCAGAATCACTAGCAATCAGAGAAAAATATGAGGAAGGAGAGACAGGTGAAGAGCAGAACCCATTCCAGATGCTTAAGGAAAACCAGTTGCTTATCACACAGGTCATATTTGTTTAACTAGCTGTAATCAGAGCCTTACAGAGGTTCGCAGAGAAATCAGTAGCAACAAATAAAAAACCTAAGAAGACTTAAAATTCCATACTAAACACAAAACAGAATCACATATAATAAACAAGATGGCAAGTGAAATTGCAGGTTAATGACCTTGTAGTTTATGCTATAATGAGGCACATACAGTACCAGGCTGGAATAAAACATATTATAGGATATAAATGCATATAGTAGTAGTTTATAAATAAATTATTTTACCCTAATTGCAATTAAATTGCCTTGTTTTAATATGACCTTGTAGTTAAGATATGAGCATCTTGCTGCCTAGTGTTTGCCTGATCAGCACCAAATACAGATCTTTTTCTTAGCTACAGTTATTGTGAATAAACACCCAAACTTCTTTATATGAACTCTTTTTTTTTTGGATGAACATTCACACTGAAAAGCAGATTCTCACAAATTGGGTAAAGCTGCAAACACTGCCAATTCTGACTCAGTAGTCTCCCCAGACATTGTATCCAACTGTTTCCAAAATAAGGAAACTCTTAAGCCTTCCAATTTTACCTTTCATGTATCCAATACTACTGGACAGATACCCCTCCAGTCAGAAATGCCACAGCAACTTTGAGCTTGGCTCTACCTATGTGCAGTGCCCACTCTCCCTCCCCTTTGAGTCAGAGTCAGGGCCACGCCCCCCTGGCCCCCTGTGTGTGGATCTCCTACCACTGTGTACGGGTCCATTCCCAACATCCATCCACAGGTGTGATTATGCTGATCCTGAGTACAGAAGTATGAGACCTTTGATGCCCGAGATCACATGCTCTTTCTGGAATTCCAATAATCCCTGCCTTTAGGGGCTTCAATTTAGCAAAAGAAATAATAACCTATAAACTACTTATATAAGGCACAACAACATTAGCTTTCAATAACATTAAAAGAAACAATTTCTGGGAGATGAATGGAAGGTGCAACTAATTAGCTGGGAAAAAAAATAAGAAAGCCCATGAAGGTAGCATTTCTTTGCCCAGGAACTTAAAGGGAAAGACTTCCCATACCAAAGAATTCCTGTGTGTGTCTCTTTTGACATAAATTAAAAGACGTCTTTTCAAAGTACCATTCAATGAAGAAAGAAAACCTATCATGCTTGAAGAACAAATAACTTTATGCTAAGGAGAAACAAAGTAAAAATAAATAAATCCTGGATTGAAGAGAGGGAGTATTTGTGAAGAGAAAGTCAGAGAGAGAGGGGACTGCAAGAGGAAAGAGAATTTAACACTGCTGGGGGATAGTGAGTAGAAGAAAGTCACTATCAAAATAGTTGATTCTCTAAACAGAGAGAGTACGCTGGGTGTAATAAGATCAAAGGAGTATGCAGAGGTCTGTGCATTGCTCTGTACTAATGAGTGAGTAATGGGCAAATTTAAGCAAGAAAAGCCTCCCTAAAGGATTAAATTTGGGGCGCCTGAGTGTCTCAGTCAGTTGAGCACCAGACTCTGGATTTCAGCTCAGGTCATGACCTCAAGGTAGTGAAATCGAACCCTGCATTGGGTTCCACACTCAGTGTGGAGTTTGCTTGAGTTTCTCTCTCTGCCTCTGCCCCTCCCCCTGCTCTCTCACGTGCTCTCTCTCTCTCTTTCTCTCTCTCAATAAATAAATAAAATTTTAAAAAAAAGGGATTAGGGTCTCAGGAGACCCAATAAAGTTCCTCTGTCCCATCCAGTTCTGAATAAAAGAGCAAAGCCCAAGAGAGTTCAAAATATCACCTTTACTATGATAAAATCAAAGCAGGGATACATAATTTAGTATAAAAACAAACAAAACAAAGCAAAGCAAAACAAATAAGTCTGACAGTTGAACCCTAGAATTAGAAAGACCATCTGTGCACTCAGAAGCACTGGTCCAGGGCGGGCCTCCCCGCACTAGAGGAGAAGGAGGCAGGAGAAAAAGAGAACCCCACCTACCTGCCGGCAGTTACCGCCTCAGAAGAAAAGCCAAGCAGATCAATACATTGTTTGCAAATTTACCAATCCAATATATCATTCCATAGGAGGCTCTTACAACTTCATTTTTTACAGACAGCAACCACTCCCATTGATTCTCCTCACTCCACTCCAAATCCCACCCCCAACCAGGCTTTTCTTGCAGTTTGTGTGTAGGCACTCTTTGAGAAGCAATGCACTACCTACCTCATGCTGCCTAACTCCATGGCTTAATTGTGATCACCTAGCAAGCTAATGGAAGTGAACTATGTCGAATTTTTGATGGTTGTTTATCATTACTAGTCCTATGTAATTATTCACTGCATTGTTATTGTTTTAATTCTACTTTCCCAAATAAATATATATACTTTTAAAATTTTTAAAGAAATTCTTCTCATTCTATTGGTCAAAAGAAGTCTAAAGGTCATTTTCAATAAATCAATTGCCTAATGACTTCTCAAGTGCGCTGAAGAGCCCCTCATTAAATAGTTCCCCAAATTACAGTTGTGAGAAACAGCAAGAGAAACAGCTCTTTTTTCCAAGAGCTCTCCACCCCAGCAGAAATGACAGACAAAGGCACTGGGACCCTGGCATTCACATAAATCTCATATGTTTTCTTGGCTAAATGCCCATTGAAACAGTCACATCTTTCTACTTTCCAAGTGTTTCAAATACTCTTTCAAATAAAGGACCAACAACAAGTAATTAAGCACTAGCCTTCATTTTCCATGCTGAGCCATGACACTAAACCTACACAAGATTGGAGGATGTGGATTGAGCAAGGAGACACAGACCTTGGTAACTGCCCATTTTGCTCTTCAAATATTTCACTGAGAATATTTTCTTAGTTTGCTTGTGCTTATGATGTCAGTGTCTGGCTTATTTAACTAAGTGTGGCACTACACTTGGGTCACTATGACAGCGTTTAGAATCAATAGACATTTCAAGCACAACTGTGTTAGTTAACAAGATATTTCATTAAATTAGGTGGCAGATGATGGAGATGTCCTTAAATCTTATCAGTTATAAATGAGCTATTACTTGAAGAAAACTAAAAGTGTTATCTCCTGCCAGAGGTCCAGGTTCTGAGCTAATGCAATCATAGTCCCCTGGTCTCAACCTCATCTGTTGAGTAGGACAGCTCCCCACAGAGTAAGCTCTGACCTTCAAGAATCCCCTGAGGAAATTACCTCTAGTTTGGTTATTTAACTGAAGTGCAGAGTCCTGGGAAAAACTAGAGCCAGGCAAAGGTCATGAAGAGTGAATGGGAGATGGGAGCTACCTGGGTGTCCTAAACATACAAAGACTTGTATCATTTCAGATCAACTTCACGCTTACTAATTCAGCAAATAGTAAGAGCAATAAAATTATAATAACCATGACTTGTGGGGACATAGTACGAGTCAGATATGGTGCTCAGTACTGTACTTCTTTCAACCTTCACAACAATCTTGTCACATGGATTTTATTACTAACATGCTTTTTTTAGGGGGATGAGGAAAATGTGCCTCAATATGTTAAAATTTCTTGCCAAAAGCCACGTGGCTAGTGATTGGTGGTTTTAGAATTAAAGTCCAGGTTGGTAAGATACTGAAGCCTATGATCTGACCTACTATACTATACCCACCAATACTTTTACCTATCAACACAGTTTAATGCGGGACTGGGAACCCTGATGACTTATTTGTCACAAGCACAATGAGCCTCTATTTGTTGGTAAGATTGGGGGGTATCAAAATTTCCTGGTTCAAAAATCCATGTCTGCAATGGGCCTAAGACTTTTTTAGTCATCAATGAAGCCTTCTTTTAAATACAAGTTATTTGGGGGGCATCTGTGTGGCTCAGTCGGTTAGCATCTGCCTTTGGCTCAGGTCATGATCTCGTAGTCCTGGGATCAAGCCCCACATGGGGCTCCCTGCTCAGTGGTGATCTTCTTCTCCTTCCCCTCTGCCCCTCCCACTCATGCTCTCTCTCTCTCTCTCTCTCTCTCTCTCTCTCCCTCTCCCTCTCTCTCTCAAATAAATATTTTTTTAAATTTTATTGTTATGTTAATCACCATACTTTACATCATTAGTTTTTGATGTAGTGCTCCATGATTCATTGTTTGCATATAACACCCAGTGCTCCATTCAATATGTGCTCTCTTTAATACCCATCACCAGGCTCACCCATCACCCCACCCTCCCTCCCCTCTAGAACCCTCAGTTTGTTTCTCAGAGTCCATAGTCTCTCATGGTTCATCTCCCCCTTCGATTCCCCCCCTTCATTTTACCCTTCCTATGTGTACCCTAATGTTTATAGCAGCAATGTCCACAATAGCCAAACTATGGAAAGAGCCAAGATGCCCATCGACAGATGAATGGATAAAGAAGATGTGGTATATATATATACAATGGAATATTATGCAGCCATCAAAAGGAATGAAATCTTGCCATTTGCAATGACATGGATTGAACTGGAGGGTATTATGCTGAGCGAAATAACTCAATCAGAGAAAGACATGTATCATATGATCTCACTGATATGAGGAATTCTTAATCACAGGAAACAAACTGAGGGTTGCTGGAGTGGTGGGGGCTGGGAGGGATGGGGTGGCTGGGTGATAGACATTGGAGAGGGTATGGGCTATGGTGAGCACTGTGAATTGTGTAAGACTGTTGAATCACAGACTGATACCTCTGAAACAAATAATACATTATATGTTAAAAAAAAGAGAAGAAGATAATAAAATATTTTAAAAAACAAATTCAAATTATTTTGTGTATGGGGGAATGGAATTAGGAAGAGGAATTTATCAATATTCTTTGGACTGTTTTCAAGCATTCTGTATGGCTTCAGAAAATGGAAATAGGATGAAGAGCAGTGTAGAAGGAGAGAGAATCCAGATGTCATATTATTTAAGGACATGTCAAAATAATGATAGAAGGATTTATCTTTTTTCTTTTGTTTTCTAGGCAGAAAAAAGTTCCTTAGAAAAAAGTCAAGATTTGTCCTATTGACCACAGGAAAAAAGGTATTTCAGCATTCTTAAGCTATTTGGTAGCCAGTATAGTAGATTGAAATAATAAAATCATTAATAATAATTCTTACTTGGGTTTTGTAATTTTATATAGTGTTTTATTGTGGAAAAATAGGATGGAGATTATTTACCCCATTTTACAGGTAAGTTCATTAAATTTTTAAAAAATTTTGAGACCAAAAAACTAAATAATTAGCCTAAAGTTATATGGTTAGTAATTAGCAGAATCAGCACCATTCCCTGATCTTCAGCTCCAAATCTCCTTTCTATTGCAGCTCAGAGATTGATTGAAATAAAAGTAAATATCTGAGGCTAAGTTGTTGGAGACATTTGTGAACAATGATCCTATTCTCTCTTTACCTTTTCCCATTCTTCCCCAAACCTTGTGAAAAGAGACCTTTAATCACCTCCTGTGATTAAAATAGTTCATGGCTAATTGTGGCTAGGGACACATAAGCTAATGGTCAAAGCCATTCTTGAGTTTTTCATGTTATTATCTTGGCAGTCACAGAACTGAGAGATCCAAGCATGTTCCAGCCCACCTGCTGGGAAAATAGCAATGTTGAGAAAACAGAAAGAAGGATATTTCATTGTTTCAACCAGTTAATAATGATAAAAAGATGTTTGAGAGTCTTTCTTTAGTTTAGAAATGTTAATAGGTAGGTGCTACTATTTCTCACTACTCAGTGCAACAAGGCCAAATGTGTGTTTTCTTTATTTTGGTTTGGCTGGTTTTAGGTTTTTAATTATTGTGCAATTTCCTTAAGTTAGTTATTACCAGCCCAGCCTGGACTGGACAATCACATTTACTGTTTCTATCATTACCAGTTCAGAATAAATGCATTAGGCAGATGATGGCACCCTATTTTTGAGAACTTTTCATATTCAGGGGTTTAGAACTCAGAAAAATAACCCTAAGGGCACCTGGATGGCTCAACCATTAAGTATCTGCCTTCAGCTCAGGTCATGATCCCAGGGTCCTGGGATCGAGCCCCACATCGGGCTCCCGGCTCAGTGGGAAGCTTGCATCTCCCTCTCACACTCCCCCTGCTTGTGTTCCCTCTCTCGCTGTCTCTCTCTCTCTGTCAAATAAATAAATAAAAATCTTTAAAACAAAAAGAAAAATAACCCTACATTTTCTTATCTTTGGAAAGCCAATATCAGAGCTGAACAGAAGAAAAATTTAGCTATAGCTTATTTTTGACAAAACTTAAAGCTGAAGGAAAATGTAGATGCAGACAGACAATAAGTATATGTGAGCTTTATCTGTGCTTCCAAGTGGGATGTGTTACAGAAGACACTAGAGACATGTATTCTATTGTTCCTGCCCACAGTAGGTTCAAAGTCTAGTTGAAAAGATAAGACTTGAATGTATATTATATATGAAGAAACAGAAAGATGGTTCCTCCTAAACAGGCCACTCAATCAGCATTAGGTATTAACTGTCCAGTTTTTAGTCATTTACAAGGGCAATGTTGTGCTTAAGAATACAAGCTCCAGAGTCAGATACATCTAGAACATACTCTGAAAACTGTGCTGCCTTGGGTATCATAGTTACTTTCACCAAAACTTCATACAATTATCAAAAAAATGGGAACAATAATATTAGCTACCACATAAGATTTTCATGAAGTTAATTGAGCTAACACATAAATTTTGATCTCAAATGTTAGAAATGAGAGGTCCATGAAAGTGGAGATTACCAGCCCATGTATACCACACAGTCATAAAGAAGTCCCAGAAGATGCAGATCAAAGGCAAGTTAATGAGTTCAGAGAGATCACACAGAAGAGATAAGTTGAGAGAGCAGTCACATTCTGGGGCTGTCCTTCTGGAGGTTCTGTTGATGACATCTCTGAGGCTCAGCTCTTTCAAGATTCCCATGAAATCTCTCTGTAGTTTTTCCACGGCTCCTTCTCCAATCCTTTCATTTGTACTTCTTTTCCTTTTTTTTCCAAATAGATCAGAACCCCTCAATTAATTGTAAAAGAAAAGATTTGAAGGAACCAACTATGTAAAGCTTTTTTTTTTTTTTTTCTAAGTTTCACTTCTGCTGGCTAATGTTTTGGGATTATCCAGGAAAACTATAGGCAAAAGTATCTACAACAGCTTGGGAGAGTTGCAGGCAAGCCAACTGGTACCTAATCTGACTAATGAAATGGCACAGCTCCTTTCTATAGAGAGCCTTCTCTGTGGTGCAGTGCAGACCTTGCAGCAGCTGAAGGGAAATAAGCCAGGACTCTGCAGTTTCCCAAGACTTGAATGGAGTCTTCCGTTTACTGGTTCTCTGACCTTGGATGACTTGCATCATTTCTATAAGGCTTATCTTCTGCAGCTGTATATTGTGAGTAATAATATTTACCTTATATGAGTTCACGTAAATTAAACCTGATAGTGCATAAAAAAATAAAATAAAAAAATAAACCTGATAGTGCATTAAATCTTCGATATGTGGGCACACAGTAGCAAGCCTTCTGCAAATCCATACTACCTTTATGAGAATAAGAAAAATGTGCTTTTTCTTCTGGTCAAACAACTGGCAAGTAGATTAGGGTCTCTGAAGGACATGACATGGCAACCCTGCCTAACAGGTCACTAAGTGGTAATTATTATGTTGTAGCACATAACGTACACCCAAGTTTGCTTCTTTTGGAAAAGCAGCATGGCTACATATAACAACTTATAATTTATATAAGTTTTCCTTTGTGATGGTTCATAACCAAGTAGTCGGGATGGAAAAAAAAAATTGTCATCAGGTTTCAGGCTGATAGGAAAATCAATGCAGGCCAGAGTGCTGTCAATAGCACCAATTACATCTCCTTGGTCATGAGGGAAGGAGGTTTACACTTCACACAGAACTTTTTTTTTAACTTGATATCTGATTATATGTCACCCTAAACACTGAATCAGAGCAGGTTGACATAAAAATAAAACATATCCCTGTCTTCCAACAGCTCAGTTATAGCTGCCTAGGAAGAGTTGGTCTATCTACAATACAGGTGCATAATTCAAATGACAAGAAAAAAAAGAAGCTTGCATAATTTCATGCACATGAAGGATAAAGTTTGCTGACAGATTTATGGGTTATAACCTGCTAAAGACTCTGTGGAAATGTTTCACTCACTCCTCTTTGCAGACAGGCAAATTCTTTCATCTCCAGACCCTTTGGATAAATTTTCCCCAGGAGCTGTTGGACATTAAATCTGTCAAATAGAGACCCATGAAATTTGACTCAATGCTATAAATGGTAGCAGCTCGAAAGATGATACACACCTCTCCATGTGGCATTTTGTGGTAGAGGACAGCAAGGTTGTTAGGACTGTCATTCTCCAAGATAGAAATGGTATGGAGCATTTGTGATTCCTACCCCTCTTATAGGAGTCCTCTTTGTAAAGCAACTGAGTGACACCAACCCCACACAGTTGTGGTAACCACCCAGCTGAACTGTACTTTGTTGTCACATGTTTCAGTGGTCAGAATGGGTGGATGAAAAAACTCAGAGCCATGTGATCCTCCAGAATTGGTTAATGAATACTACCCAAAAGACTGGGAAGTGGTGATGTTCTTGCTCCAAATTTGGCAGCTGGTGATCAAGCATTCTGAAGGTGTCAGCTTTGGGAACATTTTGATCTAACACACTTCACTGTGTGAGTAAGCCAACAAAAATCCAAGAATGCTTAGCCAACTGAACACTCTATAGTTTGTATCCCATCTGTCTGCTTCCAGAAAGCAGTGCTTAGGCACCAGAACCTAATAAAGGAAAAGAGAAATGAGGTCTCTGGATGGTAGGTCAGACCATACCTAGCCATAGGCCTGGTATACAACAGATGTTTCTTAAGAGTGTCCTCCTTTCTTGCATATCTAAGACACTCTACACTTCTGACTACAGAATTTCTCCTTATGTGGGGGAAGGAAGAATATTAATTCTATCCAAAGGAGAGTTGGGCCTGAAGATTCTCAGGGTCTACTGATTGATGGTATTTCAGAAGCAGATTAATAAGACGGAATTTGGCATGCTGGATACCTATTAGGGATAAACACCTGTGGAAGAGTGTTGGAGGAAGTGAGATTGGTAAGAGGGAGAAGTCTAACTGCAAAGCAGGTCGTGTAAGACCTTGGCCAACCCCACTGGAGGTGCTAGAGTACATTTGGCTTGTTTGAGTTGCCCCTTGTTGGGCCAAAATGGCTGGGGTTTTGGTCATGCCCTTAGGGGAGGTGGCTGTCTGCAGTCAGGCAAATCCTAAATGAGCTGACAACTATAGTCTGTCTGCTAGAATCTGGAGCAGCCAGATCTTTCTTGAAAGAGTCCCATCCTTTCCCTGTTAGTCCTCAGCAAAAGAGGCCTCTCTTACTTGGGCTTTTAATCTTCTCTGTACCTTAGCCACTCTGACGTAGTACCTAGTCCTCAGCTTCCTGTGTCCTCCTGTGACCACAGATGAGAGCCTTTACGTAAGCTACCAAGGATGCCTTCCTTTCCAGTTCCCACACTTTTATTTTAATTGCTTATTAGCCTCCTGGGACTCTTCTATAATATCATCACCTTCCTTGAATCCTGGCGTACAGGCTATTTATTTGAAGTTAAGTGCTATCAACTGGTCTCTATTTTTAGTGTTCTCTAATCCCATTGCTATCAGTGAACCTAATTCTCTCCAAACCTAGCCATAGCTTCCAGAGAACAAGTCCTGACCATTGTTAATACACAGATGCCTTCTCTGAATCCTATAGCTTGTAAAATTGTCCATTTTTATTTTTTACTTTTTTTTAAGATTTTATTTATTTATTTGAGAGAGAGAATGAGATAGAGAGAGCATGAGAGGGGGGAGGGTCAGAGGGAGAAGCAGACTCCCTGCTGAGCAGGGAGCCCGATGTGGGACTTGATCCTGGGACTCCAGGATCATGACCTGAGCTGAAGGCAGTCGCTTAACCAACTGAGCCACCCAGGTGCCCCATTTTTATTTTTTTAAAGATTTATTTATTTATTTTGTAAAGGGGGGAAGTGACAGAGGGAATGAGAGAGAGAGAGAATCTCCAGCAGACTCCCTGCTGAGTGAGGAGCCCAACGTGGGGCTTAATCCCACAACCCCGAGATCGTGACCTGAGCCGAAATCAAGAGTTGGACGCTTAATCAACTGAGCCAAAAACATCAGGTCCTAATCCCAGAAAAAGTTGTCCATTTTTAAATTAATAACCTATTTTGGAGATGAGGAATAGACTAGAATGATTAGCAATGTGGACTCCAGAGTCACATGACTCAGGTTTGATTGCCAGCTCAGCCTATATTTGAGTAACTTTTGGGTAAATTATTTTACATATTTGAGTCTAGGATTCCTTACCTACAAGGAAGGCATAATAATAGTATCTAAATTAGACTACAAATAGAAAGGATATTTAGCAGAAGGAAGAAGGAAGGTAGAAAGGAAGGAAAAGAGAAAAAAATCAAAACTGTCTGAAGTCAACTATTGATACAAATGATCTACAATGGAACAGGCTGAAGATTTCCTTCCTGGAGCATTCCTACCAGTGCCTGTTCTTATTCTTAAATTTTACTGATAATTCATATGAATTAATTCAATATGAGTTAAAAGGTAGAAGATTATATTAACATAGAAGGAGCATCAGCCTTCTAGGATTATGTGCCTAGAGGCCATCCAAGTGCGAAGCAAATTTATCGATAGTAGTAGTGGAGAGAGAAGATGCCAAGTCTTCCTGTGTCCATGTGACCCAGCAGAGAACATCAGCAGATGAATGCCCTTGCCCTTGCTCTGCAATTACAACACTATTACAAGGGCAAGTGAAAACAAAAACGCCTATAGCAGCTTAAATGCCTATCATCAGCCACTCTGCCTACATACATCCTCAGACCCACTGAGGAGTATGCTGACATGCCTTCTCGGTATCATTTGGCAGCTTCTTTTAGAAGAGGGATATGGTGGAATGTGGTGTCCACTTTGTCCCCAGCAAGGTTCTCTGGCCCCAAGATCATGATTCCCATAAGCCTAAAAGAGCCTCACTTTGTGGACATATGCTATAGCATATGGAAGGTGGCCATATAATTTATTACATAAACCAAAACATTGTTGAGGGTAAAGAGGGTATATTAATAATTCTATAGGCAATAGATTTAAACTAGAACAATTCCAGGTAAATTGGCCATACACTCATCTAATTATAGACACACAGCTGATGCAGGGCATGAAATTAGGGCTTAACACTGCATGAATCCATTTAAAAAGCAAGTATGAAATCTTCATTGGTTATCATTCTCACTTTGGAAACTACTTATGATACATTGAATAATGGTCCCCAAAAACATCAGGTCCTAATCCCAGAATCTGTAAATATTATTTTACATGGCAGACTTTTCAGATGTTTTAAATTAAGGACCTTGAGATCAGAAGATCATTCTGGCTGAGTCCTAAATGCAATAACATATATCATTATAAGAGGAAGGCAGAGGGAAATATGATTAGACATAGAAGAGAAGGAAATGTGAAAATGGAGCAGAGAGAATTTAAAGATACTGGCCTTGAGACTGAGGTGATGCCTGTAGTCATCATAGCTGAAAGAGGCAAGGAATAGATTCTCCACTAAAGCCTCCTGATGAAGTGTGGCCCGGTGGCACCTTCATTTTGGTCCGTGATACTGATTTCAGACTTTTGGACTCCAGAACCATGAGAAAATAAATCTCAGTTGTTTTAATGGTGGCAGTTACAGCAGCCACAGGAAACACACACACTAATTTATTTTTTCTTTAGTAATGATTTCTGAAAATAAAATAGTTTCTTTTAAACTTTTAACAATGTAATATAAAAGTATACCCCCCAAAAATAAGGTTAAAATAAAATCACTGTAAGTTTCACATCCCAAGGAGGGGAAAAACAGAATTACCATTTGTTGAACATCATTTCTACTGTATTTCTATTCATTAAAAATAAATACATGAGTGGAAAAATGGCTATATTGAATAAATCTATTTCAACAGAATTGAAATATATATATAATTTTTAATCAAAATATTTAAATTTAATTTAGCATGCCAAAGGTAATGGAAGTGAAATAAAAGGAAATGTTGCACTTCAAATAAATGCTTCTTCACAGAAGGAAGTTGAGTTTTGATTCCCAAATTCTCCAGGACTCTACAAGACCACATATCTTAATACCTTT
Source organism: Mirounga leonina (assembly GCF_011800145.1). NCBI lineage: Eukaryota > Metazoa > Chordata > Mammalia > Carnivora > Phocidae > Mirounga > Mirounga leonina. The sequence goes on from NW_023270265.1 coordinate 33,674,201, forward strand.
ACAACATAACCCAAGTCTAGTGTCAGTTTAACGTGAGTTAAAGAGAAGGTTCACCTTAAGCAAGGCAACAGGCTGGTGGTGACACTAAAGAAACACTAAAAATATTCCTTGTACCAAAATATCTTCCCTATGATCTTGGGGTCTGTAATTTCCACCTTCAGACACTTGTTTGTGGAAAGGCCTCTGATAAAATGCAGAAGTGCAGCCTGGAAGGGTTGTGTAGTGCCGTGGGTTGGAGGCAGGGACAGTGCTTGGTAAAGACAGGACACCAAGGCCTTTCATCCTTGTGACTTTTACTTGCTTCTAATTATCACTCAAGTTTTTTTATCGTGGTTATATTTTCTTCCTTTGGAGCTGGTGTTAAGATCAAATGTGAGGCATCATTTGAAATCTTCATAACTTATAACTCTAAGATATGGTTAGTACAGTAGCCCATTCAGTCATTATGCATTTAGGATTTTAACCCAGGAACAAAGAACAAATAGAAGGGCGCAATGGAATGAGCCATATTTCTATGGCCTTCATCCCATTTCTTAAAATTCCCGAGCCTCAGTTTCCACATCTTTGAAATGGAAATAATAATAAAACTTGTCCCCTAGGGTTATGGTGAGAATTAAATAATTTACCTTATAAAATGATCATAATAGGGATTCAGCATAGACATTTTATAAATGGCAGCTGACAAAATACAACAAAGCAAATTTTCATGAAGAGAATTGGTCAGGGAAACTGCAGGGAGAAGGCACTTCCTGGCATAGACAGGCCTGAATAGGGTTTGGCAATGGGGAGCCAGCACCATGGACAGCTCTAGAAGAGCATAAAGGCTGCCTAGAATGGAAACAAACAGAAAAAGCCACTTTCTCCATGTCACATTTTTACTTCATCCAGCTCCACTGATCATGATTCATATTCAATACTTGCAATGTGCAACCTCTCTTAAAAACACTGTGTGGGATACAGAAATATGGTGGTGAAGAATATGGGCCTTGGATTCAACCACTGGCTCTGCTATGAACAGGTTGTGTGATCATGGGCAAGTTACTTATTAATCTCCCTGTTTCTTCATCTGTCATGTAAGAATAATGATCAACTTAATAAAAAAAAATGTGGGGAGGATTCTGTTTGTGGTACATCTAGTAGATACTTTACTAAAAGTAGATACTTTACAAATTGGAGCTACTTGTGTGACTAATTTTACTAGAACCTGCGTTCGGAGAGTTTACAGCATACTGGAGGGACAAACTAATCGAAATGAAATAAATGAGCCAGTAATAGGATATGGGAAACTATTAAAAGTTAAAATTAGAAATTGTTTCCCTCAATACATATTAGCTATGTATTCTACTAGTAATTGTATATTATTATGTGTCAGCTGCTGCACAAGGAGTAGTGCATAAAGTAGCAACACTTCCTGCCTGATGGCATTTACAATCCTGGGGTGCTGGTGATTCTACAGGAGTACACCCCACAGAAACTCCCACTTCCTTCTGCTCCTCCCAAGACCAGAAATAATCAGGAAGAATGGTTTATTTGGTGTTGTCTGGCCATTTTCCCTCCTGCTCCTGGCTAATATGGTCCAGAGCCACTTGCAGAAATTTCTAATATCCAGATCTAAATTTGCAGAGTCAAAGGCCTCAGCCCTGGAGTCCAATTTGCATTCATGAATATGTAGTAGGATATTCCTTTACAAATGTGGCAGTATCTAAGAAATGATATATATAGAAAGAGCCATAGAACAAATTATTTGGTGTTAGACTTGGCCTGAAAAATGAGCTTTGAATCAAAAGGGAAGCCAGGCAAGAAAGAAAACCATCATTCACTGAGAACTACCCTGAATCAGGCCAGCTGTTTTGAAATATTAGTAATTTGAAAAACTAGTCCATGAGGTTCGCATTATCCCCACTTCACAGAAGAAGAGCCTGAAGTTCAGAGATGTTAAGTGACTTGCCCGAGGTCACAAACCTAGTGAAGGACAAAGGCAAATTTCAAAGCCTAGTCTATTTGACTCTCATGCCAGGGTTCATTCCACTTTATTGTGGAGCCTCAGGAGACAAACATCCTGGCACTGGCTCTGTCATTAACTCACTGTAGCCACTGTGGACAGAACACACATTGTCTCTTGGGCTCTGTGTTTGTGAATAATGAGCGGTTTGGACTAGAGGATCTCTGAACTCTTTCCATGCTCTCTTTCTTATCTTCTGGCTAGTGCTTGACCATTAAAGACTGAACTGGGAACATCAAGAGCAGGGTGTACTACTTGTAGAATAATTTCTCTGAATATGGTCTCATTATGAACCTCATACTCTAAGTGCCTTTAGATGACCCTCCTTTACCCATGACATTGTGGATGCCCTCTGTCCTAGGAGTTAGAGAATGGCCTTTAAAGAGATCTCTATCTACTGGAGACGATTCTGATTGCAATTTAAGGCAGCATCCTATGGCATAAACACAGCCAAGATCAATAGTTACAAGCCTAATTAATCTAGAAAGGTCACCTAACCTTGCTTAGCCTCAGTTTCTTCAGCTGTAAATTGGGGGATGATACGTATTCTCCTCATTTGGATCTCTTCAATTCCAAATGATAAAATTAAGATGTGAAAAATCTTTAAAAAGATAAAATGGTCTCAATAGGCAAGTCTATAACTAGAAGAGATCACATAGCTAGTATCAGAAAAGGAATAAATATATTTAAATTTATATATATTAAAGTTTATATAAGTTTGATCATTTATATCTGCTCATATTAATATTCTGCCTGTGTATTTTTTAAGATTTATGTATTTATTTGAGAGAAAGAGAGAGAGAGCAGGGGGAGGGGCAGAGGGAGAGAATCTTAAGCAGACTCCCCACCAAGTGCAGAGCCCAATGCAGGGCTCAATCTCACAATCTTGAGATCACAACCCCAGCAGAAATCGAGAGTCAGACACCTAACCAACTGAGCCACCCAGGTGCTCCATGTCTGTATTTTAACACAACTCTAAGATTAAGGACAAAGACCACATTTTCTGACAAATTCATCTATATACAACAATATTCCTCATCATGATCCAAAAACATAAGTCACATCTACAAAAGCAGATGCTTGGGGCACCAACAAAACCAATTGCTTCAGAATTTCTAGGAGTGGGACCTAGAGATGTACATTTTAACTAATTATTTAATTCCCCAACTGATTCACATCTAGATGACCACAGGATTCCAGGGGCAAAGAGGGTAAGCTGAAAGCTTTTAATGGTGAAGGTTAACAATGAACCCAGTCTGGGATTAACTAAGCAGATGATAATGGGTAGATGGCAGGGGTAGGTGGCAGATGTGGGTGAACTTTCCTTGTATTTCAGGGGATGGCAGTCAGAATTAATCAGGGTGCCATAAAAATCTTCCATTTCTGTTATTCTGTATCTATAGAATCAGGAATGGCCCAAGAGGGCAAGAGCTGACTCATGGACTAGAAAATAATCTTAAATGTTCTGAGGACCTTGGACCATCCATCAAGGGATCATAAAAGTACAATGGGTAGGAATATGGCCTCTGGAACAGGGATGGCTAGGACTAAATCCCAGCTCTAATAATTATTAACTATGTGACTAGGAAGATTAGCCTCATTCACTTCATCTGTAAAATAGGGATAATAATAGTATCTATGTTGTATAATTTATGTAATAAAATATTCTAAATGCAGTACCTGGCACAGAATGAGGGCTCAATAAATGTCAGTCACCTAGGAAAATGGATCATCTAAGTCACATATTTGGATCACAGTCACATTTGGAAAACTTGCCAAGTAAGCAACTGTAATTTCTTGGAGAGATACTAGACACACACACACACACACACACATTTGAATTGAGAAAACATCTGGAAGTGAATGAAGGAGCCATAACTCCTAAGTCCCAGTTAGGGAATCCAAGAGAAACAAAGACAATCCCCAAGAGCTCCTGGTGCCCCTGTTTCCCTTTCCTGCAATTGAACCACACATCTTGATAACGGTTGTCCAACTCTTCTCCTATCAGAGCATGCAGATAATTCCATATCTCTTGATTCACAATGAGGAAATGAAAATCATCATCAAGACACACTTACTGAGATTTTTGCCATGTTTCAGGACTAAGTGTTTTATATTATAAAAGATTGCAGTATTTACTTTTTACAAGGACCCCTGTCAGACAGATAGTGTTATCTCCCCTGGTAGGTTAGGCACTCAAGACTGCTTGGTCTCCTTCCAGATTTCAAGATCTCTTAGGGGAGGCATGTCTTACCTTCTTTGACTATGCTCTTGAAGTTAGCAAAATCCTTGAATACAGATAGTGTTTAATAAATATCTGTGATAACTCCCAGCAAGTGCTCCCATGAGATTTTAGCTGTGGCTTTCTAGTCCTTACATCAAGAAGCTGTAGTAGCAGCTTCCTGCAGTGGATACATTCAGTGACTGTTCTATGAAGTTCACAATGTTTCTCTCCTCACACAACCCCTTCAAAAAGCTATTAGGCCCCTCTGAACCTGGACAGCTCTGGTGTAGTTCCTTCCACAAAGCAGCTAAAGCATAGCCATAGTGCAAACCCACTAGTAATGGATAGTATGATGCAACTGGTCTTTGCATTCACAGGTGCTCTGCCCCCTGTACATCAGATGACTTCTGTCCCCCAGTGCAGATAGATGCCCATGAATCCACTTTAGTTTAAGCTCTATTCTACAAAAGTCATTTCTTCCCCCTCGCTCATAAGGTAGGACAGAATTCCATACATAGGTCTCAGTTTCCAAACTCTGATGACAGAATTTGCCACAGACCCACATCTTCCACAAAATTCCCAATATTATTCATGGAGGACCTTATGCAAACAAAATCCTAGAAGTTACTTTATTGCACCTATAATTTAATTTGATATGCAAACTAAATTCTAACAGTGACTCTGAGGTTATGCAGGACTAGGGTTGGAGGAAGGGTATAGAAAAAGATAAAAACTATATATTCCTATTTCAGTATTCTCAAAGTGTGGCCCAAGGACCATCACATTATAAATAAATGGGTGGTTTTGATAAAGTCTAAGTTGAAAACCACTCAACTAATTATTGGATGTGATTGGTAATTGGCTCCCTTCCCCCACAAGAAAAAGAAAAGATAAAGGACTCTCAATTTATAAATCCCATCCTTCCCAAACAAGCACACAGGATGATTCACAAAAATATATATATAATTTAGGGGCGCCTGGGTGGTTTAGTCATTAAGCATCTGCCTTTGGCTCAGGTCCTGGGATCGAGTCCCACGCTGGGCTCCCTGCTCAGCAGGGAGCCTGCTTCTCCCTCTCCTACTCTCCCTGCTTGTGTTCCCTCTCTCACTGGGTCTCTGTCAAATAAATAAATAAAATCTTTAAAAAAAAAAGAAAAATGTAAAATTTAAGTTGATTAATTATGCACTGTTCAAAGCCCATAAAGCAATCCTCCCAGCTCACTAATGATATACTCTAGGAATCCTCAAGATGAAGCCTGTGGATGTGCTGAATGATATCTGTAAATCCCCCTTATGTTTAGTCTGGATAACAACCAGGGTTCTTTCTATTGTAAATGTCAGAAAATCCATCCCAAATTAGCTTAGCCAAAAAAATTAATGTATTGACTTTCTTAACTGACAAATTAGTTTAAAACTGGATCTGGAGGTTGAAGTGATATTTAAGGGTTTCTGTTATTTTTCATCTTTCAGGTCACCTGTCTCCAGGTGATAGCCCTCAAAATCTTCTGTTTTAGACTTTCCTGCTTTGAGTTCAGCAAAGGAGAAGCTTCTCCTTCCTCAAGTCTCCAGGGTAGGCCAAATAAAGTAAAGCATTCATTCCTGAAGTAATCATGTGACTGGAAAAGAAAGTATCCCTTACCCCACACTCCCAAATCAAAAAGGGGAAGGATGTTTTCCCCCACCAAAAAAAGTCCACTTGCTTTTGGCAGAAGTATGCATGGATATTATACAGACAAAGAAACAGATTTCATCATCATTCATAAATTTATTCCCCCCCAACCTGAGAAGACTATCTTTGTCTTTCATCAGTCTCAATGGGATAAAAAATCTTTGAAGTTAACAACCAATCAAAGCCTATAGTTCTTTACATACAATGAAGATAGTTATAAGATGGAAGAAAGAAGCTCTAAATCAGGAATGAAAAGGTACAGTTTTTTCTCCTACATCTTCCTAACAAATTCTTAGGAATTTCTTTTTCTTCATCTGTGTTTAAAAAAGCAAAAATAATAGTATCAAAGAACCTATAAAACTTCTCCTTCCATAACATTCTTTATACTTGTAATTACTTTTTTAATACCTGACTTCTTATTAGATCAAAATTGTGAAACAAAAATTAAGTGTTAGCCACACATGTAATTTCAAATTTTCTATTAATTAGATTAATAAAAATAAAGGGAAATTGAAATTAATTTAAATTATAAATGCTTTTAACCAAATAGGTTCAAAATATTCTTATTTCAAATGAATAAAAAGTCATTAGTGAGTTATTTAAAAGCTTTTTTGATATATAATTTAAATAACATAAAGTTGACCCATATAAAGCATATAATTCAGTGATTTTTAGTGTATTTGCAGAGTTGTGCAACCATCCTGAGAATCTAATTTTAGAACCTAAAAAGAAATCTTATACCCATTAAATTAGTAACCACTCCCCACCCCCCACCCCCCCACCCCAGTTCTAGACAACTTCTAATATACTTTCTATCTCTATGCATTTACTTATTCTGGATGTTTTATATAATGAAGGGAGAGACTGAATACACACACACACACACATACATAGGCTATATATAAATACAGAGTATAAATATAGAACTCCCAGTCCAAAAAGTCAACCTACTATCTAGAGTAACCAGTTGAGGAAGTCAGATAATAAACCTTATAATGATAGGCCCAAAATGTCTAGGACTTGATTAATAACTAACACTTTTCTAATTCTTGCTCCCATTTCCAACTTAGACCAATCAGAGAAAGCAAATATTTCCCCCTAATCAATTACTTAGGCTACCCTACTCCTAATTAGCCCACCTACAACTCCCCTATGTCAATAGCATCCAATCAGAGCATACCTGAAATTATCCTTTTTTTTCCATATAAAGTTTTCCCACTCTTCTTCCTGCTTTGACTCTGCCAAATACAAGTGATGGTGGCTGCCTCCCTTACCATAGCAAACTGAATAAATAGACTTTGCTTGTTCTCATTTTGATGGTCTTTCTTTATTTTCCACAGAACCATATAATGTGTGGCTTTTGTGTCTGACTTCCTTCCTTAGCATCATATTTCAAGGTTCATCCATGTTGTAGTATATATCAATACTTCATTCCTTATTATATATCAATGAGATATTGTATGGTTATACATCATACCATTTACCCATTCATCAGTTCATAAGCATTTAGGTTATTTCTATTTTTTTTTTTTCTGTTACGACTAATGCTTCTACAAAAATTTCTGTACAAGTTTTTGTATGGACATGTTTTCATTTCTCCTAAATATATTCCTAGGAGTAGAATTGCTTGGCCAAATGATAATTTCATACCCAACATTTTAAGGAACTAATAAACTATTTTCCAAAGGGCTGCACCATTTTTTAACTCACCTGCAATATACAAGAGTTCCAATAACTCCGCATCCTTGTAAACACTTGTTACTGTCTGTCTTTTTTATTTTAGTCATCCTAGAGGTATGAAGTGATAACTTATGGTTTTTATTTGCATTTACTTTATGACTTGTGATATTGAGCATCTTCACATGTGCTTTTTGGCCATTTGTATATCTTATATGGAGGTATATCTATTCAAATCCATTGTCTGTTTTCACATTGAGTTATATGCCTTTCCATTATTGAGTTGTAAGGATTATGTATTCTGGATACAAGACTCTTATCATGTGTATGATTTGCAAATATTTTCTCCCACACAATGGGTTATCTTTTCTCATGTTACCAATAAAGTTGGGAAACAGGTACATTCTATTTCATTCTATTCTATTAATTTGTACTTACGGGATCAAATTATCTGGGAAAAAAAATCCGTGTATTGAAGGAAATGTCAGAAAATCTATATTCTAATTCCAACTCTTCTATTATCAAAAGGGTAAAATTTTATAATTATTAACTTCCCTGAGCCTTTATTTTCTCATATGTAAAATATGGGGATTAAAGTGAATGATCCTCAAAATTCCATCCAAATATAAATTATTTGGGTTTGATATACAGTAGCAGAAAGTGTGATACCTGAAATATAGCCACTTCATATATCAAAATCCTGATGTAAAATAATCACTCTACAGTCATATATCATGCATGTGAGTTATGACTCCTAGCACCATCCATCATATACTTTCCTCGTCTTCACTTCCTTTCCACTCTTTCATGCATGTATCAGTTACCAAACACTTGCTTTGTATGTGCAGCTCCAAAGGATATAAAAAAATTAACTGGATTTCTCTATATTCCTATCTTTAACAAGGGACTTCACCATGGCACCATAATACAGGTCTTCCTCTTCCTTGACTGATGATGGGGTTACAACTGGATAAACTCATTGCAAAATGAAAATGTCCTAAGTCAAAATGCATTTAATACACCTAACTTACCAAACATCATTGCTTATCATAGCCTATCTTAAACATTGGAAAACTTACATTAGCCTACACTTGAGGAAAATCATCTAACACAAGCCTGTAGTATAACAAAGTGTTGAATACTTCATATAATTTATTGAATATTATATTCAAAGTGAGAGACAGAATGGTTGTAAGCGCATCAGTTGTTTACCCTTGTGATTGCAAAGCTGACCAGGAGCTGCTGGTCACTGCCACTGCCCAGCATCTCAAGCAAGTGCTGTACCACATATCACTAGCCCAGGAAAAGATACAAATTCAATGCCTGAAGTGTGGTTTCTCCTGAATACGTATCACCAGGCCAGGAAAAGACCTAAATTCAAAATTTAAAGTACGATTTCTACTGAATGCATATCACTGAAGCAACATTGTAAAACTGAAAAAATGTTAAATCAAACCATCGTAACCTGGGGACCGTCTGTACCTGTCTTTTTAGAAGTCTCAAAGGCTATCCATTTTACATTTAACATGATAAACTATTTCCTGATCTTGAATGCACGGCCTATTGCATATTATGTAAATTACAGACTATTTCTCCCTTTGTATAGCATAACCCTTTGAGAATAGAACTTTGGACATAATAATATAACCAAATATACATTGAAGAAGGACTCCTCTCTCCAGTGAATTTCTTCCTCCAGTATAGATTAATTTGGCTGTGCTTACTTCCCCGAAAAATTTCCTAGCCCTCAACCATACATTAAAGCTACCCATGCTAAATTGACTTCCATGATGTATTACACCTGGATGTGAAGAAAAAAGTCGTTCTTCCGACAATATACTTTATGTCACAGGTACTGCAGCTTTCCCCAGCTTGTTCATTGGTTCAAGTCCATTAATAAAACAATGATCAAATAAAAAGGCCTCAGGCATAAACACAACAAGAGCAAAAATCTAGATGATGGTTTGTACTCATTTGTAATATATTTTTCCAGGATGTTATAAGATTTTTACCTTAAGCAAAAAGAAGTTGATGATTTTATAATAGAATTTTCTTTCTAAATCTTTTTCTTTCTGCTTAAAAACTGCTGACTTTTACCACAGGCTCTCATGCAATTGCTTGCCAACACATCTCTAAATTTAAAAGCTACTTCAATAATGCCTGGTTAATTGTATGGGCACTTGGTGGCAAGCAGAAGGTACAAATTATTAATTGTACGAAATGTAGCATTTGAATGCCGACCGTTCTTCTTTAAAAATCTCATTTTAAATTGTAAATAGCACTTATTTAATTCATGTTTTCTAAAAAAAAAAATACTTTATACTAATAGTGTCCTAGCAATTCAGAACTATAATTATGAGCTTTCTGGTCTTATAGATACAGATTTAAGCCCCATCACTATAATTTTTAATGGTGAAAGTCTGTATGTTACTTAAATTCCTTAAGCTTCATTGCCCTTATCTTTAAAATGGAGTGATAATAGTACCTACTTCATTGGGTGGTGGTGAAATTTTTGAGATACAGTTTGAGGTGCTATACAGATGAATCTAACAAAAACTTCACAAATGCACTTAAGAACAGGATCAGTATGAGCCTTGTTCTTGCGAATGCCTGTGTTCCTTCTTTCTCTTCTTTCCACCTCACTTTTGTCATTTTAGACCTTTGGTTCTAGAAGTGATCTAAATCAAAGACAGAAGGAATGCTGTATACGATATGATATGATCGGTTAACTGCCTAGGCCCTTTCCCCTGATCACCCGAACATGTAAGCAGACTGCCTATATTCCTGGAATGCCTTCTCACACCTGCAGCCAAAGGGACACTGTGTTTGCTTTCTCTTCTGCTTTCCTTCACCTCTATTACTTGATCTTCCCTGGTCTCCTCTCATTTCTGTCCATGGTTCAATCACTTACAGCCCATTTCCATCTACTTTAGACATTTTCCCGAATCCAAAACAACATAGTTTTAAAATCCCTTAACTCAGGGTGCCTGGGTGGCTCAGTCGGTTAAGCGTCTGCCTTAGGCTCAGGTCATGATCCCAGGGTCCTGGAATCGAGCCCCACGTCGGGCTCCCTGCTTGGCGGAGAGCCTGCCTCTCCCTCTCCCTCTGCCTGCCGCTTGGCCTACTTGTGCTCTCTATCTCTCTGTCAAATAAATAAAAACCTTAAAAAAAATTAAAATCCCTTATCTCACCAAAACTAAAAATGCTAGATTGCCAAATGAAACTTTAGAGCTATTGCATCACAAGTATTAGTCGATTTTCCACCTAAGGTTATAGATGTTTACTCTGCTTCTGGAGCAATCTTTGCACCATTTTCAGAATCAAAATGCAGACCTGGTTTTCAAGGTCCAGTGAGAAAAATGTGGTTTTGGTATACCAGAGCTAGAACCTATTTTAAATCAACTGTTTCTTTTGTCAGATTACTGTGGGAGGGTGGGGTAGATGCAGCCTTCTATTTTTGTTTGTACATCTTTATGAAATGTTTTTCCCTTTCTCACTGGCTGAGTAGAGGTGGGAGCCCCAGCTACATTATTCTAAAGGAAGTACTAACACCATTTGTTACTTAAAGTTAGCTTTTCTAATACATGTCTCCATTCTCCCAGGAATGCTATTCTAGAGAAATAATATAAAAAGAAATTAATAGAGTTGCCCAGGTGCTATATTAAACTCTGACCTTTCAAGACCAGAACAGCCACATAGCCATGATTAATGATTAATAGGTGAAAAGACACATTTATAAATTACAAATTAGTACAATAAATACAAGAAGGTATGTGTTACTGGACAGGGTGTGGAAAGCAGTCAGCCCCAGTGTTCCACCCTCTTGACTATTTCTTAATAATGCCAATTAGAAGGGCCATATGCACCCTAATGTTCATAGCAGCAATGTCCACAATAGCCAAACTGTGGAAAGAGCCGAGATGCCCTTCAACAGACGAATGGATAAAGAAGATGTGGTGCATATATACAATGGAATATTACTCTGCCATCAGAAAGGATGAATACCCAACCTTTGCTTCAACATGGATGGGACTGGAGGAGATTATGCTAAGTGAAATAAGTCAAACAGAGAAAGTCAATTATCATATGGTTTCACTTATTTGTGGAACATAAGGAATAGCATGGAGGACATTAGGAGAAGGAAGGGGAAAATGAAGAGGGAGAACTCAGAGGGGGAGACAAACCATGAGAGACTATGGACTCTGGGAAACAAACTGAGGGTTTTAGAGGGGAAAGGGGTGGGGGGATGGGTTAGCCCCGGGGATAGGTATTAAAGAGGGTACGTATTGCATGGAGCACTGGGTGTTATACACAAACAATGAATCATGGAACACTACATCAAAAACTAATGATGTACTATATGGTGACTAACATAACATAATAAAAAAAATAAAAATAATACAAAAATAAAAGCTATGGTTTGGTCATTTATTCTTAAGTTTCTACCATATTCATTTAATTTATCAGTTTAATATGTTTTTATTAAATGCCTTAATGGTCATATGTCTTCCAGATTTCAGAAAGAGAAAAGCTAGGCAAGGATCCAGACAACTCAACATGTACTTTCTGTCTTTACCTGAAATTCCGTCAATACATCTTCCCATGCAATTCCTAGAACAGGCTCAAGGAGACAATGCAGATGGTTGTGGACATGCCAAGTACTTCTCCTCCAACACTGTGCTATGGACAGGTGACACTGTATTTTTTGCCATGTGTTTATGACATACAAAAATGAAGTTGAAATAACCTAGGTGATTAATTGCTGGTTTTTAAATACTGCAGCACTAGCAGATTCCAGTATCTGGGGGAAAGGCTCCAGATTCAATTTCATTAACCACTTACCTTCACATCTTCCATACACATAATGATACACACACACAGACACACACACACACAACTGGTTTAAATGATCATATACATACACGCTGATAAGGGCCTAGAGAAACATACACATTGATGGATGAAATACAGACAAATTAGTACAATTTTTAGGTAGAGCAACTTGGCAGTATCTGTTACATGGTAAATCTTTATAGCCTTAGATCTAGGAATTTCTTTTCAGGTATTTATCCTACGGTTATATATACTACTACATGGCAAATGTTAGAAACAATGTAGAGGCCCATATTAATGCCTGCAGTAAATAAACTACAGCACATTCATAACTTAGAATGCCATACAGCTGTAAAAAATGAATAAAAAAGCTCTGTCTCTACTGATGTGGAATGATTCCCCAAGATATAATGTTAAACAATAACAACCACAAACCTCAGTGCAAATTAATATATATTTTAGGAAAGAAATAAAAAAGAATATGCATATACTTACACATACATAAAATATATCTAAAAAGGATATACAAGAAATTGATAATAGTGGTTATCTCTGGAGAGAAACACTGGATTGCTGGGGCTCAGAAGTGAAAAGAGTTTTTACTTTATATCATTTGATATCTTTTGAATTTTGAACCATGAAACTGTATTACCTGATGTAGGAAAGAACATTAGGTTTCAAAGCCAGCGGCCAAGAAAGAATTCTTGAGTTGTCTTTGGTGCAAAAAGGTGGTTTTATTAAAGCACAGGGACAGGACCCGTGGGCAGAAAGAGCGGCACCGGGGTCATGAGGAGTGGCCCATTATATACTTTCAAGTTGGGAGGAGGTTAGGGATAGCGTAAGTCTCTAAGGAATTTTGGAAGCAAGGTTTCCAGGACCTTGAGGGGACTAGCTATTGTTGGGAAAAGGTCATTTATTACTATCTAATTAAACCTTAGTCATGAGACCCTTCAGATGTATATTGGTGGGCCATATGCTTGGGGGATGATTTCCAACATGTATCTTGGGAGCTTTAGAGATAAAGGAAGTCCCTAAAGGAATTTTTATACATTAAAGTAGACTTACAGGATCCTGGGGTCGAGGGGGTGTCAGGCTAGGATTGCCTTTTGCCCTTAGCAAAGTATTAACATCGAGGCAGTTGAGTCCCTAGAGGAATGTCACTCTGCCTGTTTCAAGGACTTGTCAATGGGCTATAGGTAGTAAAGAAATTTAATAATTTTTCTTCTGCCTTTGTTTCCCACTTCATTACCTATCCAAAAAAAATTTAATTATCCTTAATTAAATATTTTAAATAAGTTTAATATAAACTCTTTGTTCTTTAAGTCCCTCTTTAGAGCAATGCTTCTCTCAGTGGGGCCGGAAAGATGCCTCAGGTATAACAGAATCCCAACCAGGCCAGGAAAAAAAGAAAAGACTAAGGGAAGGAGCACTCAGGGCTATTCATTTGGTATGTTCCTAGTAGGAATCATCCTCACTACATTTTGAAATCATCAAAAGTTACTCTTGAGCCATTTTCATGAGAACTCTCAGCAGAAAGTATTATGAAGGGGAGCTCAGACATGACATGTCCCAGGTTCCTCACATCCTGCATTCTTGCCCCAGTCAGAGATGGGCTGGGTTTAATTATTCATTTGTCTGTTTGTACCATGAATGAATAGGATAAGTAGTTTGTAGGGTATGAGGTCTTGGACTTCTGTGGGAATGGGAAAGTTGAAGACTCAACATGCTTATCTTTGACTGGATGTGAATTTGGAGACATGTCCTTCCATATTTTCCCTTCTCTTGGGAAAGTTTTATTCATACTCAGAGCAACTGGGCTCAGGCAATCTCAGAGAGCCTGATGTGAACAAATGTAAATTGCCAGGGCTTTGGTACCAAACAAAAGTTAGTAATAAGTCTGAGAGTCAAAAGCAAAACAACAGAAAAAAAAAAAAAAAGCACAACCAACCTGCATCAGAAACCAAGTTGATACTATTTTTCCTCTTTAATCATAAAAACTCATTTCTAAGAAGAGGTAATTAGAATAATGTTAATTTCCAAACCACTTTAAATGATACTTTAAAAAATAAAGAAGACAGTTCTTCATTTGAATTGGCCTCAATAAGCTTTAATTATGCAATGTGAGCAACTGAGCTAATTAGAAAGTGTATCTTTGTTTAGGTACATTCCCATCAATGTGCTTTCCTAAATGGTTTTCATTTGAAAAGAAATTTCTTAAAATTCTACATAAGAATTTTCTCTTTGTGGATAAGGAATGAACAAAAAGAGGTGTTAAGCAGGAAAAAAAAAATGGACATAACTGTTGTATCGAGGCTTTAAAAAATACAAATTAAATGCTTGTCTGTCTCAATTGAGTCAATTGATTGACCCTACTCTGAGCTCCAAAACATCTGAAAGATGATCTCCTGCCTGACTCCAACTGGGAGATGTTTATAAGCCCTTCAAGTTCCATTTAGCAGGAAGGAATGGATTTATTATTGAAGGCTTAAAAGTTGCAAAGGGCTTGTACCAGATCATATTATTTTGGATGAATACGTATAGGAATTCAAGTTCTCTTTTACTAATTGTCTAAAGTCAGAACATGTTTTGAAAGAAAAACTTTATAATCTACACTGATGTTTTCATTTCCAATGTTCTTGGCAAACTCCTCACCTTGGAGATACATCTGGTCTTATTTTCACTCTAAAATACCCAACATTTTGGAGGGGAAAGAGTGACCCATGGTGATATTCAAATCAGCCAACAAATTACAAAAAATAAAAATAATACTTGCTTCCATTTACCGAATTATGTGTTTGGCTCTATACTTTGCGCTTTACATAGATTTATTGAGTCATTTCAACTGACCTATGAATATGCATTAATTTTATCCCTAATAAAATTTTTACTTTTGCTGCTCCCCGAACTCCCAAGACCCTAGGTCCTCTTTTCAAGCTACTCTATGCAAAACACTGAAAAACTCCCTATGAGGAAGACCCCAAGAAAATCCTAAAATCATCAGAACTTGCACTTTCCTTCCTCAATCACACACACAAAAATCAATTTACACCACTATTCCTCTGAATCAGCAATACAGCATATATCTGATCAAAGAGTTCTTTCAATCCTAGGAAAGTGGGGTGAGGGTCATATTAACAATTTTTCCAGATACTCAATGGTATTCTGTTGGACCAGTTTACTACAATCTGCTTTGGAGGCTGGCCCCATACAATCAGTTAGCCCATTTTTGCATAGTACCACATACAACCCAGATTATAAACATATTTCCTGAGATGGCCCCTATTCTACTTGCTAACCATATTGGCTGCCAAGGCCATCACATCTTGCTTTTGATTTTTAATTAATTTTTTACTGAGGTAATTGCATTTTGTAAGAAAAGAAATGCAGATAAATCCTGGGTGCCCTTTACTCAATGCTATAGGCTAAATTTTGTCCCACAAAAGATATGTTGAAGTTCTAATAACCAGTACCTGTGAATATGATCTTATTTGGAAATAAAGTCTTTACAGATGTAGCCAAGTTAAGATGAGGTCATTGGAATGGGGTCCTAATCCAATATGAACAGTGTCCTCATAAGAAAAGAGACACAGAAATGGAGACACACAAAAGGAAGTCAATCATATAAAAATGAGTAAGAGATTGAAATGATACTGCCATAAACCAAGGAATGTCTAGAGCTACTGGGAGCTAGAAGAAGCACAGAAGTGTCCTTCCCTAAAAGCTCTAAAAAGGAAGTATGGTCTCGCCACCATGACTTGAGACTTCTAGCCACCAGAACTGTAAGAGAATGAATTTCTGTTCTTTTAAGCCACTGAGTTGATGGTACTTTCTTACCACAGTGCTAGGAATCTATTCCACCAATTTTCCCTCAATTACTCACATTTTGCAAAACTGCATGATAATATCACAACCACTATACTGATCTTGATACAATCCACCTTTCTTATTTATATTTGCCAGTTTAATTTGTACTCATTTGTGTGTAGTTCAGTTTACATGATTTTATTATATGCACAGGTTTTTGTGTCCACCATCAAGTTAAGATAATGAACAAGTTAAGATAATGAACATAACCTCAAGGATCTCTCATGTGGCCTTTTTAGAATCAAACCAATCTCCTAGGATTGTATAGGACTCTACAGGATTCCATCCTTAACCATTTGGAAGCCAATAATCTATTCTCTAGTTCTAAAATGTTATTTCAAAAAACGTCATATAAATGGAATTATGTAGCATATAACCTTTTGGAATTGTTTGTTTGTTGTTTGTTTCCCACTCAGGTTAAATCCTTAGTGATTCATCCCAGTTGTTTTATGCTTTTATCTGTAAACTCTTGCTGAAATTTTTATAGGAATCGCATTAAAATCATATAATAATTTGAGGACAAGTGGCACCAATCCAATCCATAGAACATTCTATATCTCTGTTTATTTAGGTGTCCTTGATTTTTCTCATCAATATTTTGTAACTTTTATCATACAGATTATGTACATTTTAAGTAAGATCTAAGTATTTTATTTGCTTTGGAGCCATTGTCAAACTATAAACCCAGTTTTGCGTTAAAAAAGAGATTCTGATTTCTTAGATAATAAGGATTGCTTCGAAGTTTTGTCAGTGTGTTTTAATGCATCCAAGCTTATTTTGAGGACCAATTTGCCATCAAATATTACACATATCTTTTGTATATTATAAGATAAAGTGACCATGCATACCAAATTAAGTTTGTTATTATTGTTGAAATTCTGGAACTTTAAAAAACAATACAATCAAACTCTAACACTTCAGGCCTTCTTAGATTCTTGGACACAGAGCAAAGGGATGAAAAAAAAAGAAGCAAGTGACCCCCCCAAACCCCTTGCTTCTAAGGATGCCTCTATCCACTCTTTTATCACCCAAAAACATTTTGATAGATAAAAGAGAATTCAAAATCCTTATTAACTCATTTGGTCTTAGTTGCAGTGCATGCTGCAATGTAAACCAAAGTAAGAACATGGTACAAAGTAAGAGGAAGAAAGTTTTGACTAAGCTGAAAAAACTGACCAGGCTGAAAGGCTAACTCTTGCATGTAGCTAGCATTCCCCAATAGGGTGCAGATTCAGCAACCTCAGAAGAGTTTCAGACAGATTTTGACATTTATAAATATCTAATTCGGTAGTGACATCACAGTGTTCGATCCAGGTGGGCAGCAGTGCTATGACTCTGAATAATTGTTCTGTTTGCATCAATATGCCAACCTATGACTAGTGATGAAAGGACATAACTTACAGAATAGGATTATGATAAGGTCAGGGTAGAGTGTCAGAGATCCAGTGACATACTTTGTTTTCAACAGAATACCAGGTATAGGGCAAAGAAAATCTAGATATAGGAAAAGAAGCAAAGACTGAATCAATGGTGGTAAGCTGGGTTTGAGAAGGTTGTGTCTTGATGGGTACTCAGGGATGCTGACCACAAAACAGGCACAGTTAATGAGAGATCTATGGCAGGCAGGTAACCCTATGTCCTGGAGGACTAAGACTGCTGATGAACTCAGAGTTTAAAGGTAGAAAGCCTCTGTAATTTTAGCTATTTCTCTTGACCAAATTTTTTGAGGCAGTGGGATCATAACCACAGCATCTCTCACACCCAGCTCCCCATTACTAAAAGTTCACTGAATGTCAGGCATGTATATTTTGTGACTCAATCCTCCCAGGAATCCTAAGCAGCAAGCACTATTACTAATTCTATTTTAAAATGAAACACTGGAAGCAAAGGGAAGTTATGGCATGTATCCATGGTCACAGAGACAAAAAGTCAAGACTGACTCCAGAACCTATATGCTTAACCACTACATTATACTGCATTCTTTTTTTAATTTTCTGGACCACATGAGCAAAAACCAACCTACTGACCCAAATGCAGAGACATCACTGAAACTATCCACTATATCAAATCAACATTTTTTTTTTTTGCCCCTGGGTCTTATAATAGAAGGTACTGTGTTTTCCTTTGAATACCAGAGCATTTCAGAGACGTCCTATGAAGTTGTAATTCCTAATATGTTGAAATTCAGTCAGAATCTCAGGAAAAACCAGTCAGAATCTCAGGAAAAACCAAATATTCTTTCAAATCAACACACATATGAGAGTTTTTTTTTTTTTTATTCATCTCACAGAAGCAAAAAGACCTGGAGTGAGGGCAATGTGTATAGCAATGGAGGTTACCAACCATTCTTTTAAAATATTTTGAGATAACTATAAATTCAGAAGCAATTGTAAGTAATAATACAGAAACTCCATGTGACCTTTAACCAGTTTTCCCCAGTGGTTCAACCATTTTCCAAACCTGTATTTGTAAATAAAAATGTTATTAAATGGTGTGTATCATGCCATTTTGAAATATGCCAGTAACCATTGGGCAATTGGGATTACCATAATAGTTTTATGATATGGCAATGAGCTATAATTATATTTCCTCCAATGCATTAGTCCTAGATTCAGATACTTTTATTTAATTTAACTATAGGTTGTTTGTGAATTATATTTCAAACAAATGAGGGTGTGATAAATTATTAGCAACCTCTAGCTAATAAATCCAGCACATTCTTCACAAAAAGCTAATTTATTTAAGTATATGTATATTTGACAAATGACTCTTGTTTGGATGATTTACCGGTTTAGTGTGAAATGGTATTACAAAAGCTGGCTAGTAGTCCTATTTTGCATTTGAATCTTCCATTGAAGGCTGAGAGAAGGATGGCAGAAAGTATAATTCTTTTTCAAGAGACTGAGATTTAAAAAGAAAAGTTTGTGTTAAGTGCATGTTAAGTACATGTTAAATGAGTACAAGTTAGGAGAATATAGTTCAAAAGATAGAAAAATTATTTAAAAAAGCAAAAAGATACACAAATTATTTAAATCAGAAATCATAGAAGTTTTATATGGTCACTGAAGAGAGAAAAAGTATCATTAATACTATATAAGCTTATTATTAAATTGTAAACCTCAAAATCACTAGTTACTAATAATAAATCAGTTATTAGTTACCAGGGTTGTTACAAAAAAGAGAAAAAGACCAACTGCTGCAGCCACCCACAAACAATTAAATTATAATGTGTAGGTCTAGGTTCTGAACAGTGATTTATTTTTTAATAAGCACCAGTGATTTTAATGTAGAACCAAATTTGAGAAACACCCGTAGTGATTACATTCTTTGATTGAGAATCTCAATGTATTAATTCACTCTGCAGTATTAATATGTAATTGTGGTAATATCAATTTATGGCAATTAATATATAGATCAATATTGCCATATATATATATCTACAAATCATATATCTATATCTATCTATATCACACATACATACACATAATATAGCATAATCCACTGTCCTATGGGTTCTATTCCCAGCACTATACTTAAACAAGTGATTTAACTTTCATGCCTTCCGTTTCTTTATTTGTAAAATAAATGATTAATCTAAATGACTTTTAAAATCCCTCTGGCTCTAAAACCCTAATCTAAGATTAGTGCTTGATCTTTAGGGAAGTGGGCAGAAACCTCATATTTAACTGAAGGATTATACTCAGTGCCAGTTATCCATGCCCCAAGAGATTTTGACATACTATATCTCCCTCTTTACCCCTACCAATAACACACACTAACAACAGGCAGAGAAAATAAGATTATAAAAGTCACAAATGATCTTCTATTTTTTTTTTCCATTCTTCCATAACATCTCAGGTAAGACTGCCATGAGCAGGTGCTCAAGGAAAGCATTTTCAGGTTCCTAATCAGTTTCCAGATATAACATGATCTTTTAGCTATCAATTGCTGCATAAGAAACTATCCTCAAACTCAGTGGCTTAAAGCAACAACCATATCATAGCATCTCATGATTTTATGGACTATTAAACCAGATGGTTCTTCTACTCTATGAAACACTGACTGAGGTCATTCAGTGATACTCTGAGATACTGGGCTAGGCTGGGGGTCCAAATAGTTGTACTCAAATGCCTGGTGCCTTAAGGTCCTTGCAAGGCTGGGCTCAATTAGGAACTTCTTCCTCTTGGGGCTTAGTCTCAGGGCTAAGCATTTTTCATAGTCTTAGGGCTTCTTCAGGTCATCTCTCCAACAACCACATCAGACTTCTTACGTTGTGCCTGAGGACTCCAAGACAGTATATTTTTAAAGACAAGAAGAATAAAGTTCTGTTTTCTTAAGACTTTGGGCCCATAAACTGGCATAGGGTCAATTCCGCTGTATTCTATCAGTCAAAGCAATCACAGAGCTCACCCAAATTGGAGGGAAGGAGAAATAAAACCCAAAGTCAAAATGGAAGAAATTCAAAGAAATTGCAGCAATCCTGAATCAGTAACACAGTTTATCAACGCATCCATCCAACATAGGGAGGTATTTAATTGCACTGCATTCACAGTTTTAATCCTAGCTCTACTAATCTCTGGTTCAGTGATTTGAGGCAAACAATTCTCTGAACTGAGCTTGAGATTCTGGATCTGTAAAATGAGGTTAGTGATAATACGGCATACATCATAGGATAATTGTGAGAATTAAATAGGAGAATTTGTGAAGTGAAAAGTACATAGTATCTGGCACATAGATGATAGCTATAATGTAATTATTAGTTATAAGAAATTCTGTTCAGTATTTCAGGATGTTATAAAGATGTTTCAGATCAGGGGTCTATGTGTGAAATGTTTATATTCTAAAGTGAGTGCTCTAGAGCTGAGAGAAAGAAAAAATTACTTTCTGACTTAGGTTCTCAGAGAAAGCTTCATGAAGCAAAATCCTGAAGACTGGTTATGGTTTGGCAAAGAGAGATGGAAGAGATGGACACAGCTGTGCCCTCCTTTTGAAAGAGAAATATACTGATTTCCCCAATAATATGGGGAAATGCTTAAGTCTTCTAAAAAGAAATTTATTTCTTTTTCTATTAATGAAAAAACAAACAAAACATCTCTATGTGCCATTTGTAACCATATAGTTGACTCTCAATTTCACCCACATTCTCCCGCATCCACCTTCCCGGAACACTCATTCCCCTTCTTAAAAGAATCTATTCAACATCACATCCTTTGTAAGGATTTCTCTGATTCTCTTAGGCTTAATGAGTCCCCTCACCCTAGAGTCCCATAGCACTTTCTGCAAATTTTCATTGTACATATCACATAATATTGTCATTATTTGTCTAGATAGAGTATCTGCACGTATCTCTCTACTCTTCACAACCCTATGAAAGCTTTAAGGGTGGGACCTGTATAATGAGTGCACACAGGAGGCACTAAGCACATGCACCTAGTTTGGTAATAACAATACACCAAAAGGGAGCCATATAGATGAACATGCCCTATATCCTTGCTGCTCAAGTATTGTCCTTAGACCAGACACCTCAGAATCACCTGGGTACTTGTTAGAAATGCAGAATCTCAGGACCTGCCCAGCATCTATTGAGTCAGAATCTGCATTTCAGTAAGATCCACAGGCTATCCCTTTGTATATTTATATTTGAAAAGCATTGCCCAGGCATAAGCTGCAGAGTGGATGCTCTTCATTAAAATGTACCTCATGTTTCCTGATAGGGAATAACTGAAGACATCTTTCAAACCCTTTCCCCATTTTTGAAGCCAAATAATTAATCTAGTATAATTTGGTTAAAACTCCGAGGTTTTCTTTTTGACATTTATATATACCTTTTTAACTCATGCTTTGTCCCCTTGCCCTGGGGCTGACGCTAACATTATCCTCAATACTTGTGAAGTTTCACACATTATTCAGAGAATGGAAAAGGAAGAGAAAACTCTGCTTTAAGAAAGCATACTTTCTTTTTGGCATTTCATCTTGTTTATTTGAAACTTCTCTCCTGGTTGGTTGTTCACATCCATTGCATTACCTGGGGAAGGTGATGGAGTGGGGAATGGACTGATCAGGAGAAATGGATCTCTAGGAAAACATCAACATTCTCTCAAAATGCAAAGCAAAAAAGAATATGTCCTTTAACCTGACTCTGGTCCACAGCAAAAGGTATGGCAGGAGCAATAAATAGAAGTCAGAGACCCCTCCATCTGAGAGCCAGATGGTACTGCTCAGGATTGGGATTCAGAAGAGATGTCCTGGCTTAGAGCAGCAATCCGCCACACTAGAAATGCTGCCCAGTGTCCTCTCTGGTTTTAGGGAATGTACTTCATCCCAGAAAACACCTTCCTGGTATCAACATGCCTTCAGGAAGACAAGTCTTATTCAAAGCCCAACGTGAACAACAGTGATGGGATTTCCTTTCATTTACTGAGTAACTTACTATGTGACAGACACTATCCTAAGTGTTTTACCTACATTAGCTCATTTCATCTTCACAACAACTTCGAAAGGCTGGAATAATTATCCCCATTTTATAGAGAAGGAGATTGAGATTCACAGTGGTAAAGTGGTTTTTCTCAAGGTCTTCTGAAAGAATCATGGTTTTTGATCATCAAAGTTTATTACATTTGATTTTTATGTCTAAAATAAATTGTTGGAACTAATGTTCCAGAAGATGTGGTAATGGGCACCAGAAGAACTTTAATAGAGATGTTGTCAAGAGACACATCAGGGACTACAATGTCCAGTAGATGAGGACTGAGCTATAAAAAAGTCAGTTAGATACTAACCCCAATTTCTGATGACCATGAAATATAAATCCCCCCAAGTGTTTTGATTTATAACCATTGGCCTCCATAGTGCTTACTAGAGGGCAGACCAATAAGAAGACTTCAGAGAAGCACTCCAGGACCTCAGAAAGCTGGGCCAGCAGATTCACTTATAGATGGTCCAAGTGAAAGTGAGATCCCTTTTCTGGGAGAGAGAGCCACCCCTCAAGCATCAGATCATGTGTTCTGAGTGAGGAGGTTCCCAAACCCTCCTCTAGCTCACCATTATGGAGCCTGAGTTCTTGCTTCTTTGTTTGTTTCCAGGTGAAGATGATCAGTGTATATGTAGAAATGTGACAAGCTCTTGTCAGTTCCTCTGGGGGTGGAAGGTAGAAAGAGAGAAGAGGCTTTGAATCCCACCCAGAGAACTGTGTATACCTCTGAACAGATCCCACTTAAATGGCCAATACATCAGAATGACAGTTCAAAGTGGATGCCATTTTATCCCCATTACACATCCCAATTATAGTGTCATTTTTATCACCACGAGATGACTGGGTCATCTTTCACGACATTCTACCTTATAGTCATATTGTTGAGTTGTTTCCTCATCTTTGCAAAATTCCTCCTCTACTTCCCTCTGGTTAAGAGTTTTTGCTTTGTTTGCTTGTTTTTTAAGTGCTACTATGTGTATTCTCATGTATGGGGTCAAGGCATTTGGTGGGGGGTGACCTAAAGCATTACACACAACATAGCCACATAACACATTCCAAGCTGAATGTCTGTCTCCAACTTCATTCCATGTTGGGATTTTTCTGTGAAGGAAAGAAACAAAACAAAAAGTAACTTGAGAAATCAACAAGTTAATTTTTGTTCTGAGGATTAAAAGTAGTGAAATCCATCTTACTCCACAAGGAAAATCAGAAGGGGATGAAAAGGGCAGAATGGGGGGAGTAGTGTGGCAGGGTGCCAGAGGGTGCAGCTCTCCCATCAGAGAGGAGTAAGCCTGAATCCTGACTCCACCATTTGCTGGCTGTGTTACCTGGAGCAAATCAGTCTTCAAGTCTCAATTTCTAATGTGTCAAAGAGGCATACCTTAGCTAACTTAAAGGGATTTTGCAAAGAGTAAAGAATAAAGGAAGGAAATGGACTAACAACTATAGAGTCTGTGTATCCTAGACTCTCAAAATTATAAGCCGAATTTGTAAAAAAAAAAAAAATTATTAAAGCCCCTTCTTAGGTGGGGGTTCTCTGGAAGCAGACTCTGGAATGCAGATTTTCCTGCATTTACAATCAACACATGTAAGGAAATGAGGGAAGTGAGCTTGGGAAAGGGAGAGGTGGAAATGTGATATAAGCTCAACACAGGACTCTGCTGGTCCCAAGGGAATCTTTGGAGTTTAAACAGTCCATCAGAGTTGTCTAAACTGAGGCAAGGGAACTCAATCTGTTCCCCATCATCCCTATTACTGGAGTCCTTGGGCAGAATTGTAACCTTGGGCAGGACACCTCCCTTCAGCAGAGTACAATTCTGGAGAGGGACACAGAGGTGAGACTCAGCATTTAACACTCCTGGCAAGTGGAGGAATAAATGTCTCTGTCCTAAAGCAGGAGTCTGGACAGGGTACTATATTATCCACTACAGATCCCAAAGTCCCATTGACAGAATTCTGGTTCCAGGCCCTTGGAAGACTCCACTCTTGTCTAAATCCAATGAGACAACAGAAGCAATGTTTGCCTTTGCACTTCTGAACAAAACCTCAGGGCTAGCCTCTGCCCTATATCTTATCATGATGCAGAATACAAGCTTTGTACACCCTAAAGTGAAAGCATCAGATGTGTAGGAATTGGATCAGTTTTGTCATTAAAAATGCACAGTGTCTTCCACAGCCCCTGCATATAATAGGGGTTCAATAATTACTGAATAAGTGAATGAATGAATATACATAATGAACTGAATTTAAAGACATATTCCGAAAAAGCCTGTACAAAGGAATCATGGACGTCTTTCTTCCCCAAAACACGAGATAGGTTCTTAGAAATTGCTCAAATTGCTTCAGAGTTTATTTCATGTGTTTTAAACAAACAAAAAAGCACCAAAAGGCTTATAGTAAAAAATAATGAAGAATCCAGGGAAAAATATTATTCTGGAATTTAGTCTGTTTATATCCCATAATGAGTGTAGCAGCAAAGATGCTTTTTACAATAGTCTTTAAAGCTCTGCAGGGTTAGAGAAAAAAAAAAAATGTCAGAAATCCATTTCCCTGGATGGCAGCTACCAATTTTCTAGCAATCAGAAAGAAGATACAGAATTAGCTTCATAACATCTGTTATTAAACAATGTCAGCCTAATATTACTAAGAACACACATACAAGGCACCAGGGACAGCTACTTATCCAGTGTATTCCATGGATACACTGGCCTGGCTAATGCTTTTCACATTAGACCATAGGTTAAGGTGATACCTGCCTAGAGTTTGAGAGCAAATAAATTTATGTAGCTGAAAATTACATGTAGCCTTCCCAGTGAAATACCATTTCTCACATTTCAAATTTAACATGATTTACATGATGAAAAACACATTTATGAGTGCCAGCTAGCACTTCCATGCCTTTGATTTTGGGTAATTATTTTTACACTGAAAGATTTGGGCAACTGATTGCCCAAAAGTTGATCAGGAAAGAGAGTGTTCTGTTTCTGTAGCCTGAGGAGCATACTCTGATCTGACAGAGCCTGGCTCAGTGACAGAGCCAGAATCACATGGATGTCTGAGTTCTATTTAAATCACCTTCCTGTGTGTTCACTGAGAGCTCTCACCAAAACCAGTGCTACAGTTCCCACTGGGCTCTCTGCTTCCCCTCTTGGACCTCTTTAATCTACTGGCTGCACAACAGCCAGACAAAGGTTATTAAGCATAAATCAGATTTTGTCAATTCTCTGCTTAAACTGTTTCAATGGCTTCCCCTGACTCTTGGATGAACCCCAAATCTCATGCTATGTCCTTAGTGGCACTCATGACCTGACTCTACGTCTTCCACCAGGATAACCTGCAAGGAAGATGGGGGAAAGTTCTTATATACTTTTCCTGCAAAAGTGAGAAATAGCACTTTCATTAGAGAAGATAAATCCCAAAATCATCATTCTTATGGTTAAGTTAGTGGTTATTATAGTCTGACTTTGAAATATTTCATTTTGAGTGAATGGTGAAAGCCATTCAACAAAATTTCAGAAGCAGGAGAGCTTTAGAATCATAGTCTTCTGCTCTGGGATTCATGCCAATTCCCTCTCTCTGCAGGATGTAATCCCTTCTTGGATTCACAATGGTGTGCCTACTAAAAAGGGTCTCTGGGGAAATCCTGAAGTGCTTTTGGGAAAAACACCAAAGAAATTATTGATCCTATTCACTACATTGATCCTATTGATCCTATTCACTATAGCTAGAGCACTTTTAGAACTAGATTGATTACAGTACTATTTTCCTTTCACAATACTTACTAAATTTGAAGATTTAGGCAACATATTTAAACTCTGCTCATTTTCCATGTCTATCAAATTGGTTAATAATCCTACATTCTTGGTAGAGTAGTTCTGAATTAAATGAGTAAATAAAATAAAACACTCCAGGAAGATCCTGGCTTAAAGAAAATTTCAGTGGTAACTATCATACTAACATCATCGTCATCATCACCATCATCACCATCATTACTATTGTAATGATCAATCATCAACAATAAATTCTGAGCTACTCAGGGTTGATTTCATGGTGGAGGAAACTTTGATGCCTCAGAAAGTAACACTAACTCTATTTCCTGGATATTTTGCTATGTTATATGCTTCCTGTTCTGAGTAAATAAAATGATCTCTACAACTTTGATAACATATGTTTGGACTTATGGGCTTGGTAATGAGCTGAGAGCATCCATACATTGGCAAGATATCAAAATGGAAAACCACCTCTGAGATGACATGTATGAAATTCTTCCCAACAAGAGTGCTCCAAACTGGATGGTAGCAAGCACACCAATTAAAATCTCCCTTTTTAGAATGCGAACACAGAGAAGCTAGCAATGAGCAGTATGGTCAGTAAGCTTGAGTATATCCAAAATGAACCTGTAAGGTTTTTATGGCTCTAACTGAGGACTTAGAAATCCCAATCTTAGTGCTGATAGCCAGTGTTTTAGAAGAAAACATCTTCTAAAAGACATCTCTTGCTGCCCTATAGTGTGTGTGTATATATATCTATATCTCTATTATCTATATATCTATATCTATCTGTGTATATATATATATACACAGATAGATATATATCTGTGTATATATATATATATATATCTGTATCTATAATCTATCTGTATGCCTACCTAGAATACATCCCATTGGTGAGGTGCAATTATATTATGTCTCTTCTTTTAAAAGCCTCAGTAGTATTATATTTCACTCACAGTGTATGTCTATTATTCCCTGTCTTTTCACACAATTTCAGCATCTCCTAGCATGTGTATTTCAGTGAGAAGCCTTGAATTTTGTCTCTCCCCTTCTCTTTCCATTTTTCTGGTATACTTCCCTATTCCTCCATTGCTGTGGCTCCCTAGGATCAATCCCAATGAAAACTATCACTATAGTAAGAGGAATTAGTTCAGAAATAATTACTTTGTAGAATTTTTAGAAATTTTCCACTTTTAATCTTTTCAGTTCTTTTGGAATTGTCAATCATATGATCTCTATTTTTCCAGCTTCACAGGTGAGCACCTGACACAGCCTGTCCAATAAGAGTACCCCATCCCCTTGTACCTTATACAGTGATTGGTCTGTTGTTGGGCACTGTACTAATTTTCTAGGGCTTCCATAATAAAATATAACAGACTAGGTGCCTTAAACAACAGAAATTTATTTTCTCATAGTTTTAGAGGCTAGAAGTCCAAGACCAAGATGGCAGGTTTCATTTCTCCTAAGGTCTCTTAGCTTACAAATGGCCATCTTCTGACTGTCTTTACATAGTCTTTCCTTTGCATGTGTGCATCCCTGGTATCTGCTTGAATACCCACATTTACTTCTCTTATAAGAAAACCACTTAGATTGAATTAGACCCCTGTGATGGTTGATTATATGTGTCCGTTTGACTGGCTCACAGTGCCCAGATATTTAGTCAAATGTTATCCTGCATTTTTCTGTGTGGATATTTTTGGATGAGATTTACATTTAAATCTTTACTTTGAGTAAAGCAGACTGACCCTCCATCATGCAGGTGCAACTCATCTGATCAGTTGAAAGCCTACATAGAACAAAAGGTTGACCTTCCCCAAACAAGAGGGAATTCAGCCAGCAGACTGCCTTCAGACTTCATCTGTAACACTGGCTCTTCCTGGTTTGCAGCATTCTGCCTTTGAACCAAAAGTGCCACTCCTTCCTGAGCCTCCAGCCTGACAGACTTCCCCACTAGATTTTGTGCTTCCCAAGCATCCACAATCACATGAGCTAATTCCTTAAGTCTTTCTGTATATATACATATCCTATTGGTTCTGTTTCTCTGGAGAATCCTAACACAGGTCCACACACATGATCTCATTTAATATTAATTACCTCTTTAA
The DNA here is from genome assembly GCF_011800145.1 of Mirounga leonina. Classification (NCBI taxonomy): domain Eukaryota; kingdom Metazoa; phylum Chordata; class Mammalia; order Carnivora; family Phocidae; genus Mirounga; species Mirounga leonina. The sequence goes on from NW_023270265.1 coordinate 33,702,816, forward strand.
CAAACTCACATTCTAAGGTACTGAGGATTAGGGCTTCAAAATATGAATTTTGGAAGGAAACAATTTAGCCCATAAAATGAAGGCCAATCATAATCCTTTGTTGGCATTGATATAGATACCAAGGGAGAAATATCTGAACTCTTACACTGTAATGATAAAGAACTTATAAACCCAGGTCTGCTAGATGCCATCTTGCTGCCTGATAGAGAGCATACTGAGAAGGAAATCAGCTCAAAGGAAATTAAGCCAAGATGTAGGCTGAGAGAACCCTATACAATATCATATGAAAAATGGAATCTAGTTCCATATAAGGTCAAATATTGGACTTTCAGATATGAAAGCTAAAGCTAGAAATGATCTTTCTTTTATGCTCCTAAATATAATCAATCAAATATAATTTTTTTTTCAATTACATGTCTAAAATACCTCTTGACTATTACTATATCCATTTCATCTCAAGTTAGCTCACTTTGGTCTAGTCTCTCATTGTTCCTTGACTAGACAATTGTAACAGCTCTTGTCTCTAGTCCCACTCTCTCCCCAAGATTTATCTTCCATACCAAACTTCCGATACATGTCCCATTCTCATTTGGGAATACATCCCTTCCCCTACTCTTTCAATCCATATGGCTCAGAGGTGTTAACTCCATTTCAGCAATCTGGGTGCCACATAATCTATACTTGGCCAGTTAACAGTACCATGGCAACAGTAACTGACACAGGAATGAGCATGTGACCCAGTCAAATCAACCAGAGATGATAATGTTTAATTCTAGGACTTTTTCATCACTATTAAGGGAGAAGGTGTACATTTCAGCCTGGAAATAAACCAGAGGAAATATAGCCCAGGAATGACTAGCACCCAAATATGACCAAGAGGAAAATCCTCACTGACAATGGAGTTAAAACAAAAGTGATGTTAATAGTGTTAACACTGAACAACAGTGTAGGAGAAAAACCAGACTCTGAAGACATCTTTTAAGACCTTGTAACTAGCTATGCTTGACCCTACTGCCAAAGAGTATGATTCAACAGGTCTATGAAAGAGCCCTAAAACTTAAGTACTCAGATATTTTCTATAAAGTCCTTATACAGAGTTTCCTTTGCAAAACTATGACACAGACAATTGTCCTCTTACTTTACTCCGGACTCAAATTTCCCACTAATTCAGCTTTTTGGCCTGGTGTAAAGGCTGAGCAAGCCTATCTGGTTCTCTATCTAGCCCAGTGAATCTGAGTCTGTGGCCTTTTGAGCTGGAGGTTTTTTCACACCAAGTTTTATACTGCCTTTTATTTTCCAAATCTATGCTAGATGGTTTCTATATTATTTCTATATCTATCCATTTAAGACAGGTCCTAGAAAAGATAGCATTCATTAACTTACACAGACATTCATATAAATTTGAATCTCTCTTCAATAGTTTTCTTTCAATGCTAAATTTATTTTGATAATACATTTATTTTTTTTAAAGATTTTATTTATTTGAGAGAGAGAGAATGAGAGACAGAGAGCATGAGAGGGAGGAGGGTCAGAGGGAGAAGCAGACTCCCTGCCGAGCAGGGAGCCCGATGCGGGACTTGATCCCAGGACTCCAGGATCATGACCTGAGCCAAAGGCAGTCGCTTAACCAACTGAGCCACCCAGGTGCCCCATTGATAATACATTTAAATAAAGTTGGTGCTGATGATTTTGAGTCCTTTCCTTGATGATTCTAATAGCAAAGCATATGTTCATACTCAGAAATGCTCTCTTTGAATCAGTCTGCGGATTACCCTTTACTTCTTTTTTTGTCTTGTATATTTTATAATAGCCTTTGGCCAAGGATATACAATGTGCCACAACACTGTTCATTCCAGAAAGATGAGTAAAGCGTAAATGTCACTAAGAAAAAAAAAGAGCAAATGTCACTAAGAAACAAAGGGAAAACCAGCTAAAAAGTGTATATAGGAATGGCAGGTATAGCCTTGAGGTTTGAAGATGACGAGAGAGACTGTGTTGCAGATGGAATGTTCTCTAAACCTAGTGAGAGTTTTCACATAATGGAAAAATGAGGGAAGTAGAAAAAAGAGAGTGAAGAGAGTGAGAGGCAGAGATACTTGGGAACATCTATAACTCACAGATCTTTGGGGCTTCTAACATCAAATTTCTGAGCTTATTCACCTCCCTTTCTAATTTTTATCCCTTTACCTCTCATACCAAATCAGAAAATAAATTTGGAGTGAAGAGGTAACTTGCAGCTAGGGCAATATCTCCATTTCATAATTAATCATATTAATAACAACACTTTCTTTCATGAATCCTTTTATTTCTATGACTCATCTTTTCCCCAAGACCAGTCTCCAAAAACTGCAAGAAGCTGGTTTTATCATCACTCTATGGAAGACATTTATTCAACCTGTTGTGAGTAAAGGTTTCTAGTCTGAGCCAACCTTATCCTTAGGCTTTCCTGCCCCATACACCACGCAGCCATGAAAAATATTCCAAACCATAATAAATTCAGATTGGGAAGAAATCATATTATGGAAATTGAAATGATGCACACCACTGTAAAAGATTGAATTTTATTGGGACTTCTATCCCTTCTGAATGCCCTAAGTGTATACACTTCCTATCCACATGAAGGGGTGTGTACACATCAACATTTGTCCAACATTGGTTTCTACATGGTAGAAAATATATTTTTATTGAATGAATGCTTGAATGAATGAAATGAGAGTAACTAGGAGGCCAAATCAACATGTAGAACAATCTTTAAAGTTTCTTCCTTAGCTGTGTTCAATTACTCTATTATATTGCCTCTCATTAAAGTTGGCTCATTTGTGGAGTCAAGTTTAGAATGGGACAAAAGCATAATTGTCTTAGTTCAGACCTGAGGCCCCCACCCCCAGGAAGCAGGCAAGAGGACAGGATTTGCACGTGATTTATTAAGGGGGTATTCCCAAGAGAAACCAGAAGGGGAGTGAAAGAAGCAGGGAGAGAAGTGAAAGAAGCCAAGCAGCATTCAATTTTAGGCATCATACTAGCCTTCAGCCTGATAGCAGCTGGGGCTCGGCAGCACAATTATATTGCAGAGTTCGTCCCATCTCAAGGCAGGAGAACTGGGCTTTCATACTCCTTCAGGAGTGCCCACAAGTCTCCAACCAGAATTAAACTCCCAGGCATTTCTGGCTTCTGGTTTGCTTGATCAAAGTAGTTCCAGAAGCCTGATGATAGGCCTCTAAACAGTTTGCAGGTGCAAACCCTTAGGAGAAGCTCACAGAAAGGATCACAGGATTTACCCACGGAACTGGTATAGGAGATCTGGGGGACATCAACAGTATTTTCTACAATATTTAAAACAAATGAGAAAAGATGAAAGCACCTACACTATTATCAAGCAGAACTGAATTTACGTCTTCCCTGAGCACTTAATTGCCTATATCACACTAGGCAAGTTACTGCATCTCCTAGATCCTTGGTTTCCTCATATGTAAAATGCATATGGTAGTAACACCTGCCCTACATTTATAGGACCAAATTAGAAAATATATATGAAGCAATGTAAAACTGTGCCTTCTATATGATAACCACTCAATAAATGTTAATTGTCATCACCATCCTCCTCACCATCCTCACCATTGCTAGTGACAGAAAATTTTTTGTTAAATTTCAATATTTTGACATTTCTCTAATGCCAAAATTCCAAGCTGCCTTTTTTTTTTTCTGGTCCTAAAGTATGTAATTCTCCAACTCAATTTTTCAACCTCCGGGAATATTTTAGCTCTCCTCCCCCTCTTCGTCTTTCTCTTCTACATCTGTCTAATACTCATGTCTGTGTTACTCTTGACCTTGACTTTGGAGCCAAACTGCTCACTCTTTAGCCAACACTGGGCTGGTCCAGAGAGGGGTGTGGATCCAAAACTAATGAGTATCGTCAGTTATCCACATTCTGAAATTAATGGAATTATTGCCATCAACTTGGAAGACCCGCCAGAAAGGGAAAGTGACAGATTTCTGGCAAGGCAATGCTGGTATGAGCAGGCATTCTTAAAACGCAGCAGGGGAGAGCGTGCAACATAAAACACTTGAGGCTCAGCACTGCTGAGGGTCTTGGAGAGCCTCATAACATTTGAGGCATCATTTCAAGTTCCTTAGCTGGTAAATTAATTTCTGACGCAAATAAGAGATGAGAAGAACAGTGTGTTTTCAGGAGAACATTTTCCTGGGCACTTCCAATACTTAGCAACCTGGAAGCTGAGAGAACTTCAACTTTTAAGGCTCCCACAAGACTTGTCAGGTTTGTCATTGGTTCCACCTCTTGGAGGACAACCCACCTTTTCTTGTTTGGAGAGTCACGTATGTTCACATGTAATACCTTAAACCCTTTCTTGGATTTTCTTGTCCTTGGCCCTAATCATGGAAGGCCCTGACCTTTAATTATGAATTTATGCCCTTAATTATGGAAATACCTGATAAATACAATAGATTCTCAGAACCTGGCCCCAGCACTCAAGACAAGGACTCCACTGGAGTGGCTTAGCAGGGAAAACATTGCCCATCGACATTTGTTAATGTTTTTGCCAAGATGCCTAATGACACAATAATTTGAAGATAATGGAAAGGAAAACCAAATTACTCATATTCTTAGAGAGATTATGTTTCATATTAGAAAATAAAAAAGAGTTTGGTCTATTTTTCTCATATTCAATTGATCTATAACAGAATCATCATTAACTTAAGATGCCAGTTTAACATAGACTAAAGATTCTTTGTTGAGAGATGCTTCTTGGAGGCACACCAATTGGATATGTACTGGGTTTTATGTGACATTTTACTGCTATTTCTTTGTTCATCTAAGATTCCAAGTTGGCAAAGGAGATGTCAGGAAATAATCACAGTTGCACCAAATTATCTTAAGTCTTGAAAGTGATAGCACTAGAGCTTGAAGCCAATCTTGAATGCACATATAAGCACATATGGCCCCAATCTGTAAATATGGTAGAGCATTAAATGAATAATGTATTGGAACATAAAATATTCAACATTCTGTGGATTACTTGTGGCTGTATGAAAAGGCAGGGTGCGAGGCATCCATCATTTCAAAAAATTCAGCTCTGCATCTAGCCTCACAAGATGAGGAACCAACATAGTTTCATGATGGTAACTGCGGCAACCTAGCTTCTTGCTCCCTTATTGATTAGCTCCAAAGAGGAAAAGGATGTGAAGATTTAAATTGATGATACTGCTGTTTTGTTGTTCTTGTGTAAAAATCTGGGAAGAGAAAGTAAGGGAAAAAAACTATAATGCCAAATATTTTCCAAGACCCAGTGAATCAAAGAACCAAAATGTCTTAGTATTTTACAACTATTATACCCTCCACACTGTGCTTAGTGTTGAGGGACAAACTATTTTCAGAGAGAAGAGTCTAGTGGAGAAGGCAAGACTATAATATATGCAAAACAGACTGAAAGAACACAGGACATAATGAAGTTGTCAGAAAATATTTTGGATGGAGGGAGATACATGACAAAATGCTCATAAGAAGATCAGTACACCCTCTTGTCTGAAACAATGTCAAATAAAAGATAATTACATTGGGCGCCTGGGTGGCTCAGTTGGTTAAGCAACTGCCTTCGGCTCAGGTCATGATCCTGGAGTCCCAGGATCGAGTCCCGCATCGGGCTCCCTGCTCGGCAGGGAGTCTGCTTCTCCCTCTGACCCTCCCCCCTCTCATGTACTCTCTCTCATTCTCGCTCTCTCAAATACATAAACAAATCTTAAAAAAAAAAAAAAGATAATTACATTCCTGATGGGGAGAAAATGATTAAGCTGGCCCCTAGGTAAGGTAGAGCAACTCCAACTTTCAACTTCCAACTTCTAAATTTAATTTTCATTCTAAAGTGTCCTTTAGAAAATGGGGGATACTTATAACAATTTCTATATAGTAGTGATGCTCCTGTTCTGCTCTTTGTGTTGGTATATCAATAATGAGAAATGTCCCCAGGACCAGTGCTTCCCCTGTCCCTCCACCTGTTCTATATTGCCTTCATCCATCAGGGCACAACTGAAGTACTGTTTTCTCCATGAGGTCTTCTCAAATGATTCAATCATTTGTTGATCATTTATGTTTCAAATGGCAATCTTGTTTCTTCCAAATGGATTGTATTATATTTTTTTAAAGATAGAGTCTATGTAAAACAAAATAATATTATATGTTTATCAAACTGTATTATTTCTCTAATGGAAAAATGAAAGACTAAATTTTTTTGCCTTTGGGTGAAGTCATTTGATCACTTTTATCCAATAAAATGTTAGAGGAAGTGATACTCACTATTCCCAAGCCTGATCCCTAAAAATCCACCCATTTATGATTTCCCTATATGTCCCCTTCCCACAGAGAACCATATGTTGAGGATAGCCATGGCCAAAGATTGAAGAAGACTGGATCCTTGAGTCAGTGCTTAAAGAAGAGCTATTCAAAAGTACTCCCTGACAGCAACAGTCTCAGAACTATGAGTAAGAAATAAAATGTTATTAAGTCATTGAGATTCCATGATCATTTATATAGTAACTAATATTTATAACCCTATTTAATATAGTATGTTGTTTTTATTTATATTTAACTTTTTATTGAAGTAGAGTATATTTCAGTATGTTTTGTTTTAATATGAATTATAACATACACATATGTTGTATATACATACCAAAAAATGCCAAAATCAGTGTGCAATTTGGTGAATTGTCACAAACTAAATACATCCATTCAGCTAGCCCCAACATCAAGAAAAATAATATTATTTGCTTCCCAAAAAGCCACCCACATGCCCTCCCAAAGCAATAACCTGTTGGAGTTACCAGCACAATTGCTTCCAACAGAACAGATTAGTTGCTACTTTATAGAAAAGGAATCATGAGACTATAGTTGAATGGGTTACCAGTAGAGACCTCTCCTGACGCACACAACTCTCCTCACATTGGACTTGGCCTCCCAACTGCAGTCCCCTGAGCACTTCATCCTCTATACTAAAATTAGTGGTTTCTCATGTCATAGAGTACAAAGAGAGAGAGAAAGATGGCTAAGCACCAAACTTCTACGTGGCTGAGTTCACAATTAGAAGGCACTTACGGAGATATCAGGGACAAAGGTGGGTGCAGAAGCACCATCCAAGGCTTTGTTCTCAAATCTCACTGCAATGTGCCAGTGAGCTTGTGTTGCTCAAATGAACAAATAGAACTACCTCTTCCCAGGAAAAGGCCCTGCTATCTCAGTAGTAATTTATTCTAATCCCAAACCCTAAGTTCAGCTCACTGACTCTCACCACCCTAAAAGAGATAAGGTAAAGGCCAGGAAGAATATAAAGTGGAAAAAAAAAAAAAAGAGGGAAAATAAAACACAAACTAGCACATAGAGATTAAATATGCAGATGCTGGGGTCATTCAAAGCTAGGTATGAAACACTGTCATACATTCGATTTGTAAACTAATACTCTGATTCATTATTTTTTAGTATCTGCATGATATTCCAAAGTGCAGCTGTAATGTAATTAAGTAAGCCATTGCACCATTGGGATAAGAAGGTGGCTATAAAGCGGGTATCACAAGGGAGCATTTCTGGAATTCTCCATTTACAGACACTCACTTTGTACTCAGTTGCTTGCCAGTAAGTACAATGCTGTCATAAACATCCTTGTACATATACCTTTAAAAACCTGGAGCTCTTATTTTTATGGGAAAGATTCAAATAGTGGGCCTTCTGGGACAAAAGGTTTATGTAGTTTCAAGTTTTAACAGCTGTTACAAGATTACTTTCAAAAAAAGTTCTGTGGCAATCTGCATGTTAATTTTTGTTTGCTTTTTACTTTTCCCAACATACAAAATAGGGAAAATAGCATAACAAACTCCCAAACACTTATCACCCAGTTTCATAGATATACCATCTCTGCAACCTTATATTTTTTAAAAGATTTTATTTATTTTAGAGAGAGAGAGAGCAAGCATGAGCAGGGGATGGGCAGAGAAAGAGGGAGAGAATCTCAAGCAGACTCCCCACTGAGTGCGGAGCCCAATGCAGAGCTTGATTCCAGGACCCTGAGACCATGACCTGAGCTGACATCAAGAGTCCAACCCTTAACCAACAGTGCCATTCAGGTGCCCCTGAAGCTTTATAATTTAATTCAGTTTTTGAGGCATCATTTATATCTAGAAAAAAAATAGCCTTTTTTGTGTATAGTTCTATGAGCCTTAATGAATGCATACCACAGTATAACCACCCAGACAGTCCTGATACCGAGCTTTCCATCACACTATAAAGTTCCTTTGTGCCCTTTTATAATCAAACATTCCCTCCACCTCCTAGTCCCTGGCAAGCACTGGTATGTTTTTCCCTATATTTTTGCTTTTCCAGAATGTTACAGAAATGCAATCATACAGAATGCAACCCTTTAAATGTGGTCTCTGCAATTTAGCATAATGCATTTGAGATTCATCCATATCATTACTCTATCATTAACATGTTCCTTTTTATAGCTGAATGGTATCCAAATGTAAGGGTGTACCAGAGTTCATTTATCCATTCACCAGTTGAAATTTGGGGTGATTATGAATATAACTGTAATAAACATTGATGTCCAAGTATTTGTATGAATATAAGTTTTTATTTTTTAGATAAAAACCTAGGAATGGAAGTACTGGGTCATATTGATTAGTATATATTTGACTTTATAAAAAACTACACACCTGTTTTCCAGAGTGGCTATAATATTTTACATCCCCACCAGGAATGTATGAGAGGTCTAGATTTTCTGTATCCTCACAAGTATGTGGTACTGTCAGCTTTTTTTCTTCAAGTCACTCAAAAACATGAGTAGTGTTCCTTATTGTGGTTAAATTTGCATTTTCCTAATGATGAATGATGCTGAGTACTTTTTTTTTTGCATATTTGTATTCTTTGCTGAAACATTTTTCAATCTTATTTTTAAATTAGATTGAATGTTTTCCTATTATAAAATTTTGAGACGTCTTTATGTGTTGTAGACACATGTCCTTTATTAAACATGTGTTTTGAAAATGTTTTGTTTCCTCTTATCTTTAATTTACTTAAAATGGCTTCACTTTATTTTTAAAATTTATACAAGTAAGTTGATTTGTTGGTAGTACAGTTCTATGAATTTCAATAGCACAGAGGTCCATGTTAACGCCACAATAAAACAATAATCAGTGCACCAAAAACTCAAATACCAAAAAAACAAAAACAAAAATAAAACAAACTTTATAAACCACTGATATATTTTCCAAATCTACAGTTTTATATTTTGGGGAATATTATGTACATGTAATCATATAGTAGTACATTTGGAGACTACATTCTTTCCCTTGCTACAGTGCCTTCGAGACTCTTGCAAATTGTGTGTACAGCAATTCTGTTCCATTCTACTGCTGAGTCTGAGTTGCATTCCACTGTATGCATGTACCTTAGTTAGCTTATCCCTTCACCTATCAGACATTTGGTCTGTTTCCAGTTTGTGTCAGTTAATAGATGTGCTCAAAACATCCATGTGGAGATTTTTGTATAAACATATTTTTATTCTTTAAGATATATTCCCAAGAGTGGAATTGCTGGGCCCACAGTACAGTATGGTTAACTTTATAAGAAAATGCCAAACCACTTTCCATTGTGACTGAACCAATGCTTATTCCCAATAGCAATCCATGAAGAGCTCTAGTGGCTATGCTTTCCTTGTCAGATCTTGGGACTGAACGTTTTATTTAGCCTTTTTTTTTTTCCTGAGTTTTGCAATTTATTTATTGAAACCTCATACATACATTGTTTGGCTGTAGAATTCTAAAACCATACTTTTTTGCAAAAGGCTTATATTTAGCCTTTCTATTAGACATGTGGTAGTATCTCATCATGATTTTAATTTGCAACATATAATGACTTTAAATACCTTTTCATGTGCATATTTGTCATCTTCATATCCTTTTTGGGGAAGTGTATGTTCATGCCATTAGCTCTTTTTTAAATTGATGTTTTGTTTTTTTTTTTCAAGTATAGTTGACACACAATGTTACAATACTTTGTGGTACGCAACTTAGTGATTTGATTTAGTGATATATATATATATATGTACACACACACACACCACACACACACAATGTTTTCCCTATCCATTCACATATTAGTGTACACTTAGGCTGATTCCATAATTTGGCTACTGTAAATAATGCTGCACTAAACATAGTGGTGCATGTATCTTTTCAAGTAACTGTTTTCATTTTCCCTGGGTAAATATCCAACAGTGGAATTATTGGATCATGTGGTATTCCTATTTTTAATTTCTTGAGCAACTTCCATACTGGTTTCCACAGTGGCTGTACCCACTGACAGTGCACAAGATTTCCTTTTTCTTCACATCCTGGCCAACGTTTGTTGTTTCTTGTCTTCTTGATTTTAGCCATTTTAACAGGTGTGAGGTGTTATCTCATTTTGGTTTTGATTTGCATTTCCCTGATGATGAGTGATGTTGAGCATCTTTTTATGTGTCTGTTGGCCACCTGTATGTCTTCCTTGGAAAAATGTCTATTCAGTTCCTCTGCCTATTTTTTTAATTGGATTGTTTGGGGTTATTTGGTGTTGAGTTGTACAGTTCTTTATGTGTTTTGGATATTAACCCTTTATTGGATATATCATTTGCAAATTTTCTCCCATTCAGTATGTCATCTTTTAGTTATGTTAAATGTTTCCTTTGCTGTGCAGAAGCTTTTTATTTTGATGTAGTTCACATGGTTTATTTTTTGCTTTTGTTTCCTTTGCCTTAGAATACATATCTAGAAAAATGTTGCTACAGCTGATGTCAAAGAAATTACTGCCTGTACTGTCTTCTAGGATTTTTATGGTTTCAGGTCTCGCATTTAGGTCTTTAATCCATTTTGAATTTATTTTTGTGTATGGCGTTAGAAGTTTCATTCTTTTACATGTAGTCATCTGATATTCCCAGCACCATTTACTGAAAAGATTGTCTTTTTCTCATTGTATATCCTTTCCTCCTTTGTCATATAAACGTAGGTTTATTTCTGGGGTCTCTATTCTGTCCCATTGATCTGTGTGTCTATTATTGTACTAGTACCATACTTTCTTATTTTTCAGTTTTGAAAGTTATTTATAAACTCCTATTAAAATCTACTGTAAAATATACGGTTTGCAAATATTTCTCTTTGTAGTTTATAGTCTTTTTTCAGTCCCTTAATTGTATCTTTTACAAAATTAATATTTCAAATTTTAATGGAGTCCAATTTAGAATAAAACACAGAAGAACAATGTATGTGACTTTGGTGATGAATTTGTATACATGACTCAATGCATAAAAGAAAATTTTTACATTTTACCTTTAAACCAATGATGCATTTGAGATTATTTTTGAATATGTAAGATTAGGTCAAGATTTTTTTCTTTTTTTTTATTGTCTATGTATATCTAATTGATCCAGCATCATTTGTTGAAAAGGATATTTATTGAATTGTTTTGGTAACTTGGTCAAAAACAAATTATCTGTATTCATGTGGGTCTATTTCTGGATTCTATTCTGGTTCTTTTCTTTTTTTTTTAAACTATATGTCTCTCTCGTTGCTAGTACCACAATCTTGATTGTTATAGCTTTATGGAAAGTCTTAAAATTGAGTAACATTACTCTTTCTCAAAACTGTTTTAACTATTCTAGTTCTTTTGCCTTTACATATAAAATTTAGAATCAGCTCACCTTTACATATAAAATTTAGAATCAGTTCATCTATATATACCAAAATAAAATCCTACTGAAATTTTATTGGTATAAAGTTAAATCTAGAAATAATTTTGGGAATATCTGACATCTTTCCTATGATGATTTGCTAATCCATGAATATGGTCTGTCTTTCCATTTATTTAGCTCTTTTGAATACTTTTATCAGTGTTTCATAGTTTTCCATAAACAGATGGTTTTTTTGTTAGATTTATACCTAAATATTTCATTATTTTTTAGTTTATTGTAAATAGTGTAAGTTTAATTTTGGTCTCCAAATGTACACTGCTAATGTAAAAACATCCAATTGACTTTTATACTTTGACTTTATCATATGACTTTACTAAACTCACTTATTAATTCTAGGTTTTTAAGAAATAGGTTTCTGGTAAATTTATGTTACCAACAATTAGGGATCATTTTATTTCTTGCTTTCCAATTTGTTTATCTTTTATTTATTTTTCTTACCTTATTACACTAAGACTTCCAATTCTATTTTGAGTGCAATTGGAGTGGGTTTCCATCGTCACTATATTTGAAAGATTAAAGGAAAGAAAGGAGAGTTTAATTGGATTCACCTGTTGACATTGAGAAGCAACAGTCTTAAAAGCGCTCAGACACATAGTTGTGGCTACCCTCCAAAGACTGTATGATTTGTGCTACAGAACCTGAGGGGAATATTGTGGGCACGCAGGCTGGCAATTATGAAGGACACGCAGGGCAAAGGACTCCTTTTTCCACCACTGCCACACTCTGATCATGCTGACCAAAGGCAGCATCCTGTTCTGAGCACAGACGAGCAAGAGCACTAGTGGCTCAGGCCCAGTGATGAGCTGAAGACTATCGATAAACCAGAGCCCAGAATCCATCTCATATTCCACAAGAGTAGTGTCACCCAAATCGGGGTGTTCACACTACTCTGGAAGCAAATCTCATGAAATCATGTGAAAGAAATGTTGTGATGGTCAGCAGGAGCATTCCACTTACCAAGTTGTTTTCCTGAGTCAGACCCTGACTCTGAACCCCTGGGACAATCTCATAGTTGCAGTCCCAGAGCTCTTTGGGGCATGTAGTCAACTCCTTGTACGGGTGGATGGTTGGAGTGTGCTTCCAAATAAGAAAGACCAGAGACCATATGGGTCTCGGTCAAGCCTGGGGCACCATGCCTAAATGGCACTGCCATATTGGTTTGTCCTAAGCACCATACGGACTCCAAAGTTTGGGGATCCTAAGGCAAGGGTCTAAACTCCCAGGATCCCTCTTGCCAGAGCCTATGGGTAGTCCTGCCACCATGCCTGAGAGTCCCAATAAGACTATACACAATGTGAAAGGAATGGTTCCCACAGAAAATTTAAGAGCTCATTCCCAAGCAAAGAGAAAGGGATGCCTGGCTGTCATAAACAACAGACGACAATTGCAGATGAATATGGTATTATAATAATTATAGTTAACATTCCTTATAATTACAGCTAACACTTACAGAGTACTCACTCTGTTCCAAGCACTGTTCTAGACACTTTTCATATTTTAACTCATTTTACCTTCAAAATTTACATTATATGGGAAATAATATTAATATCCATTTTTTTTTACAATTAAAACAACAAAAGCACAGAGAAGTAAATGATGTATTCAAGGTCACAGAGCAACCAAAGGGTGGAGCTAGAATTTGAACCCAGGCCATCTGGAACCAGGGTCTACACCCTTAAACTCCCTTTTTACTGTTTTTTGAATGTGAAGTCCCTCATGAAAATATTGAATAGAGCCACATAATGGGAGACTTAGCAGAACAGAGTAGGTGTTAGACAGTGATAGTAAAATCAATATAGCTATTCTCTCAGTGCCTGCAAATCTAGGCATTTCACACTAGAAACGATTTACCAGTCTCAGGAGGGACAAAGAAAAAGAAGTCTCAGATAGTATGTTTACAATAGCCAGCATATCAGTATTCCTGAGATGCTACTGCAATCATCAGGGTTAGGTCAACCTAAATCATATGCCAAGGACATACAAAAAAGAATGTCAAATAAGAAAATTTTGTTGGATTGGGCTCTAAAACAGACAGATGTCCAATAGCAGAGCAGATATAAGAACATCATTTATTATTTCTATTCTTCCTAACAGTGAGCATTCATTATGATTGTGACCTTAATTTTGTACATGCTACTCCATTTGAAAATTATATTTACATGTGGACAGCACTGATATTCTTACCCCAATCCCAAAGCTTAATATTAATTTAAAACAACTTTTTTTCTTTAAAAACTGTTCGTCTTCATGGACTTTTAAGTCATTATATAATGTATCATTATATTCAGCTTATTCTATTCTAATTGCCAACATAATATAAACCAAAGGAAAAGCTCCAAAAATCTTTAGTAAATATGCTGAGATAAAAATATTTTTAAGACAACTTTAGTGTTAAAACATCTTCTCAAAGTCATTTCCATATCCATGTAAATCTCATTCATACCCACCCATATGTGTCTTGGAGGACAGAGTCAGCAAGCATTTAGAAAACAAATGTTTTTAGAGAATTATAATATAGATGGGGATGAAATTATAATATAGATGGAGAGAGGAGAGTATTAGATTGAAAACTGCATTTTACTATAAGATTATAGAAAATTTATCTGGCACAAAAAAAGGGAAGAAAGATTGCAAAGTAATCTTGACTTTTATTTCTCTAATATTATTATCGTATAATAGGAAAGACTTCTCCAGGATGCAGAACCAGAAAAGAACTCATTTTTGAAGGAGAGAGCAGATAGCTTGTGCAGGAAGTATATTCTATTGGTCTGATGAAATCCAAAAAAATTACACTTTTGGTTGCATTTTTATTGTTCAGAGGTTCTCATCTCATCAAAGTAACTCCAATGGCATTCAGCTCTATTGAAGGAAGGAAGGAAGGAAGGAAGGAAGGAAGGAAGGAAGGAAGGAAGGAAGGAAGGAAGGAAGGAAGGAAGGA